>NW_019211455.1:2362265-2447433 GCF_002443255.2 Varroa destructor
TAAATACGTAAAGCAAGTCCGACCTCTCCTCGACCCCCCTTTTACAAACTTCAAGCCGTATACACCCTACAAGAGAAGAATGTCATATCTGTATAATCATTAATATGTGGTCCCCCTCCCCTCTTGTAGGGTGTATACGGCTTGAAGTTTGTAAAAGGGGGTCGAGGAGACGTCGGACTTGCCTTACGTATTTACTATAGTTATATTCGTTACACCTCTTATCAATTAATAGTGCTATTACTATATGCATTTATATGTATAGAATATATATGTTCAGTTTCTTCTGATTCTCCTCGTGTAGACTTGTAGCTTGCGAACGGATAGAAGTGAAGCGGCACTCTTACGTGTAGGTGGATAGAAGAGGTCTTTTAGACTGGACCATTTGTCGATTGCTATTACATCTGCAATAATTGTTTTGCGATCTTCGTTTATTATTATTAGAGTCATGTATATTGATTAATGTATAATATTGGAATACCTTGTAGATATTCAAAGGAAGCAAACGAAACATTAAGTTTTCTTGGTATTCTGCATCATCTACCGGCATGCTTAGGTGTTGGTTCGTGTCACACGACCCACTTGACATGCTTTCCTATATCTCTAGTGGTATACAGTGGCTATGGATTTAGTAGCTTGGTGTTCCTCTAAAAGCGTGACTCCTCTGTGTTGTATAATTCCTACTAGCGGAAAAGCTATATCTTCACTGAAAAGCGGGATGAGGTGAACTGTAATCGTTTACGGCCGTTCGCGAGATTCGCAGCGTAAACGTGAAACGTAAGCCTGCTTGTTTGTGCATTCTCTTTTCTTCCCCTTTATCTTTCTCTCGTAAGCAAAAACAAGGAACAAAGGCTGTGGGCGGGAGAGGGGCGGTGGCGCTTGTTGATATAGGATATCTCATTTAGAATAGGCCTCATATAGAATATCCTTCCCTATATATACATATATATATATGTATATATGTATCTATCTATGCGATGAGAGTTTGATTGGAGGCTGCAGGCGGTAGGTTTAGTGACGTTGGGGGGGCGTCATGCGCAGACGGTGAAGGGGTGCGCGACCATTTCTCGCACCCAAACCCCTCATCGTAGTTGCCCTTAACCTTGAACAGCTGTTGGTAGTGCGCCTCGCAGTAAAGTTTGCCGCCCTTCTGACTATACCCGTCCAGTCTGCGATATGTGGGCCAACGATTGCCGCGAGAAGCATGTAAAAAAAATGAAAACAAAATTCGAAACATTGTAAGTGTCGGAGTCGTCTACAAAGGAGAGGGACATGCAGAAGGAGCAATCTGAGAGTAAACCTACTGCATTAGCAAAATAAGAATGTTGAATTACGAAAAAAAAGTGCATGTTCATACAGTTTGTGCACCTAGCTTAACCCAACGAGGTACCGAAAGGCAATCGCACATGGCCCGGTAAAACAGTATCAATGTTACTTTTTGATTGTATATATCAACTCGTGACTTCGTAAACATGTAAAAGTGGGTAATGAACATACCTGAGGTTGATGTTGCATCGAGTACATTTGAAGCACTTAGTGTGCATAACGAGTCCGCTAGCTTCGCGACGTTCCATAGGGAACACTTTACCCTGGCACATAGAACACACTTCGGTTTCCGGTGTGCCGAACTGCCCGTGTCAATGCGGTGGGTGACCGTCACATGTTGATGTGTTCGCATACGTATTCAGTCGGATTCAGTTGGTTTCAAGGTTCGAACGACAAATCGACGTGTAGAGTTCACAGCATTCGATGAACGGTAGGCAAAGACACACGCCAGGTGAAGACGCACATCACGATGTCAGCGTGCACAAAATGAAGTAGAAGAGGTAGCCGAAAGCTGTTAGTAAGCGCTGTCGCAAATATAAGTTATGAAAACAGGGTCTCATTCCAACCCAACACCGGCAATGTTTTTGAAATTTATGGTTTCAAGAAATCTGAACAGGGTTGATCTCGATCAAATGCCAAAATTCCTGGTTCTTAGATCCAATATGTACTCGTACTTTCAGCATAGGATGGTTAGATACAGTGAGAAAAGCCATCTCTAATAAAAGTTAAGTCATCGTAAAGTATGGCCCACCACCATGGTAGCGTTAACTGGAAGACATTCACTACTACATACACCTCAGGTAGGATACGGTTTTCTAATAGCAAGCCGAAGCCAAGCATGTAAAAAGATGATAATTGGAACCAAATAGCTAATTCATAGATAAGACGGCCATGAAGGTTGTTTTTAATACTGCACATTTTTTTCGAGGATTTATGGCCTCACAGTTGTAGCACGTATATGGTACATTCGTTAGGAATGCATGATTGAAGTATAAGTAGGCTCTCTATAATTTATATTAATGAAAAAATGCTTATTATAAAAAACTTATCGCACACTAGCGACCATTTTGGTAGAACCTATCCATGACCCACTTGTTCGATTGATGCGGTACCTTACTTGTTATCTTCATTCGATTGATGTGGTACCTCACTTGTTATCTTCGTATCTTGACTTACAGCTGCGATTAATAAACGTGCCATTTGCGTTCGAGCAATGCCCCATTAAGCATCTCTTCATAGTCAAAATAAATAGGAACACCCTTGGGAACATGCAAAATTACTCTCATAGATTTATTTATAAAAACACATCGTTTTATTAATGTATGACGAAGCTCATATCATATTTAATAATCTGTTATATAAATAAAACGTGAGTCAAAGTTTAAACAATATAAGCTTTTTTGCGTTTCATTTGTTACGTCTTAAAATATTTGGAAAAATTTGCAGGCGCAATATATATATATACTTATAGGGAAAGCAAACAAATTGCTCGTAGATGGTAGACGACAAATTGCTCGTAGACGACAAAATATATTGTCTGTATATATTTTGTTTGTGAAATTATCATATTTCTCAGTTTCCATTCTCCTTTCTTCTCAACTACTATTTGCAAGCGGATGTACGCCGAATAATCTCGAAAATCTTGGCACTCGATGCGGCTATAATCCCGTCCTGCATCGCCACCCAAAACGCCCAAGAATTTTTCCAGTTAAAGGGTCAGGTCACTGAAAAGAACTTCACATTAGTATTTCCGATAAAGATGATATATATATATATATATATATATATATAAACGAGCTTATTAAGTAGGACAGCAAGACGACAAAACAAGCAAGTCAATTATCCGAAGTCCTACTGCTTACCACTTTTCATTTGATGGAACCGTTTATTTTATAGTTCCTGCTATTTTCAACATCCGCTACGATACGTATAGGACTGAATAGCTTTTACACAGGCTGATATAATAAACTGGGGTTGCCGAGTGACGGAGAGTGCGCAAGAGACACGGGGCACTCAAAAGCAATTTGTGTGGCAGACAAAGATTTGCCATTTGTCCTAATGGATATTTATCCCTGGTAAGCTAAACTGACTCCAATTGATAGGCTAAAACGGGTGAACGAATTCCGTTATGTCCAAGTTTTCGTGGACAACGTCAACCACTCTGCGTTGCTTGTGTACACTGAAGACCCGCCAATGTATTTCCGATGGTTATATTTTCGCAATTGATTGTGTATCGATTAGGCTACTTAGGTTTTTTTTATGACGAAAATCGGACCTTAGCTATTTATGCAAGTTATGATAGGCATGCTTGTTCAAGTCGCAAAATGAACGAGGGGTTTGAATTTTTTTGTGTTAGTTGAAATCAATATTAGGCACATATTAAAGCAGCTTTGTGTTGGCATATAGCTAGCCACCTTCTCTCGTAAAGAAATGATTAGTATTATTAGTTCATCAACTCACCTTGCAATTGCGAACAGTTTTAGTTGCGTCCAAAACTAATTAATAAAGAGGTCCACACTCCTGAGCAGCCAGTAGATGTGGTATCGCTTGCTTAGGTAGCATTCGCGATCACTTTGATTAATGGTAGAAAAAGAAAGAATATTATATAACTCAGCAAAAGACCACACCAAAAAACTACCATAAGGCATTTTCAGCAAGCTATTATCTACAGTTCCGGCATATTGCAGCCAAAAATTCTTGAAGCCGATACAATATTTCAGCGCGCACCAATTAAATCACAACGGTAAGTGCCTATTCGAGCATTCGACCAACGTGTGCTAGTATGTCAAGACTTAATAAACGCCATCAATTAGTTAGTTGTTCGAACATTACTTCTGTGTATAATAAACTGGGCCGTAAGTCACCTTCAGATCATCGTCTGGTTAAGTTGACTAACTGAAAACAATGTTATAATGCATCTACAACTTAATCGTCAAGCAAGCAGGCTTATTGACCACAACCTATTATGGATTTTGCCACTACTTGCTATTATGGGGGTACTTCTTAGTTCATCAATACTATATTTAATACTATAATTATTATTACAATATTACTACTTAGAATAACCACCGCATAGCTCGTATAGCCCTCCAATTAATTTCATGTTAGGTTACATTCTCCATACCTAAGGCGGCGCGTGTTATTCTTGCAGGAATTTTTTGTGTGCCTTCTTTAAATAAAAGCAAACTTAATTTCAAGCCTCTTCACCAGTTTTACGAGTCAGAATAAATCACGACTACCTTTGGGCCCAGTTACGCACTTACCACGAAACGGCTGACTTTCGGTGGGTTGACTCTTTCGGTGCTTGCAGGTGACGAGAGTTGTCCTGAACCATTATTCTTGTCGGCGACATTATTTCTTTCAAAGACGGCTCTCATGTTGCGCGTGATATTGTCCGCGGGCATGCAGTCCTCTTCGATTACATGTGCTGACGAAGTTGCTGTCACCTTCACCGACGGAAATTTAGCAAAAAAGAACAAACGGCTCGTATTGAGAAAGGAACAATATGAACAGAGATTCGGACAGATGCATATAATAGATTAGAATTTCATTTAGAGGATGACCTTTCAATTGTGTCGAGAACAATAATTTTCACTACTGTTACATTTCGATTGTAATAACAATATGCTTCGAATTTAAGCTTGTGAAAAATTGTGTACATAAAAAAGTTCCAGCGACATCTTAATGTTCGTGAAGTTTAACAGTTTGCACACTTTAATGATAAACAGACGTACCTGAGGTGGAGACGCGTCTAAAGACGGCTTTTTAAGCGGGCGTGGCTTAGGGACCTGGCAGGTTTTGACGGGTGGTTCTTGAAGACCCCCCGTTTGACACTGAAATACCATGCAAGATACACGAAACAGTTACGCCATTTCATAGGGTTAACCCTTACAGACACAACTGCTACTTGCATAAGCTCCTTTCTGGGGTATAACCTCACTTACCATGTCAGCAATGTGTAATTTACGCTACGTGATATCATATTATACCTCCAAACAGTGAGCACCAGTTAAGTGGCAGAAGCACAGTAATGAATACGAACCTACCTACTGCATATTGCCAGGGCTTATTTCTACAAAAATGTAATGCACCCTAAATGGCACTCGAGGTAGATATACTATACCAAACCTATAACTAACAACAACTACAATCATAACGGGTCATGAAAAGTTAGTGCATCCTTACAGCCTGTTTAAGGCTTATCTCTCATGCATCTACGGGCGGGATGTCACAATGTACAATCCAAAGCACTTCCATCGCTTTCGTTAAAGATATGTCGTCGGTAGTCCCGTCAATTCGAAGGCGGATGAAGCGGTCGAACAAACTGCAAGACATGCCTACAAGTGTAAAGGGCATCGCCACCACGGCCAATTTGACGGCTGTGAAAGGCGCGAAGGCCTGTGTACTAGCGAACACGGAGTCCCAACAACCAAGAAAAAGTTCCAGGTCGAGCAAGTAGAGCACGTAGCGCAGAGAGAATAACTATTATATTATTTTATAAATGTAATTGTTGTGGATGATGGTTATATTTTGGGACTTAAGCCACTCCACCACTACCGACTTCGAAATATTTTCATATTTGCATATTATATGATACACAGTCTTGGCTCGAATTCCGAAAGAGTCCCAATGCTCTTCGTCATAATGAGTCTGGTGTCTTATTCTAAAAAAAAACTAGCTGCTTTCACCGAAAATCGCGAGTCAACGTATGCCTGCTACAACAGGTAGTCAGGCGGAAATTCGCCCGAATTTGAATGTCCCATCCTGTATATGGTCATTCAGTACAGAGCTTTAACATCTCCTTTGCAGAACTTGCCGGCACGTTTTATCTTCGAAATGCTTCCAGAGAGAAAAAGAGGAGGAGGAGGAGGAGGAAAAGGAGGAGCGCGAGGGAGAGAAATTTTTCGAATCTGATACCGCTCACTAGAATATTTTCATTCGGGCTTCTAGCAATCCAGTTGCAATGAGCTACGAAAAACCAAAAATTCTATTCGAGTTTTATGTCGACGCTACAGAGGTCAATACGGCTCGCTAAATTTTAGACAGGAAATTTCTCGCTTGAAAATGGGTTTCGTAGAAGACCTCCGCAAAGGTGAGAGCAAAGAACAAAACGTTTGTTCCTCTTTATTCTCACATATTACAGCAACGCCCTCTTGTCGCATAGAATTGTAGTTTGTAATGTAAAATGGCTCTTACGATAATCGCACAGAGCTTTAGCTGCTGGTGGATGTAATTGCACAAACAAGGCATTAGTTTAATGCGAACGTAAGGTATACACTATGGACAATTACGAACGGATTCCGCATGAAACAGCCCATACCCGCCCCACATAGCGCTTTTCACTTTCATATTGTAAAAATCAATACGAATGCTTTGTGTCATCCACCATATTCACCAGATTTTTCCTAAGACACAACTTCTTAATACAAAAATCGTTGAAATTTCAACATGTCAAAGTAACTTATGCGGAGTTAGTTATATAGGCTCTCGTAACTTAGATTCCTACAGCAGCTAAATAAACTCGTTCCAATTTTAACTTTTTATTTTTTAAATTTAAATTTCCTACTAAATGAATTTGTTCATAGACGAACCGTTTGCATATGAAGATGATAATAAGACCGAGAAAGTACTTACGAGGGTTTCGAACTTTTGTCTCATTTTTGTAGCAGTGTCCACGTTTGGGATGTCGGTGGTGGTGATAGACCCGACCACAACGTTGGGGTCTCGCTCGCATACGGGCGGAGGTGAGGCATCTCGATTACGAGGCTCTAACTCACGAGGCGGTGTCATCTGGAATTTCTTTTTTACGCTTGCCGCTTCTTCTTTGAAATTCTCGAAGAACTATAGATCAATAAAATAAGAGAAAAGATTGTTGTGACAAACAAAACAAAGAACATACGATATAAATTGTGAAGTTACCCGTGGTACTATATTAGCGCCGCTGTGGTACTATTCTACTATTTAGACATCTAAAGTTTACTAACAAATAACTACTGCTAACGAATAATGGGTAACACTGACTTGCATTATTCTAATCGTACAGTATTCAATTGGCTCACGCATTCTATTTTTCGAGCTTAACGTATGAAACAGTCTTTTTTATCACCAGGCCTGACGATCCCTCAGAAATTCCTTCGTTCTCTGGTTTGCTTGTCAGGACGACGACAGGTCAACTTAGAAACTCAACTGTAGCATTCGTGGTATAAATGAGGCGGGGTTTAAACTAGGCCACAGTTGGATTTTGAAAACTGTTGTGCATCTTGGACATTATTGCCGAGAAGTGACTACAAGATTCATTTCTGTAGTGATTGCAATGTTTTGAGAAGACCTCAGTTGAAAATACTTCAACTAATAACAGAAAGATCTTATTCAGATGAAAAAATATTCCTTCTTCGAAGTCAACACACAAAAACATGCGCCAGCTGCGCTCATCCCAATTTTTGCACTTGGCAGCGTTCTATAACAAATTTTGTGGGAAGCACCATGGCCAGTCATGCGCGGTCAAAGCAGCTTTTAGAGAGCTGATGTTTCTAATGCAATACAGTTCATGATAAATACTGGTAAAACTTACCCTGTAGCGTTCAGAAAGGGCTGCGGTCTCGACCTCTACCTGCTCCTTGTATCCTGGCTCGCTTCCGTGTACTACCTCGATGTCCTTGGGGGCCTCACCGAAGCTGGCACGTGACCAGCGACTGTCTGAGGGCGTTCGGACAAGGCTAGTGGTAGGCGGAGCTGTGGGCCGTGCAGCAATTTCTTTGTCGATCTTCTGGAACAGGAGCTTCGCCTGCTGCGCGATGACGGGGTCCTGGCACACGGATAAATCTTCCTCCTTCTCCGATTTAACTGCTTCCAGACGTTCCGCTTCTTCTTCCTTAGCCACCTGAGGGAAAACGAGCCAAAACAAATAATGAATCAAGAGATCGAGCCAAATCATGCGCCGAAGTTAGTGATCATTATTACTATTATCGTCGTAATAACAATAGGATGACAAAACTTAATGGTTTATAGACTTCAGCCGATTTCGCTGGTCAGAATAATATGTAACAAACGCCAAGGAGCTTCACACATTTTAAGAAGGCAACAAAATACGATACCTATGAGTAACAGTTTATGACATACCAGATAATCGACTATAGAGCTAACATGGTAGTAGCATAAAAAGCAATTTGTGAAAACGAAGCTTGTTTTGAAAGTGAGAATAAAGGATGAGCACAGGTCCGTAAGGCAGCCAATTGACGGTGTCGTTAATCAATGTAGCAACCGGGTTATCGAGAGACTGGCATGGACGCACAGAACCTTGCTAAATGTCATTTTATTTACGTACGTAGTGGGCAGTAATCGAACTCCCTAATAACAGGTAAGTAAGTCCATTGTTTCAGGCTGTTTATTTCATAATTAAAATAGGTAGGGCTTGACCCGAAAGGAAAAGTAGACGCGCAGGATCTTCAGAGAAGATCCTACAGGTTTGCTTAAAAAAATAGAATAAGTGGAACAAGGACCATGCAGAAATGAGTGATCAAGATTCTGCCCATCGAACGATATTTGATCAACCGAGAAGGCTTAAATGCTGCGTTTAACCAGTCATGCATGGATGAGGTCCTAAAGATTAGATGCAAAGGTCGACGTTTCGTTTATTTACAAGCCGATTAATAAGATGCAGAAAAAAAATACACTGTTGGAAGATAAAGAAATGTTGCTCGTAAGAATGAAGAATGAAGTCCAAAGAAATAATGTAGCACCGATTAATATTCTACAATGAGCACTACACAGCCTAGTCTACCTAAACAAGACCTTATTCAGGCTCACAAGCATTAACTAACTTTGGATTTTAATACGGTGACATCCATCACCCCGATGGATTACTTAAATCATAATCTATTTGGTGTCCAAGAAGTGATATTCTGAAGTTAGTTACACCGTTAATATGAAAGGAAAGCTCCGGTGTAGAAGGGCTAAAGTTAAGCCATGTACTAATTGGTTTCTAGCCGTTAAGCGTACAGTGACATACGTAGGGAGCACTTGTAACACGAATCATGCATTTTTATGATATTATAAGCACGAATTATACTTCTTGATCCAGGTGCTTCATCTCCAAATGAGGTTTCGTACAAGCACATGCTACTACGGAAAATAAAGTTTAGGCTACTTTAAGACCTCAATTCAGTTCGACTTTTTTCATTTAAAATCGTCTAACAGCATCGAGTTATCAGTGGAGGATAGGAAGAAAATGGCAGCCTGGAGTAGTTCTTTCGAACCTGAAGGGTACTCAGGTATGTTGATCGAAACGCTGAGTGAACTAAAAAAGTTCTTAGGAAAAGCAGTTAGCGAATCGGATTCTACAAGCAAGTTTGCTCAAGCAATCGATTAGAACAGACGAAGGCCAGTGGGATGCGTAAAAGTCTAGGGAGACGCGTACCTCTCCCGATTCGAACTTCTTCTTCAACGAATTAGCCAACGCGTGTCCCACCGATACGTCCTCCGGTGGCGACGTCTTGTTTTCCTTAGTGTGCGATTCCTTTATGGCTTTCTCGTAGGCCACCTTTGTCTTTGAGAGCCCAGGACATATTTTCTCGTGCAGTGACTCCGCATCGGCCTGAAACACGGTATAAGCATCTCTCTGACCTTCGTATCGAGACAGCAGCTAGACCATAATGAAGCTGATGGAGAACGCCGAGATTCTCTCAGGACGAATTCACCCATCAAGAGTAAAACGTAGTGTAAGAAACGTTCCACTGCCTAATTAGAAAAACTATGTCAAGTTATTTATAGCAATGAAAAATAGTTCATTGACGACCCAAAAGAGCGTTTTCCCGTACATAACACATGCGCATATATGAAACACTGCACCGTTCTCTTGACTGCCGATGTTGAATATGTATATTGCTAAGTAAGCAGCACACGATGTGAGAAACACCACAGTAAAGCGTCCCTATCTTGTCATACAATGGACAATAATAACACACAAACATGACGTTCATACAGTAGAGTCATAAAGCAGAGTAACGATACGAGATACAGAATAGAAGATACCAGTATTTAATGGTATATACGAATCACGTACCTAATATATATATATATATATATCTTGTTTTTTTTAAATGTACCGTTGCGAAGCCATTATCGTTATTGACTCGGCCGCTTTCCCACTGAGCCTTGAGTTCACCGATCTCACGGCAAGGCTCAATTTTCTTAGATGAATCCGCCTGGTCGTCGCCACCCTCCTCATCGGACGACTCCGCTTTCGCCTCACCGGCCACAACGGATTGGTACCTGTTCAAACCGGCCCGAATAAATAAAGAACAACAAATAATAGTTCCATATGAAAGGGCATTATTTCCTATGCTAACGAAATTGTGATCCAATGGAGAGGTGTGATAGCCGGGACTTAACTGTCTTAATCGTTCAATGAAACGGGAAGCGAAATTTCACATACGAGTGCCTGTGCGTGCCTTACGATGTGCTACCCAGTATGGCCATGTTCTCAGGCCTGCGAATTTATTTTTGACTTTGTAATATTGGCATCTTCAACACAATGCACAGTTGCTGCAACTACGAAAAACCGCTTGCCCAAGTTCAGATCTGCGCGATTGGGTAAGTACTTATATTAGAACGCTTACCGAAAGAGATAAGGTGCGAATACCGGCCTCTACCGCTACATATCAGTACACAAGCTCATTTATTCCGTAATTGATTTTCACTTACTCGCAAAACACAGTTGTTAACAGGGCTTACAATCCACTCTTGCAAAACCCTACATAATTAGAAGGTACGAACGCAGGGATTAGAAGGGATCAAAGGGTGAACAGATATGTTACAGCTAGGTCGTTCTTGTTCCTGCTTCGCCTTATCACATGCAGCCGCCCGATGCTCGTTCGAGTGGAAGTTTGTTTTTTCAGATCATTCAGTTTAGCCTGCCTCATTTCCCGGAGTTCGCTTTACTATGATTGAAAAAGAAGGTTAAGTGAACCTGACTGTTGACCTGAAACGGTTGATCAATAAATAGGAATAGACTCACGATCGGAAGCAACCAACTCCCCGTCGTGTAATGTATTTTGTAGGTGCTCAACTTACTTGACAAACAGGTAATTAAAAGTATGTATTCACTACCGAAAAACGCGTACAAAAATGCCCTGACATTAAATGCCCTTGTGGGGAGTGGGTATGTCGAACAAATCTGACGTAAATTACGAGTTTGAACAAAACTGACGAGAAATTTTGCTTGTCATTACAAGGCAAATCAAAGGCTTAGACATCTCGACCTTCCTATTTGCTTAAATCCTAGAAAAGGCCGCAAGCCAACGCAGGCCGATTCGTAAGTGAACAATTGGCGCAAAAAGCAATCTTGAATGCTTATTTTAGCATCCCAATTTTCTATGAAGGTCAAACAAACCTTGTTACACTTCTACTACTATACACTAACAGCACGAAACAAGGTCACTTCAAGCTGAAGCTTTTTGGCACATTATATAGTATACGCATATTATGTCTGTTATTTCGCCTGAATAAGTTGTCATTTTAGTAATCCGTTTCGTTTTCGTTTTACAATGTCCGAGTTTCGTTTGGTCTTCACGGTCTGTGAGCCAATTTTGTTTCCTACACTTCCAGATAGAGTAACACTTAATAACTTAGTATGCCAGATAACATGGAGCGCGATACAATAAGCAAGTTCCGCTACAGGTAGGCTAGTGACTAAAAGATTTGATAAATCATGACCAACAAAGTAAACGATAATGGATACCTTTCCAGTCGCTTGCGGAGAACATCGGACCGGGAGGATGCGCTTCTGTCAACGGCCGGCTGTCCCTTCGCATTGATATCGGCCTTGTCCTTTTTCTCAAATTGAGATTTAATTGAAGCCAAATTAAGGTTCAGACCCTCCAGATCTTCCATGGTGCTTCCGGTGCCGCCTGAAAGTAAAATAAGTGCACCATAAGCGACGTCAACAGCACTTCTTGCAGCACATCATACAAACGGAGGGTGTTTTCTTGTTTCTGAGATAATTCATGGTTTATTAGAGTAGAATAATGTTCTTAGTTAGTGTAAATTAATATTTTGATCAATGTCGAATAAAAGAATAGTTAAACGAAATTTGATGTTGCGCTTAACCAGAAAATTATAACTGAAAAGGAAGTCTCTATCGCCATATCACAATTCAGGGACAGCATTCGTTCAAGAAATAACTACAATAAGTCAGGGTCTAGATGCTGGCTGAATACTGATTCAGAACATACCCAGATCAAGAATAATGGGTTTTCTAAACTGATGTCAGGCGCCCGAACAACACATCGATTTTAACGTCGCTCTAAGGTATCGATACTGACTTCGGCGCTTACTAAATTGGAAACCGTAGTCCCTAGTGAGAAAGATTGTTTTCAAGAACACGATGTTTACTGCGTTTGTCGGGTTTTGTACAACAAAATCCAAGCACGTGTCCATGCCCGTATACATGCATAAAACTGAAAATATTTCCCCAAAAAGAAACCGTTAGAACTACGAAATAATTTTCTCAGATTAATCAAAACATGTTTAAGTCAGTCTTGCCCACTTGCTGCTTCTATCTCTCATTTCCGCAGGGATCGCAGCAGTAAACTTCTATTTTCTACCGTTTGTAGTCTAATCATTGTGGGTTGCTATCTGTGTTTCTCATATGCTTCGAAATCTGCCTAGCAACGCTCGCTTGGTGACCGCGACAGAACTACAATGTGGCCGTCTGTGTGTGTGTAAGTTGTTGCCATAAGCAATATTCTCAACAAGAATAAGTGATTCAACTCTATAGAACATTTTGAAGCACAACCCGATCCGTCAGAACCGTTCATGCCTCCAGGGACGCAGTTTAAACAAAAAAAAAAAGAGTCATCGCAAGCAGCAACAAGCGACGCTGTTAGCTACTTCTTGCTGAAGTTATTATGTGGTCGACTCGGAAAAACATATGTCCTAGTTGTGCTTAACAAGCTGGCTCAGCAAAATTTAGGAATCGCGTATGAAATCAACTGGGAATTTTCTAAAGCTCATTGAGTGATAAAGTGAATCAGAATGAGTCAGTCTTTGCAGCCCCATTTTTTCGGTATATTTGCTATATTGCCAAGTCTCTAGTTGAAGAAGGCCAGAGGTTACTGGCTTGAATTTCATTAATGGCACATACTACACGATCTATGTAGGCACAGGTCAAGTTTGACTGCTTGTGGACTGATGTGCTACATAAAACATTAGCGAGTATTAACCCAGGAAGTGATTGAGTTCTGGGTATGTTGAATTTCATTTTTGATGATGAGTCGTTGTTTCTGGTTTATTACCATAAAGGTGGTATAGGGAGAGGGATGTAAGCTAGTTCTTACATAGGTAACCAGGACCGCTAATATGATCGGCAGTGTGGGCGCCACTTTCTATGAAATGCCCCATCGTAAGTTTTAAAATAGTATTTCGTCATATAGAGTACGTTTGAAATAATTTCCTCGATTTCCATTTGAATTGAAGTAAATCCTGTACCAGGTCATTGAATAGCCTGGACCACTAAACCACCTAGCAATCTACACTTGAATAAGTCCTAAAAATGCAGTCCCGAAAAGTTCCGAACAAAATACGAAATGCGAACGAACACACGACACGTGATACACAAGCTTGTGGTACTAAACCAAGACAGGGTCGCTTCTCGACGGTCAGCGTAACGTTCCGCTATTGAACTTTACTGTTGCGTCTATCAGCTGTTTCGCAAGTGCTCTTCGAAATGTTAAACGACAACGTGCAAGCCTTGTACGAGAAATGCCTGCGCCACGTTCTTTTAATAACAGTGAACACAAGAGGCACGGAGTGGCAAAACAAATCTCGTTTTTTGTCCGCTAAGGCAGCAAAAGCAGCCGCCATTTGAGAGTACAGCAGTTGACAACCAAAGAAGACAACGCAGAGAACGTCTTCGATGCATCGTCTCAATTTCGACTGCCGGCAATGTTCGGACTAGAACGTATTTTACTATAAGTACAATTTGTACATAGAGATAGTCCATTCATATATTGAAATAGGGATAAAAGTCTGCACATTTTCTTCCGTATACAGTGCCTTAATTCTTATTTCATTCACTCGTGCAAATAACTGTTAGAAATGGCATACTAACCATGTTGCTTTTTAAACAGCTCTTCGGTCGACTAACTAGTTTATGTAATAGGATAAACGATGACAGTGACAAGAGAAGACTGACGTAAGAAGTATGACATGAGCTAGGATCGACAAAAGCAAATAGTCGGATCGGTCTTCTAAAAAGATCGGGCTGGAACAAAGAAAATCCAACGAGGTTTGCCCGCCCTATAGGGTGACGGCACACAAAACTAGCTAGACTATTAACGATACAAAACTGTTATAGAATTATTATTGAACAAGTCAATCTTTCATCCGGACCGTGCCTTCGTCCATCGTCCAAGGCCCAGTGCCCTAGGGACTGGCGACAATAGTACTATAATAAACTGCAAACGTTTTTTCTTGTATTTGAGTCGACATGTGGGACCAAGTTTTCCACTAACGCTATCCTCAATCGAAGATTGAAAAATCTGGTCAGAACGATGCCGGGATGTAATAGCATTAGAAAAGGCTAGAAGAAATGAAGATCCACGCATCGCATTACGCACGACGGTATGCAAATTTGTAGTGGTCCTAAGCCCTAAGAAAAGAATTAGTGCTTTTACTGGGTTTCCCTTAGCAGCCAAAGGAGACAATCTGAGGACAATTTCACATCCCTGTTCCATTTTCTCAAATAGTTCCATGGTTGTCCTGTTGGACAGTTGTCTTACTTTGCCTCAGTTTATCAGCGGTCTGGTACAGAGATGAGTGCAGATCATGCTGGTTGTGTCCCGTTAGTGCATAAGGCCATTTTCTAACCGTTTTTTGTAATGATTCGGGAAACATGAAATTGTTTTAATTTGATGGCAGTCACAAAGACAAGCCGAGTATGTATGTGCATACCCAGCTTCCTTAGAACGAATCATACTTGTGCACAATTCGTAACTAGTAGTAGTTACCTAGTTCTTAGTAAATGCTTTTTTTGGATGGTACCTGTTTGATTTACCGATAATTTACGCGCCCCTTAATAACAAGCATTCGAAATTCTGCCAGCACATTACTCCGCCATTGTAGGCCGTTTTGGGAATTTCTTTGCACCCCTTGGAGAGTAGTGATATTTTTTTCATTTTTCTATCGTCGAAATCTTGACAATAGTTTTTTCCATACAGGATTATCATTGTTTTTTTACAAGCGAGAGTCGCGGTGCAGATAATTTTCGCTGCTGTGGCGCTTCATATTGTCTGACCCCGTAGCGCACGCGGAAGAAAGGCGCAGATGGGCTGATAGATTGAAGTATTTCCTGGTAAAATGCTAGCAAAATGACAGTCAAAGGGCAATCAAATAGTACTAGAACCGTGTTACCACAACCATCAGACTATCGAGTAATTTTATATACATTATTCATACATGTATGTAATGTAGTATACACGGGATATGCAGATCGACAGTATGTCCCGTTTTATGATGGCTTCAACCGAAATTCGTCCTAGAATAAGCTTCCATATGTTTGCAGCTTGCAGCAAGAATTTATCAAGGTATTTGGATCTGCATACATCATTATATAAGTATTTGATTTCGCCTCTGGATAGTACTTACTAAGTTAAATTTAAATTGTTGCTTAGTAACAGTTGTAGGAGCTGTTGAGGAGATAGTGGTTGTAGCTATATTAGTAAATTGGCCATTTTTTTTTTCGTTTCTTGCTACCGGTCCATTGGTCTTATTCGCTTCCAGTTTGCCTGTTTTCACTCTCTGCAATCCGCCCACTGTGTCAGATAGCGACAGTAACTAATATCAGCAGCAGTATAAATAACTGCGTTGGTCAAGGGTTTTCAGTCACATAAGATTGATTTTCGGGCCAGTCAACCCAGCTATCATTATCACTCCACCCAGCCGCGCTTCCCTGTCAAGGGCAGCAACCGCGACCATATTAAGGGCAGACTCAAAAGAAATGAGACTTTTCAGTCGTTCAACCGTGGGACCATGCTGAGCCTGTTGGATAGTATGGAATATGAATAGCAACAACTGCAGTATCTAACAGCGTAAATGTGCCAGCGTTACATTGATTTCTGTACAAGTTGCCACTGTGGCGCTAAGAACGCCGTTCTCAGCGCAGCTAATTGCGTGAAGTCGCCCACTTATTTCACGCTGAGCGAGTAGGTATTGCCATCGTGATTAGTAGGCCAGTGAAGCATTTATTTCTCATTAAATCGTCTCTGATACTTCGCGTTGATTTTTTCCAGTACATATTAAATAATATAAGTCCCTCGTAGAACGCGGCATAATCAGTAAAGATAATTTTTGCTGGTGCCATTATTACCATCAGTTACTTCACCTTATGATATTTCACTCGATGTATAATATATATATATATGTGTGTGTGTGTGTGTGTGTGTATGTAGGCTACGCGGCCAACAATGACATCGAAAGTGCCGTAGGCTTATAGGTAATATAAAGTAGATGTGCAATAAACCGTTGATTTTACCTGTCTGATTAATCTGTTCCGTTTCATAACTACCGTCTTTATGTACGTCGCAACACCATTAGTAAAAAGTCATATTGCTACGATTCATTTTCTTCCTTCCGTGTTGCACTCCGCGGGCTTCCTGCCAGGCGAAACTTGACTTATGGGCTAAAGTAAAAGAGGTGGGGGGAGGTCTGAAGAACAACCGAACTGGGCTCGCCGTTCTGATCAGCTGAGCGCTGTTGCAACGTACATAAACAGGATAAAAGCAGTTTAGTCGCTGGCAGCATCAATAAAGTCGTGACAAACGCCGACGAATTATCATCCCCAGAATAATTCAATTGTGCTGCTTCTGTAATCGTTACTCGAATAGCGAGTAATCATAACGAGAGCACACAGCTGGTAAACAACAACGGAAAAATAACCCACTAACGTTGCTCCAGTAAAATTAGTATGGAGCGGGTGAAGGGCAATGCTACTGCTGTCGCTAACAATTTTTGCAATGAGAAGGATCGTCGCATCGGTTGCAGCGACTACAACGACTTGAAAATCAGTGGCAGGCACAAACGCCAAATGATACGACGATTGACGCTTCAAACGTGCAAAAAACTTATCCGGAAATTGAAAAGCGTTAATTTGACGATGTCATTAGCTTTGTTGCTTGTTTTGGGGAATAGCCTTGCGGAAAAGTTACCAGCAGAGACGTTTGTGTAATGGCCGACTTTCTTACCCAGCACAAAGGGCTCTCGTGCTGTAGCTAACTGCCAAAAGTAGCAAATTTTACCTATTCCGAGCAGAATAGACTAAGTTGGGTTCCCCGTACAATATTGTTTCCAGCTGCGTGTCGGTAGCGCGTGGTTCTAGTGCAATAGTTTATGAAAAAAAAACGGTTTCTTCTATTCTTCTATTAGGATAGGTTATAGCCATAATTTTGCGTGAGAACTTAAGCTGACGCTGAAACGCTTCGTCGCAACGAAAAACTTAGATGAACTTGATCGTTACATTTTATAATATGACGACGATTCCACCGCTGAACCGCCAGTCGCAATCCTATATTAACACTCACTGTTTTTTCAGTCTGCCATAAACAACGCCTTCGTGTTTTATGTAGACAGTTTAACGAAACACGTCCAAACAAACCGGTCCCAAACAAGGTTCCCTTTCACGTTTGTTTGTCTCGAGTTACCAATTGCCTCTCGCAATTACTGCGGCATAGTCAGAACTTTTCTACCTTTCTGTTCCCATAAAATTTTCCGTTCTGACATATAAGCTCTTTCAAAATGTACAATTTTCAAATCTTTCTGTGCGTATTTTTCTCATTCATGTCTAATCTATTTGACTTTCCGAGAAGTTATTGTTCGCTATGCTATAATATAATCGTATAGGAAAAGGGTGCATTCTAAGAGGCCAGCGATAAAGAAATCCGAAAAAAAAGTGCTGAACTAGGTTACGGCAGGTTGAGCTTTGACCTAGAAAGATATAAGAAAATGAGGAACAATTCTACAAACAGGATGTCCCTTTACCGTCGCCTCCAGTGCGTTGCTATTCCCTCGTTTCATCTGGCGCCGGTGCCTACAACAACGCCATTTCCAAAATCACGTCTAGACCTATCAACAATTGGCGTAGCTCCGCCATTCTGTTTACCTCTGCTTGCCGTCAGCTTGCACCTTTTCGATGTGTGGAGTTTTATCTTGTCCTATTCGTGTACACCCTCACTTCTACCCTTTTCGCCTCACCACCTAATATAGGTTTTTTTTTCACCGTTCTATTTTTTCGTTGTATCTATTTCAACGGCAGTAGTTCAATCCGGCCTGATCCATTTCGCCCCCTTCTCTTTCGCAGTATTTTCTCCGTTTCTTTGTTGCCTGTCAGACTTTTTTCATTATTTGTGTCCCCACAAAAGAAAGTCAACGAATTGAGGCCGGCGGGTCGAATGACCAACTATTCTACTCATGTTTACATTAATACGTAAATGCAAAAGGATATCATTGATAAAACTAGCTGAATCTAACTGGTTTTGAGCGGGTTTGGTCTTCGGGCAGTTCACTGCTATAATAGTTGGCCCTAGGGCGAAGTCCTAGGATAATGCAATTCTACCCAGCTAGTTTATCTTTTACCCTTTTGATTGATTCAACGAAACCTCATAAAATTTTCTAGCTTATCCCCCCCGCACAAGCCAATCGTTTCATTTCTATTGCAGTTTCTCCCATTTTTGTCCTACAGTATCAATTCGAGTACTAAGGTATCCGCACCAGAAGGCAACTGCAGGATTTTTTCATGTGGCTTTATTTGTAACTATTTATTCTCTAAACATCAATATTTTTTTTTTTTTTTTTTATTTCCCCAAAATGTGACACTTTTAAATAAGAAGGGTGGCTAACTGAGCGAAGGTTTAGTAAAAGAAAACTATGATTTCTTTTCAATTGCGGAATCTTGCTTTCTGTCCGTGATCTCCGATTGATTTGGACATTTCGTTCCGGCTAAAACCCTACGGTATACTTCCTACTTAAAATCGTCGACCAAATTAAACTATTCCCAAACATTAACACTAGAATACCTGATAAGAAAAATAGCCCTCAACGACGACATGAATGAGTTAAACAGGATCGAAACTGATTATAATGTCTACACTGTCATAGGTGTTTTCATCATATTCTGAAGAGGTACGTATCGTATCTAACTACTACCACGTTCCATGCCCAAATCTACTCGAATAGTCTGTTGCATGATCTGGAATCAGACTGTATTTTACGACGCCCACTAGTTTTTTTACTTTGCTACAAGCACATTTTAAAGATGTTACAGCGCAGTAACAACTAAAACGCAATTATAATTAAAATGAACCTGGATAAGTAAGCAACCCCCATCTGATCATCCGGCGCTTTTACCTTTTATATTGCCTTCTCCTATTTAATAATGATAGTTCCACCGCCACCCCCAATGGGGACTGGCGGCAGCGCCGATAATGAAAGGCAAACCAAGAGCTTTATCCTTCTCTCGACAACAATAGTGCCATAGCTGCAATGCGCACCATTACTAGCTAGGGATAACCGCCATTTAAAGCATCTTAGTAACAAACAACAGTAAAGCCTGTTTCCATTTTCCTGTCCTTCGCTAGACCAAGTGCCCGCCCGCCCGCTCGCTTGCCCTAGACAATAGGCTGCAACAGCTGCAGCGCCTGCGGCAGCGTCAACAACAACAACACCATCCTGCTGTTCACTTGCCACGCGTGCTATCCTTCAATTTTGATGCTCATTTACGCTTCCTTCATTTTCACTCAGCTACGCTAGCGGTTGCATAGATGGTAGTAGGCGAGCCAACTCAGACCAATGAGCCTTTAGTAGGAAAGATCCTCGCCGGCAAAAGCGTTATTGTCACTGTTATGGTGTTAGTCTTAATATTTTCACAGCTAAAATGAAAGTTTTAATAGTTTGTAAAAGGATGGATCACTGGTCAGTTAAGGCGATTAATTTACTCGAATTGGACGCTGCCACGAAGGTAGCTTTGCTGACGCCCCCAGTGGCAGCAATGGTTTTAATTGCAAATGGCGTTATATCGTCAGTGTTATTTAGGATATAGGCAATAAAGACCGCAACTGACAGCAGCGAAGGTCCTGCTACATTTTCCGCTCCTGTTTTCCCTATAGCCTACAGCGGTTCGTCTGCTTCCCTTTCACCTTCTACTATATGTGTTCGCTTAGGTTTGTCAATAGTGGTACCACCAGTCATATTTGATTAGACAGCTAGAAAAAACAAAATCAACATGCACAAAATAACACGCCCAAAAATAGGTAATATATGTATGTAAGTGATCCACTAAACATTTGTTGAACAGCAACAATAGCCGGTAACAACGTCAATGCCGAGTCGAAAGCGCCTTAACACAAACCGAACTATCCATCGTAATAATAATAACAGCAAACGCATTTGAACTATGGCAATAATAGTACGGGAGACGGCGCTAACATCGAACGCCGCAGTCTCTACGAATTAGGCCGCAGGAGGAGGCCTTTTGCTGTTTCCATTGCTACACAAGAGCCAACGTTAACTGCGGCAAGAAAAAAGAAAGTAAGGCTTTGACGATAGTGACTGCGTCTCTGAAGATAACGGCGAGACGACGAGGAAAATGGAATTTGCGAGCGGCTCTAGGAGGTGATTTCACCCCCCACAAAGACGAGAAAACAAAAAGCGGATGGCTAGCAACAGACTAATATATTTGCCCGATACAGCCAGCGAGCGTGGGGTACCTTATGGATAAAACAACAGCCAAACAAAAACTCTGGGTTGAATGATTGGAACGTTTAGAGTTTGTATCGCCTATTAAACAGAGGATAAGCAAGGGCAGTCAAAGCATTAATAAGTATTAGTTAAGGGGCTTCGCGTGTTCGCGTGTTTGGAACGAAATTTACATGGGGCAATTAAAAACTGGGATCAATACTTATTTTGAAGAACACTAGATTGATGATGATTGCTCTACTATTGTAGCGGGTTATTCGTGAGCAGATATAGCAAATGTCATCGCGGGTTGTCGAAGCGTTGATCGCAGAAAAGCAAAACAGAATCAAAAAGGTCTAGGTAATTTTTCAAAGAGTCAACCTAAAAAAGTGGTAAGCTTCAGAAAACACGGTGCTTCTGGTTACGCACTAGATAAGTCAATGTAGACCAATCGAAAACAGTCGTCTCAGCCGGTACGTCTGACTAGCTAAGCGTACAGGAAGATTACATTGACAAAATAGAATACCGCAGACAAATGTTACTTGCAATGTATTGTCTGAAGTGCTACGAGTCGGGCATAATCAAATCGTCCACAATTGATGCCTGTCACAAGAAGCTTAACCTGCATACTAGGAAAGCCTACATCCTAAAAAGCCTGCCAGTTGCATCGAAATAAAAAAAAATCGGTTATCCAATTGAATTCGGATCTTTAAAGAAGACTCTGAGTCAGCTATGAAACGCATCACTTCGACGATGGAATAAATATAACGGAAATGGTAACAATGTTTAATGTTTTAATCAACAATTTACCCACATAGAGCAATTGTAGACATTTCCGTTAGACGCTGTCTTTAAAGTCCCGACTCAAAAAGGTGTCCCAATGACATGATAATTTTTCTCAAGGTTATATCATGGCGTCAATTGAGCTTTTCCACATGTTCCGTATTACTAGTGGTCGTATTGCTTCGACCGCCGGCATTCGTTTAGTATGGCCATGGTAAAATTATTAGGGATTTATTTTAAATCTAAATTTGCATAGTTTACGTGTTCACACCAGCTCCTAATTACGTGAAGCTAAACGCTTGCAGAGAGCACTGGATGACATCCAAATTGCGCGACGTTTGTGAACTTTGACCTGAGTTATGATTCAAAAAAAGTAATGAAGTTAAATTCTATGGATGTCATTGGGATTAGCCTAGCTCTAACTACGTACGAAAAAAAACGTCCCTTTTTTGAGACAACGACGTTATAAATCTATGAAAATTCTTTCACTTTTCTTCCATACTCGGTTATCGATCGACTGTTAACGTCCCAGATTTCTTCTTACGGTTAGCACTGAAGGCTTTCTACTTCTAGTCTTTTCGTGCTAGACTTGGTGATCTCGCAAATGATAATAGGAACTACCTCGAGCTGGGTTCTTCGATGCTGGAACAGCCACGCTTAGCTACATCTCTACCGATCCAGACGAAGTAAGACCGGTGCTGTAAATCAAGTCATTGAAGACCTAGTCGACCGTAAACAGAGACACAGACTTGGTTGTATCTTACCAGATTTAATTCCATTTGATAGACGAATTTCGTAGGTGCGTCTCTACTTTGTCTACTGTTTATAATCGCGTAGAGCCGAAATAAAATGATCCAGGCTTTCGCGTCCTGACAATATATCCAGTGTGCACTAAACGCTTTTTCTATGCGTCTATATAAAAGCTCATAGAACTTCGAGCGAAATTTAATGGGGAATTTTAATGCATCCATCGTACAACCCGGACCTTGTATCATTGGCCTATTTACCGTTCCGCTTTTCGCAGAACTCTCAACGTTATATAGAAACCATTTGTCGCAGTTCTTCGCTACTAAATCACAAAGTTCTACAATACTGCGATTATGGTGTTAGCAAGAAAGGTTTTATCATTTTTATAGCATTGTTTTAAACATACAAAATAGCTATTATTACGGTTTCCCGATATACGATAGATATGATAACACCAGGGATCGTCGTTACGGTCTCGTCAATAGCATACACCACAATGTCGGTTTAATATACAATGTAGGTCTAATTACTTGTAGAAGCAATCAAACAAAACATAGCCGATACAGAGATGGCGGAACCAACAACTATTATATAAATTCTCTACCACGAAAGATCAAAACATGGTTCGAAACACGCACAAATCACCTTGGTCAATTGAATTTGTCAAGCGTTGATATATTTAGGCCGTTTTCTGTTGACCTGCCGTGAATAGATGAAGCGCGTAAAAATAAACCTTGTCTTCGATAAAGCTTTACGAATACGCAGCGAGTAGCTTATTTGAAATGAGTTAAATAGGCCATTTCAACAAATTCGTGTAATGTGATGATGATACAAGAAAATCTATTGTGTCTGTGCTCAATCGCAACAAAGAACTTCCGACATCTTGCGCAGGTAGTCACTTCATCATCTCACGGATCAATGAAGAACGAGAAACGTAACGGACGTAAGTCTGACTTACACTTCTCTTTAGTCTCTATTACGTTTGTATTCTTCTAATCTGTTGGAGAGTGTCTGAGTGTCGTTCACTAATGTCTAATGGCAAGTATAGAATGTTGCCTGTCTTTTAAATACTTTACCGTTATACAGTGTGTTACGGTACGATATGACGGCTCGTGCAATCGATAGTCCGTTACTCTACTGACCTGCCAGAATTTCACATCAGATAATGATTTTTTAACCTGTTTCAAAGTTCTATTTCAATCTGCAGGTTGCAAGAAATAGAGATATTTACGTATCTAAGCAAAATATAATGCTGAAGTTCATCACGCGCTAAATGTCATACTTCAATAGTAACACACCACTAAAGTTGCATAGGAAGGCTACGGATGTACGAAATTTGGACGCGTGTAAATGCATTTTTTTTTATCAGAGAGCTTAAATACGATGATCTCTAAACAAACTTCGCACAGTTGCCATAATAAACTACAATAATATTCAAAGCAATCATCACCCTGCCTGCGAGTACAGTCTCTACAATCGTGTGACAGAATACCTGACTTTGGAAAAGGAAACCACTACTTTCCGAATATATAAAAATTATCCGTAGTTCCACCCGTTCGAAACAATCAGGATGGGTGTGTATTGCGGGTTGAATAACGGGGAAACCTAGTTTATCAACCAATGGATTGGGAACAGGCCGAATATTTAATTAAATACCGTAATCAATAAGCACAAGAAACAATAAGACGGTGTGGCAACCTCATTACAGCTTTTTTTTAACACTGCACGGCTCTAGTGAAACATGTGCCATTCGTCAATGGACTACACGGCACCTCGGCCAACATCAAGGTAATAGAATTTCATTCGATCCGAAGTTATCCAACCCTAAATAATTATATACAAAGAAAACCTGAAAAAACATTGTCACACATCTATCAAGATGAACAGTTTAACATGTTTGCCGCGCCACAACACGGATTTGGAGTCAATAGTGCCCAAATCTGGGGCGCGATAATTTGACTGCCATCCCTTCAACTGATGGTCAATAGAACAACAGCGCTTGCCGCGGTTGGAACTTCGGACTACTGCAGACACCCGCCGTTCTATCCGTCAGTATTTGCTGGCGTGCCAGTGAGTGGGAGAGTTCTGTCAAACAAATTCGCATCGAAGTACGGTGGGCTGCTGCTGTTATTTCTGCTTCAGCTGCACTCGCTGATGGCAATAGGTGCTCTGTTCTTCAGAGCATTCCCCAAATCTCGGTCAGATTCTCATCACTTAGCGCTAAACATATTGCTAGCTGTGATACAATTATCAGCACCTAGTATATTGTGTATAAGACAACGTAATAGTCTTCTTCAAACCTGAGTCTAATAAACATCTTCCGTTTTCTGTTATTTCGCCGCTTTCGATCAGTGTGATGGGAGCTAATTCCCTATTACTGTTATGTTTTGTAATACGCTCCCTTCTTCATGCAAGTTATATACTAGAAACAAGTTATATTATTACTATTATCATCTATTTCGGCCAGTAGCAGGTGCACTCGCTGGAACAGCTTCATAGTACCTTGTCTACCGATAGTCGTAACAAACTAGCTAGGTGAAAAACATAAGGAAATCATTAGTGTTTATGCCCCTTCTGTTTTTGGTTCCTCAACGGTTTTGCGCCAAAACAGAAACGAGGAAAAGAAAGAAAAAAACTAACGGAAAGCCTCGTTACACTGTACAATAAATAAAACGGCAATCAATACTAATACACTCATTGCTGGGATTCTCTGGCCATTAACAGAAAAAAGTACGTGTCATACTGATAGGGGCTGAGAAGGGAAAATCGTATATTCTCCTCCAAGTGGACCCGTATTGCACTTGAGTTAATCGACGAGGAAGAAACCCATGTTTTCAGGGAAAAATTCTAAATATAACAATAGAACAGGTTACTCTCGATAGAATAGGTATCTCTATTTCCCAACGTTATTCCCGCCAGTCACGGGAAGCAGCGTCACTGTTAAAAGGAAAACAATTAAGGCCACAGTAGCTAGAACAGCCTTATCAGAATAACTTTACAGTTAAATAGAATAGCTAGTTATTACCGAAGTGGATGCGTTGTTATCGTGAATTCAGGTGACAAAAATTAACAAAATACATGCAAAATTAACGTGTTTACAGTTATCAAGAACGCAACGTTATAGTGTCCTGTCCAAACCAAGAGTTAAAGTCGAAATTGCTATTTCATGGATACTTTTGTTTGTATTTAGCCATAATAGTCAGTATGGTGACGTCGTACGTGTCCTTTCAAATACCGTACTAGAGGTCAGTGATTAAAACAGTTGGTTAATTAGTGAGTATTCTGATGATACAGCTTGCCACAAACTAAAGTGAAATATAAACACACAGATAATATTTACGCCGTAATATATATTTCGAAAAATCTGTATAAGCATGGTCGACACTGAGAGTGAACGGGCAACTTCAGTTGCCGAAGTTGCAAGGGTACCCTACGACGTGAATCTGCCATGATCACCCTAAGGCTTTGGATGATCGTAATTACGTTTTTAATTTCGTTTGTGGCGAGATGTTTAGCTTAGTCAGCCAAAAAAAAACAGACATATATGGACTCGACTAACAGAACATTTCGGCTGACTGACTTCTCGCCAGCTCTATACCCAGAAAGCTAAACCGCGCTGGCTTGTACCTGCAGCAGCTTTTGTGGCGGTACCTTTGTGCGGATATCTGGTCATCTTCTATGGGTTGTTCTACAAACCTGATAGGGAATGTTTTTTTTTGCCTATTCAAAAACGCACAATCATAGCCCATTTTATTTACTTTGTTTCCACGTCACCGTCAAGTTCCTGTGAGCCTTTCGTTGCGCGCGCGCTTGCCGCTGTCTACGTGCGGGCCTAGCGTCGGTTTTTGCCGCTAGTTTTATTATTTGACGCCACTGCTACGTCTGAAGCCGATGCAACTATTGCCGTCGCACATTTTTGTTTGCCTTTGCTATTTTTGGCCTGTCTGTACTTTTTGTCCTCGTTTTTCAAAGTGTTTGCCTAGTGTCAATTCTGTCACACAGCCGCGTTGCCAAGGCCAAAAGAAAAAGAAGGGGTCGCCAAACAGCTCTCTATGCCAGCATTATTATTGCATATAAGTGACTACTGGTCCTAAATGCAATCCTACTACTTCAGGCCAATATGATTTACGTTGCATGGCATGCATGCATCATTCTAATCTGCTGTTGCCGCTGCTACTATGTGCGTATCGATGGTAGCAAATAAATGCACATATAGGTCTGCCTGTCTTCGTCAAGCATCTCCGCAGTGGTTGCCTAATCTATGGACAGCATTCAGCCTGAGCTAGCAACTAATTGATCATAGACCGCACTGTTAAAACAAAAAAAAGTACACATTACCACAGAAAAATTACAGAATATAGAGCTTCCGCTACCCAACGACACCCCTAAGCAACCTACGCCTGTAGCATTTAAAATGGAGACACGGTGAGACAGTTATGTTTATTTTCGTAATAGGACGTCTTTGTCTCTCTGTCAATCAATATTTATCTATTTATGTGTAAGCAATGCTGATTAACACTGCCGTAGAGGTAAAAAGTAGACGACATCATGAGTTTTTAGCCGCCCGTCCCTTTCGGGCTAGAATTTTGGTTGAGGCTCACGGGTATATTTACCAAGTGGCAATCAAATGATCATAAAAAATGAACTCGACTACTGCACTTTTTTCAATTTGGACCCTCGTCCTTTTAGGCTCGAGCAATTTGTTGACACCTTCCATTAAGGAACCAATATGGTGTCGCAATGAAAGACGACAAACAATAAACCTGTGAAACTACTTGGCCTTTAGCAACTATAGAAGCTAGAATAGCGTAAACGAATCTCATCGTCGAGCAGTCAAAGTACCAGCCGAGGTCTTGAATATTTAAAGACTGCAATTTTTGCAGCTTGTGTAACCTTGGTCTGACGTACGTAGTGAAAGATTATTTCAGCATATGGACGTTTATCTAGTCAGCTTCGCTTGAGCAAAGTCTAAATAATGCTAGTAAGCGACGGTTCACCAGACCAAACGCAAAGCTACTGCTAAACAGACTGCAAACCAAGAATACTGAGACTCCTAACTTATCATGCCGAATCTAAGTGCGTAAGTATGCTAGAAAATATGTCAGTCGAACTACCACATAAAATAACTACGCGCGCCTCCCATACGCGACTGTCAGCTTAGCCGTTCTTGGAATATGTTTAATTACGTCAACTACTCGTAATAAAGGGCCGCAATCTGTGATATTATAAACAAAACAGCGTGTCACAGGAAATACCAGTATTCGACGGGTACCCACAAGTAACAATATCAACGGTTCTAGAGACCTTCGTAAAACTCTTCTAGAAATCAGAACAGAGCAGCCACACAATGCCTGTGTATATATATGCTGGTTTCATAGGCGCATGTCTAAGCATTCCTAAAGCCTTCCTAACGAGCTTTAAGGCTCTATTCGTCTGTCTGTCGGCTACCCAGTCGGCCAGTATATACTCAGTCGCTTTCGCAGCCATTTGGCTAAGACTTAGAGGCTTGGCATCATTTGCTAGGAGCTACTCGTTGGCCATATGCTTGTCATCATAGAATGGTGGAGTTTCATCGTTAATTCGCAGTTTACAAGAGAGGGCGGGTGCGTGCGTATCAACCACTACTAATACTAACAACAACAGGCCACAGGTAAAAGACCTTTGCCAGACCCTTTGCAGTTTTCTGACACTTGGACACTTCGATCGCCATGGCCAGTGAGCACTTCTGGTAGAACATGTGCATATCTTGGTTTTACTAACACTCTCAGCAATAAAAAACTGACAGTAAAATTGATGCAGCTAACCTATAATTACGAAACCATCCTCTGACTATATTTGCTTACACATATGGAACCAGTGTTTCGATATATAGAAACGTCTACCATGCAGCCAAGTACTGCACACAGATCCGGAATTTTGTATGTTACATGGCAGTGACCTTTGTTGAGTCATGACGGTCGCTATCCGGAAGGAACGACAACAACCCAACGGTAACCCGGTCCGGAATACTCACAACTACTAGAATTCAGCATTATCTTATTTTAGGCGTGCTATTACAGCTCAACCCAACGTCATCATCACCAATCAAAAGTAAGCCAAATTCACTCCATTTCTCTCTCTATCCAATAGGTGGTTCCAATATCGGAACTGTGTCGGCCGTTGGTGCTCCAGCTGACGGTGATGGTTGCCATGGTAATGGGTCAGAGAGTTACTCTGTTATTTGCAAATAAAAGAACAATGTATCTTTTCCTCCACGTTCTCCAATAACCAGTCCTTCGCCCGTGAGCGCCTGCTTCTCGTGTTGTAAAAGTAGTACGCGAGAGTTCCATAGATATAGTGATGGTGATAGCTAAGTATATAGCAAGAGGAATGCCGGTAGCTGTAAGAATGAATTTTTCTTTATTTTTTCATATTTACTTGTTTTCTTACTTATTGTCGACGCTTATTATTATTTCCACAGACTGTCTATTACACGTTATTACTACGGCCCGCCACTGGTTACGCCCACCTACCCTTTCCCGATATGGAGAAGTTTGTGTTGCTCCAGTGTCTGCTAAGAGAGCTTGCTGGGTCAGCCAGTGTTTCTCTACCAGCCCTACAAGCTATCAGGACTAATCATATCAGCAGAGCTTAATGCTGTTATCCTTTTCACTTATTTTTGCTTTTCTATTAATCCTTTGTCACGACCCTCAGTCGATGAGATTTGAACCAGCGGTGGTCGGCAGGCCTGCTATTTATGATTACTATGACAACGCGCTCCGAAATACGAATTAGCCACTCATACCACGCCGCCTTCCTTACCAGTTACGACTAATGGCTGGAGTACAATCGGAAGCAGCTCCGGGAGCACCCGTTCGCAGGAGCGATCCAGATGCGAAGGCTAACATGGGCTAGCCGCATCTGCTAACTTGCCTAATTCGATCGTAGCTTTCATCGGGGGCCCCGTTACTCAATATTTTACGTTATCGTACGGCAGACGTTAAATACGCTGTGGTTTCTGGTTTTTTGGCACTGACTGCCGTTGTCGCCGTTGATCTAGGTAGGTCCCGCTACGGCTTCGACAGAGAAGTACGGACAAGCATGCAAAGTGAGGCGACGCTGGCTGTAAGGCCCGCCTATCCCATACACAGACGTTGGAGACGCTTGCTAAGTGGCTTAGTACGACAGAACTCGTGCCGCAAGCCTAGACGGCGTCGTCGAGCGACCAATAGCACACTCTGGCCACCAGCAGCAACAATGATATGCGCGATATCAATAGGCTGACATTTCGTCGCTACGCTTCTGCTTGCGTGTGGCACGTACTCAGGCCACGTGATCCTCAAGCTGAACGGCTGCAAACCAGCACAACTTTTCATCGACAACCTCTGATAAAAGCAGTTTAGCTCAATTATGGACAGCAGTGAGAGAGGTTGGGTAGTAGAACACTGTAAATAGGCAAAAGTCGGTAAGGTGATAACTCAAACCGGATGAATACAATGCTTAGACCAAAAGTACGCTTTAGGAACGACTGCTATTTCAATGGCTATTCATCGATAAGGAATAAAGAGGAAAGCAACATGCGGAAAGAGTTCTATAACCAGATTTTCTTGAGCACGACTCCAGCGTACTGTTATTGCCCTTGTCCGCGTATGTGTATGTCGTCAGCTATTCCTCTTTAATACAACTTCGTCAAATATCTGGAACCATTCGTACCTTTTCTAGGTTTGATGGGTTCCTTGATATTTATGGAACTGTTTATTCAGTACACTCGAGCGAGGGTCAACTGATTATTACGTGCACGATAGTAATTATCGCTCGCGTAATTATTGCCATGGACAGCCTTTCGTCCATGGCAATAATTAATGTCAGAGAAATATATATGCAATACACTGGCGCCGAATTTTGACTAAAACGAAGGTTATTCCTGGCCTATTATCGCGTTGTTGCTGCATCATCGTATCTTGTGGACACTGCTTACGGAGTTCGTCTTAAAACACGTGGGGCAAATAGGAGGACGTGTCCACTCCACCGCCATAGCAAAAAACAGCTAGCGCCTCTATCCGGATTGCCCGTTCGTTAAGGAAACAACGTTTGTGAGTTACGCCAAAATCAAACAAAAAAGCTAAAACTTACTCATGGATCAACCGCTGACAGTTTCTACCGAGTACTAATAGACGTGAAAATTCGGGCTGCTTCGAAACAAATAGAATATTTTTATAAGAAAGCTCATAGCAGATTTCTACTTTGTACGAAGAGACGGGGTGACGATTCATCGTCTATGTGAATCAGTATTGCTTTGTGAAGTTGCCTGCTTTTGGAGTTGCTCTTAAATTTAATTTTTCCACGAAGTAGACAGAACAGTCGTATTTTCATCGATCGATGGCGTCTTCAAAGGATCGCCAATTCGCATAATAGGGTGCAGTGGCGGTATTACCCCTCAGCGTATCGACTGCATTTAACACAGTGGTTCAACTGCCGGCAATAAACGGCATCTATTCAAATGTCCTAAATCAATAAAGAGCTTTTTTTGATTCATCATGAAAATAACGACAACTTACTTTGGTTCAACGTTAATGTACTGATGTGATTTCTTCTGCATTAGGTTCTGTTGCCCTGGTCAATGAGATGTATTTATAGTTAATTTCGAACGGGACGACACAGTACACCTAGGCCGGCACATCTTAATCAGCCGCATCCTCGTTTCATGATAATGTCTTTTAAACAGCCAAAATGGTACGGCAGGACAACGATACATTTGCAAAATTGTTGTTAGCCATAGTTTTCGAAATCCCCCCGCCAAAAAGGGTTCGAATTTAACTGCGCCGTCTATAGTAAATTTCGTTTACACTCTCAGATTGGGCTGAGACTATATTCGGTCTCTGTCGCTCGCTCTATTGCTACCTATTTGTAGTTTCAATGGCAATTAGAAATTTTGAAAAAGTATCGTATATTCGTGTTATCCTTACTGTTTCGAGTAGACCGATTGCTGACTTGCATCGAATCTCCATCTTTGTTCTCGGAGTCACTAAAGTTGCTCTCCACCCCTTGATCGTAATGAAAGCGCGTCAACGACACATCCTGATTATGATTGTTGTTGTTATTATTACAGTTGGTAACAAGTACACTGTCAACGACCTGCTGCCTAACGCCTGTCTCCTTAGCAGCGCTGATCATGTTAGACACCTCGTTGAGCACTGCCATACCGTTTCTAACAACGGTATTCGAACCAGAACCGCACAGGGGGCCAGAAACGGCTTGCTCTTCCCGACTGTTTGACGATAGCGATTGCTCGTTGCCGACAGGTTGCTGATGCTGAGCCGCTCCAATGTGGTGTGCCGTCTGCTGCTGTTGATCCGAGTTAGCGGGAAACGGCAGCGGAGGCGCCAACTCTCCTGCCGGCATTGGGATAGTTAGCGGCTGCTTCTGCTGGAGAGGACCGGCGCTGGTGCTGGTCGTGTTATCGGCCGAGAGCGGTTTTGTCGCCGAATTCTTTGTCTCATAGAAGACAATCAGCGGCTGCTCGCGATTAGGATCATCACTACTCTCTCCATCTAGCGGCAAATTAGAGCCGGTGCTAAAGGCGCCAACGGTCGCGGCCACGGCGTCAGAACCGCTCAGGCAACTTGAGCCTACAGGCTCACCGGCAACCGAGAAGATTGTTGCTGGTGGAGACTGCGGGAAGCATGGTCCAGAAGCTTCTTCCGAATCGGAAGTAGTGGTCTGATGCTTGTTTTTGATTGCATTAATAAGCGATTGCTGAAGATTGGGCAGGCTCGATGAGCCGCAAACAAAGCTCGATAGCTGCACGGGCTCCGGCGGAGGAGTCGGCGGTTTAACAATTTCGGCAAGCAGTTTTGGCACTTCAATCGACGATTCTATCTCTATCGAAGTACTATTGTCGTCAATTACGACCGAAGAGAAATCAGTTTTCGGTGTCTCCCGTCCATCCAATATAGTTACCGTACCTTCCGTTTCCATTGGAGGATCCACAAAAAGTTCACTCATCACTAAATGTTGTAGAGACCCACCGCCTTCCTATGGCTATCACGTAAATTCGCTCTAATTAGTCTCGAATTGACCGATACCACTATCGCAACTGCCAGCTGAAATGTTATCGGCACAACTCTGTACGTAACTTCTCAATACCAACCACCAACTGAACGGTCGCTAAAAGTCGACATGAGTTAGTTACGCTCTCTGCACGTACGCGTACAGCCCAATGCGAAAACTCACTATCTGTGCAATAGCAGACACACAAGTAAGCAAACACTACGATACGTTCTGCCTTCGACACAACGTTGTTGCTATTGCGGTTCTGTGTAACTCTGCACGTGCCCACAGCGGCGACAAACTTAACGATGACTCAATGATGTATCATATGGGAAATACGGAGTCACTCTGGTTCAATCCACATCGATAACACGGTCGCTTATTACGCCGGAAGTACTAACGCGCACTCAACTTACTCATAAAACTATCCCTGCCTCGCAGAAGTATCGCCGCTGCCGTTGTTGAATGAACAAAAGTTAAATAAACGAAAAGAGAAAACAGACAAACGAACAAACAATGACGCCGTCACGCTGGACAGCAGGATCAACTATACGCATACGCGGTCCACGAAGCAGGCCAGAGATAAATGTTAACAGAGGATAGTTAATTTTCTGCTCCTAACAGTTTTATTACTAGTTAAAAAACGAATCGTTAGTATCGCATTGCCTCTGTCAATTGTCACTTTCTTCCTACGTACGCCTTATATCATAGTCACCGTACTCCGTGTTAACTTTCATTAGCACGCTTTCTTCGCAGTCCGTATGACGTGATGCGTATCCACGCGGTGCCAGGCAGTGACCCATGGATTATGGGCCCAGTCACAGCACTGAAACAGGCTAGAGTTGACGAACCGCGATCGTGCCGATTACGCTGTTTCTATCGTAACTGGCTGATCGCCGTTACGTTTCGAACGCTCGAGCATTCGCTCCGAAAAACATGTAACAGCAACAGATGGAACTAGCTACAGCTCGTGGCGCTCGGTAGCATCTATCGACTGTTGGAACCGGTGCTTGGCAAACACAACGACGCTTAACGAACAACGGCTTATTCACAAGATCCAACAGTAAAACCAGCAGCAGCAGCAGCAGCAGCAGCAAGTCTTAGCGGTGCTGGACTACTGATGCCGCCGTTACCGCGGCCGCGTTCGCTGGGTCGATTGGTCTCACAACCGTCGCCGTCGCTGATGGTTGTCAGAAAGAGTTCTCGTGGGAGAGGAGACGCAAAATGAAGGCAACAGGAACGCCGCTGCTGCTGTTGTTGGAGTTGTAGCTGTTGCCAAGGGGGCCGTAGAGATGGACCGCATCAGCTCTGCTGAAAGGGACGTTGAATTGGAGGAGGTTCGACCAGACTCGCCTGGTAACTCTACACTAGGTGTACGAGATAACAATGTATAAGAAAAGGGCGATCTAAAAACTCGCACAAACGGTCGCGCCGTTGATGCTACCGCTGTAGTCGACGCTGTTGTAGCGGCTGTTCGACAACAGTAACATGAACGAAAAAAAAAGTTACTTTCTCTTTCAGGCCCAGTCTGGGTCACGCAGATCGGTCAGGCGAGCATTTCTGCTCAAGAAAACAGCGATCTATCCCAGTAATAGGAATTGAACGTAGTCAATTCATTCGGAGGGCAAAACCGTCCACGCGGCACGAAATACTTACGGCCTGATGATGTTGATGATAGCACTCAAAGTAAAATGGGGGATGAGAGCAGTGACGACGACAGTGGCACCGGAGCTATCGTGAACGTGTGATAAGAATACGATAAAATATTTGGCTAATCGCGTTCTCTTATTTCCATGGCCACGTTTTACTATTTGCGTAAATGACAGCTGGAAAGCGTGATTTTTTTTCCAGTCGCCGTTCAGGTCTGCTACGCTGTCACATAAGGAATTCACCACAGCTGTGCCACATTATTGCGAAGATTGAAAACGTCGGCCATCTAATCTGAACAATAATTAAGGGCATCGTTTTAGAAAACAGAAGTACGTCGATTTTGTAAACTAGCTTTGCCAGGCAGACGGGAGCAGGCGCAATTCTTTGACGCGTCACATCTTCTGGGGGATGGTGCACTTGGGGATCAGCCGTGTAAATAGGATATAGACTCCCACTCAGAAAATGTCTACAACCGAACAAACACACGGCGGCTGGAAGCTGTCTAAGTGAATTTTCCAGGCAGTCTATTCGGCTGTCGAAGAAGCTCACGACATCGAGGATAACCGTAGGTGTGAAACTACGAACGCAGCCTAATCGATGTATTGTGATCCAGGCCTTTGGCCAAAAAAAATTGCTGAAGTTTTTGCTAACCTAACAACAAAGCAGCTCTTATATTATCGACATGACAAAAAGCAGGCCTATGTACGAAATGATACAAGTTTAGCTAAATTATCACGCCACTGTGAAATACGTGCTCCAAATTCACTGAGAAGCGGTAGAGGGTTATATAATTTGGAATATCAATATTACACACATTAGGAAAAATTGAGTTCCAACAGTATTCTCATAACGTATGTTTGTGACACCTGCACTATCGTAAGATTCGGACGGAGCAGATTCAGTGTACCTACTTTTTATATGACTGAACAGATTGAACAAATCATTGCTCATTCGTAGACTTAACTTCCGTGATAGATAGAGGCAATCCATCGTCGTGTATGATGGATGCCCTTTGGAATGTTGCCTCCGAATGCGCCCGTTCGCAATGAAGTCTCCTGGGAAGGTGCTTCGTCTTGTTACCTAACTCTGGTTACTACGGTTTGCATGGCACAGGGAGTATTTGATCTATTATAGTACGCTCAATGATATTTCAAAGTGAATTATTTTTTTCGAAAATAGAAGCACACGTTTCCGCTCATTCACACCGCGTTTCGATTCGTACGACATCCCCCCGCGCTCCCCGAGCTGCTATTCCTTGAAAAAACTTAGCCTCAAGCGATTCGCTCGTATCATTCCATTTAAACTATGCTAAAGGGCGGCAGCAGGAAATCCATCTAAACTGAATAATAAGTAAATCATTAGACCATTAGCGAGATATGAAAGTTCTCCTAAACTGTACGGGCAGAACGGAGCAAGATTGCCTGGTCCTGGCCTGAGGGTCCGAGGTCTAATTTCTGCTGCACTTGGCGTTTCGTGTTGCACACATACAAACAAGCGAGCGCACACAATTTGCACATATAGCTTGCTTTTAGTAGATTTATCCTACAAGAAAGCCAGGCCTGCTTTCTTATCAACACTGAACAATCGCGGCTCTAAACGAGAGATGGTATAGCAACCGACATCTAAAGAAAGTCGTTACCACCGGAGTGATCCTCTCCGCTGACAGCTTAATTGTCATTTTTAATCACGACGCGAATAAACGGAGAGGAAGAACACGCGCTATATCTGCCCTTAAAACTATGTTTTCACTTTCTTTTCAACAAGTATATGTAACAACATTAGCTTCGAACAATAGCTGGAAACGCGTCCAAACTGGCGTGTTGTTGATACTTCCGCGAAACAGCTTTGCTACGATGTGGAGAAACGTAGATAGCGCCACCAAAAAAGTTATAACGTCGGAAAGGAGGAACAATACCATCGGTTACTATGAGTATGCTATGTGAGGATCCGTGCTCCACTATGCATGGTAAGATGCTTTAACTGCGGAATCAAACCGATTACAGGATTTGTTCTTGGAGCGTCATCAAACGGATGACTGACACACAGCTGCAATGTGAAAGCGACTCGCTGGGTAGAGCAGACAATCCAGCTTAGCTGACTTCGCCTCTTATGCCGGCGCTAAGCCGATATGATTCTCAAATGCTAGACTTGTTGGCCTCTTGCAGACGAATTGGCTTCTTCATGACTGCACTTGTTTCGACTGAAATCGCTGGGAAGAAAAGGACGCGACGGACAGCATAGCTTATGCTATTGAAATCGGACAGTTTTCCCGTCGAAAAGGAACACATGCTGCTGCTTCCAAGTCACCCTGAGCCGAAGTCAGGCCCTGCTCGCCTCGTTCGAATGAACGGCCAAGCATCTAGGCTAGCAAGGCATGGCAGGTTAGTAGATTATAGCTGGCGAAAGACTGGACTTATAAGAAGGACATCAATGCCAACTTCAATGACCATGGAACTCTATTATTGACTATACCATACATCGTGGTGAACTGTAGTTGCATAGCGTTACGGATTTCCTAACTGTTGTGTTTCACATAGCCTGTTTGTTCTTTTTTTTTTTTTTAACTAACTACAAAGGGCTCATGAAGAGCAATTCCTAAGTTACGTAACTTCGAACGAATTTTCCCAACGATCTTCGATGACATATTCCATATTTCCATGGAATGTGATGGATCGACGTGGTGAGTCAGACCATGCCAGGCACAGTTATTATCTACAACGTTTCGTTTATGTCTCGTAGACTACAAGTGGACGATTTGATTGGCAGATTTCTAAATTGTGCGCAGGACTCACTACAAATAACCCACCGGTAAAAACGTGAACGATTTAATCTGTCGGTAAAATCTGGTAATCAACTGTTTGAGCTCGCTCGGGCACCATCGGGTAAGCACATGGCTTGCATAGCGGTGGTGGTAGATCGAGCATCAATCATATGAGTAAATGCATGACTACCTGCGGTAGCTCTTCGGTTTTTGTGCGGATCCTTGGAGGGTTTTTGGTCTAAGCGAAAACACTGGTAAAATTCGATCAGATCGAATCCTAGTGTACTACGGAGCTTTGAGGGCTAGCAGTGGCTATGGCGTCGTCTAACATTGTAGACACGTTTGCCACTGCCAATGAAGGGAACTCAGACAACTATCAACATGTTGCGATGATAACACTCATCAGTGAAGGTAGCAGTATTCTTTAGTTGCGTTCCTTGGCGAGTGCTACAGCTTGTACAGACTACGGTTAGTTGTACTTTCGACCCGCCAGTCATAAGCAGGCAGTCCGGTTACTTCAGGAAATCCATCTAAGAAAGCTTCTTTTTCAAAGCAATCCATAGTATCTAGACTGGACGTAAAACGTTTAGGACCTTTGTTTTCCTGATTCTTACTTTTGCCTGGCCATTACGATGCTTAGTGGATGTGCGCCATTTGTTGCTGCCATTTCCACTACAGCGGCCATATCCCATGCCTCTGTACTTACTCAAAAAGCTACTCTTTACAAAATAATAAAATCTTTGCGATTGCTGCTGCTGCTGGAGCAGTAGCGATTAGACACGTATGAGCCATCATCGTCACAGCAGACCGTTCGTCTTCTCCGCGATTCAGGCACGTAAAACGTGAGTGCTCCATTTGCCGGAACCAGTCAGATATTTTGTAATCCGCTTCGGCGAGCCGTCAGAAACGGCCAAGTGCTGATGCAAGGTTTGGCTTTTATTACATGTACATTATTTAGTACCAGCAAATACGCGAGTATGCGAATGATGCTTTTGCTCGACTTGGCCACTCATGGCTAGCTGGCGTCTGCCAACGTTCATAGACAACAGCGTCGATTTTTCTCAATTAGTTGGTTCAATCATAGGCTTTGTCCGACTCGGCCACCAACGGAAAGATCTATTGGCTTGTTGATATGAAGATATGTCACTTGGGACGCTGAATGTGATGCGTGAATAACGTGACGTTATCGTGCTGGTCCCAGCGCGACAGACACATCTTCCCCTGACCAGACAGACTTAATCTTCATCAGCTGTCCCCGGATTCCAGGATTCGATGTTATCGATCCACACCCAACCTGATATGAATATTATAAAATATTATGGTACCTATAGGCAGACGGAATTTTTTCTTTCGCACAAGATATAGCATTTACTTTATCCTTCCTCCGTTCAGACTATTCATAGATTAGAGTCTTCTGAAATAGAAATGAACAATTGGAATAAGCTTCAGTATACTGATTTCTTGGCGTAAAGGTTCGCCAATAAATTTGCAGCCAACAGCTTGCCGCGATAAGTCTGCCTGACTTTAACATTGTCTCTATCGGTCATCCGTCCCACCTACTGCCTGTTACAACCCCCACAAAAGTTTGGATGGAGATTGGCCTGTGAAAAAAAGGCGAACGAAGCACTTTTACGGGGCTACCTCTGTTTACTTGAAACCCATAAGTAAACAAATTTCCGACAAAAGCACTTCCTATTCTTTGTATTTATTAGGTTTTAATCGTCATAGCTTCAGCTGATTGTCAAGAAAATTATGGGCGCCACTGCGCTCTTTTACATATTCCGCTAGGATTGCCTTTCCGAAATTTAGATTTCGGTCGATATATGCTGATCACGACTGCGAACTTTAGCCATTTTTCAACTGTACACAACTTCCACGACTCGCCATACTGTATTTGTTAATGCTCCTTTCTGGGTAGCTTGTTTTCAAAGACGTTTCTGAAAACCGAAATTCTACAGTTCTTACAATATCCGTAACCGTACCTCGAAAAAACTAATTGAATCCAGCGCTAAGCGAAGCTCATTTGTATACTCTACTATGGCAGCAGCTTCGCATCTATGTGCCGCCGATATGAAGGACCAGCTTCTGTTACTTTGGCCTCATAGGTGAGGCTAGCACAGAAATCAACGGCAATTAAGGCCACACCGGCATGGGTCACATTTGCATCGCATAAGGCCTTATCTAGTAGAATTTCCTTCAACCATTTACTTCGTCGCGTGACATAATGCTGCACATCTCGTGGCTAGAAACAGCTACCTTCAGTTTCCATCGCTACTTAAGCCTGTCGTTCAGTGAATTGCCCCTAGGTGGGTTGAAAGTGTGTGTAATGCATTCCACGTGCAATTTGCGGAACTTTACTTATAAAAAAAAACCGTCTGGCATAGGGAAGGCCTGTTCCAATCTTTACCGCTAGTCGAAGAGGGATGGACAAGGTGAAAAATGGCATCTCTCGGAAGGGAAATCGTCGTAGTTGCAATGGACATCAGCAACTGCTACAATGAAATACTTGTCGAATATGAAACGACAAATGCAGCGTCCTACTTTTTTTACTTCCAATCGGCAGTCAAAAGCATGCAGTTCCACCGCGTGTTATAACACCAGATTTCATCGCCGTACCTCACTACCTAGACTGAGAAAAGGAATATACAATGCTGCTTTCAACTCGTTTATTCTCCCGATGTAAGTTTGTGTGATGATGGGGCTTACTATGCCTGGTAAAGAGCAACTGGTGGGCAAGCATATACCATTAAAGATATATTTCGAGATAGAAATTATGTATCGGAACGCGAATGTTAGGTGTATGGTTATCTAAATTCTGCAAGTGTGTAAAAATGAAGGAAAACAAGTATGATTAAATCATCATTCTATTCTAGATCAGCTAGTTTAGTTAGGTTTGAAGGTCCCTCGCAATCGCTTGTAGTATCCTAGCAATATCCGAATAATAGTGCCAAGATCTTTTCGTCCTTCATCATCGATGCTATTTCAAACAGTACCTCTTACTACGTCACCCAATCGATTATGAGCTGAACGAATTCACTTCTCAGACTTCAGGACTTCGCGCCTCGAAATCTGTTCTTGGCGACATGCTTGATGCTTTGATGTTCCTCATCTGTGTATCCATAATTGTCCCTTGATCACACGTTCAACGAAGGGATTTTTAAACCATTGTTTCTTACCGTACGGCTGGGTGGATCTGTGTAATGTAAGCGCTAGACGGCTAAGCTACTTAACTTGTTCAGTTCTGCAAAAATACAATTAAACAAGAAAAGTTTGAACTGGCATTGCTTTCCGCAATTACTTCAAAACTTTTTTGAAAGCTTCATTGAGCGCAAGTGTCAGAGCCAGTAAGTTGTCGACGAGTAAATTGCTTCGCGCAATCTATAAGTTACATTGCTTGAACTATCATCAAAGCTGTGACGGCGGACAGGTAGCTCCCCCGTTATCTTTCTATAGACTTTCCACAGTCTTCACTTATCTTTTGCATAGCGGCCGATAAAAGCCATTTCGCCAGTGCAGGGAACATAGCAGTACTCAACAATAATACTAATTAGAGGCGCAGCAAGGTAATACCGTTGTCTCTCCCCCCCCCCCCCTACGCACCTATTTAAATTCTAACGGCATAAAACCAAATTTCTCTGTTTCAAGTATGTTTCGGTAAAAACATGGTTTGCCTAAATTTATCGCCACAATGACTACGAGGAAAGCTTGTATGTCTTTATCTGCGCTAGCACAATTCTGGGCCCGTTGGCGCCCACTTGTTGGCGGACTGCTACGTAAAGCGTTTAGGTAGCTGAAGCAATCTGGGCTTGATAAAATAATCAATAAGGGTAATTATGTTATTTTAATTAAGGCCACTGCTCCCGTTTGATACGTTGACCGCAGCGAACAAGTACACGGGATAGTATTAGTGGGTGTTGCAAGTAACGCGTTTGGCGCTTGGCAAACACTGAGTTTCAAAAATTTGCCTTACTGACCGCCGCAGTGCGAAGGGGCTGTATGGCCTCGTTAACTGACGCTTTACTAAGGCGTCAGTTATTCGATCGGTGGCGATGCTGGGCGGCGGATTGTCGGTTAATAAGCCGAAGACGAAAAGGAAATTTATGTTGGATTGGATCCGCCAGAGCGAAACGTTGGTTCCACTTGGTTACATTACCCAATAGATTGAACTGAAGGCGTACGACGTTAATACTTTATTAGACGAAGAGACGATTTTTGAGCGAAGCCGGATGCGTTTGTAAGAACCCCTTATTTACTAAACGTATCATCATCACGAGTAGGAACAATTCTGTTTAACAGTACGCGCGATCGCACGCGTCGGCAGACAAGGTTTCGGAATCGAAATTCGAAACATTCCGTTTGTTTATTACAGGTGTTCCTGAGTTTATTTAACTATCAGTAAGAGGATAGAGCAGCATTACTGCGAATTCTCAATGTTTCGACTTCCTGGCCGGATATAATGTCCGTTCTCAAAAGATCAACCTTCGGTAAATATCAACTGCAGCAATGACGACGGTAATAATACGTTGATCTTTTTTGCTAGTCACTTTTTCCAGAGTGTGCCTACGAACCATCCGATAAGCCCAGTTGGCAAAGACAGTAGCTCGTTTGTTTAATGATGAAAGCTTTGCCTCGCTTCGAAAATCAGCAGGCAACAGCGCTAAGCTAAATCCCAGCGTGATTAGCAATTTTCAGAACCTCGACTTATGAAGAAAGAAGCCCGTCATTTAAACCGTGTTTCATAAGCAAACCTCAGAGGCTCAAAAACCTTAAAATGATGCCTTTGATCTGTCCTTGACCCTTAAAACAGGTCTATTTAGATTTCTCATTGCGGTCACATTGTAACTGTCATATACGACGCACAAGGATAGCTTATAATCGTGTGTAATACTTCAGTGATTTGCTGTAAAAATGCCTTTGACGACCTTTGCTGAACCATTTCCTCATTACATAGCTAGATTTTCTGATCTAAGAATGGGTTGATAGCCTTCGGTTTACGCATCATTCGATACTGTAATTCGATTGTAGCATAGTAGAATGGCTATGCTCTCTATCTGGGCAACCGATAGTTGAGCCGTAAACGTCTCGAATTTTTTCAACAGTGATAGCCTTATCCGCCTGAAAGGAATACATCAATGGTATAATACACTATCATACTTGATGTTATGCATATAAGATATCCAAGATATATATCCAAGAGTCCTCAAAACCGTCTTTTCATCGCAATACTGTTAGTCTATTATCTATTATAATTAAAACAGCGGATGATACCATTGGGGTTTCCGAGTTTTGTGCAATGAAAACATCGCTAGCCTAGATTCGTCGCCGTTGCTGGTTGTCAATAACCAGTCCAGGTTGTTATACCACCAATATTTGTTGCCGTCTTTATTCAAGATGTAAGCAAATGCCGACCCACGCTGCATTTTGAGTGGTTTCGTGCTGCTGTTGCTGATGGTGTAGGGACATGACCATACCAAAACTTTCGAGCTAAAAGGCGGGCCGAGATGAAGCAGAAGCGAAAACCTAAATCAACCACACCTCGCTAGCAAGTCGCGCCAGCACCTTGCTGCCGTGTCGAATTCATAGTGCAATTCTCACACGCCCGCACAAACGTATCTGAACAATAACTGCACAACCGGGGGTGGCAGGGGCGCGGGGTTGTGGCGGATAAATAGGTCTTACAAAGAACGATCGCGATATATCGCTATTGCTGTTGCTGGTGCTAGCGATGCCGGCCGACACGGACGTGACGATAACGACAATGGCTACGCAAAACCGGTACCGTACAAAAAAGCAAATAGACCGCGCTAACGCGCTCACACGGGTAGGTAGGCGCGGGCAGTTTTCATCTTGAGAGTCTGCGAATCGACCGGCAGGCAGCAGCACCAGTAGCATGAAGATGATGCCTGACCATGACAGGGTACAAGTGGCATCGCCACCTTTCCTTCCTTCTAGATCGAAATAGAGAAGCGCTACCCACCCTATATAACGGGTCTATTTCCTTTAAAGTAACGATTGCTGCTGGCTGGCTGACTATTTCCTTCCCAAAATTGTTACGTTTAAATTAAACGACATAAGGCAATAAGGAAATTTCGTAGCAAATCTGATGCGATATAGTCACAAGCTAACAGGCGGATCGCAGACAATTACGGGACTATTCAACAAGAACACTGTCACACGCTAGCCATTTACCACTTTCGCGTTTCTGCTTTTCCCGAGGTAGAACGCTGTGCTATATATGTTTACAGAAGCTTATTGGCAAGCGGAAATACACCACAAATACAGATGCGAAAACCATTCACACAAGTCGCCTTCAGGTTCCTGATCCTGATCAAGCCTCATCAAATGAGTGTGAACGATTTTCGCAACGGTACTTAATAGTATTAAATAAGCAAGCGGTTGCCAATAAGCTTGGCAAATATTTGACAAGAACGCGTCGACAAATGCAACGTTACAGTACAGTACAGCTACTCTTGGTAGATACTGGGTGCCTACTATTAGACAGACCTTTTTTCCCACATCAGGCTTATTGTCTTTTTCTTTACCTGGGTAATCTGTATAAAAATGACAACCGAACAGTAGACGGGTGCCGGTAATTTTTGAACACTTATGCTCAAAAAACCTTTGACAGTTATTATTATTACCGGAGCTGTTCGGGGAAGATCCTGTTTAGCTTTGACAGATGACCTATACCGAGCTTCGGTATATTGGCCATATTGGCGAACAGCAGGCATCCCATGACGGAGGGGCACAGAAGCGGCTAAAACAATTCATAGTCACGGAAAAGTAAACAATAGCCATATCAGGGGTTCGAGCCACGTGTGCAGTGGCTACATATTTTTTTGTAACTTGCACAAGTATCTGATAACTTCGCTGCTGTTGATTTTAGAAGAAAACAGTTAATAACCGCACTGCATAGACTATAAGAGACCCAATAGTAAGAGAAGTTAGACGTATGAAACGGTGGTCTATCATAGAATATCAAGCCAAATGATCGGTCAAATTGATCGCAGGTATACTTCAATGTGATAGAAGTACGTAATTTACCAATAACAGAGACTTTTGAACATTAAATCTGTTTCAACTGAAAAATGTGCAGCAGCAGGTACATCTGAGAATATTTTTTTGAACGTGTACAACTCCAGGGATGTCTAGCATAACGTCTCATATTCACCTTTGTTCTTTTGGAGGATGTTTTCATCGAACGTTGCCTGTTTGGCGCTGCGCGAAAACGACACCAGTGCACCAGTACACTAGCGCCATGCATATCGCGCCAAAAACAAAAAATCCAAACTAGAACGTACGGAAAAACAGTTTAGTTACTTGGGCTTCAGCAATTAAGACACGACCACAAATAACCTGCTGCCTTTTCATCCCTGCGGCCCTTTTTTCGAAAAAAAAAACAAGGATAATAGCAGCACAGGCCTCCTAAAAAGAAGCTTGGATAATGTATAAACAATTACACTGTTCCATTTCCTTGCAAACGCAAAGTTCTCAAGGCTCGCATCGAGCTAACAAAAAGTGCGTGTTATTCAGGTCGTGTGGGCGCCTTTTACGAGCGAACATACTCGTATTTGCTAATCCTCATACTTAATGCAGACCATGTATATTTTATTTAGTACTTAATTTTCCAATATGACACGTATGAGGCACCCGTCTAAAAATGACAAAGGGCGGGCCGAAATAAGCACGTACGTTGCCTCTTCGAAATATCGATAACGGCGCCTAGAAATTATTATTTTTAAATGTACGGCATTGAGCACCTTAATATTTATATTTCTATTCCGGTAGCATGCCAACTCGGCCGTTGATACACAATTACCGTAGCACGCGGTCACGTTGTAGCTAGGTCATCTTTTAACTATTGAGGTGTTATGAGTATCCAATAGAAACAAAAAAATTGCCGACTCATTTATCGATTTGGTTGACGTTTGCGGCCAGGTGTCCTGAGTTAGGGTAACGAAAAAATACATCTAAGAGGAACTACTCGTTAAGTTCTGATAATGATCTCAGTTTTCTACATAGATATGTAAGCTTTGTATTACCAAAGAATAAATTGGAATTCGCTAATTTCAAAGTTGCCTGATACACTACGATCACGTAAATCAAATACCCATCGATAGATAAACCGCCCGATCGAGACGTGAGACCTTAGGTAACCACAATTAGCGAAAAAAAAAAAACTTGTACAGTGGCCTTATCCAATAGCATGTCATCATTTCAGTTCAGAGTCATATTATAGAGACTGTGCATAATGGAACATTTTAATTGAGGTTTGTAAAACTATCTACACAATATATCTTTTTTTTTTAAGTCAGAAGCCTCGTTTTCAAGCCAGCGTATCGACAAATAAAATAACATAAGCTTACAATTTTTTAATGGGCTTCAATATTATCAATTTGATCCACTGTGGTCTACCATCCGACCCTGGTTTTTTTAGCTGTGATGCCAGTCACTTTATGTAGTAAGGTCAACAACTAAGTTGCTTTATTTCCTAATTTGGGACCTCATATCCATTACGCCGTTGCTGGCTCTGATTTCAACCTTAGCATGAAAAAATCATGACATCTTAGCATGGCGATGAAAAATTTTTGCTACCTATCGATCGGATGTCCGTCCCTTGTCCTACTGAGGTGTGCTGATTTGCTTACGGTCTTTTGCTCACAATGACCTTAACGAAGTGATTGCCCAATCATGCGCGCACCTATTCCGTTTTATACCTACAAAGACCTGTCCGATCGGAACTTTACGCACTCCAGAAGCATCCAAGTACAAATCTATTATCGTCATCGTCCATCCATAGATTCCGTTTCATCAGGACCCGCCACAGCAAAATCGGCTATTTCGGCGTCAACTCGACACGTTTTTCAAAATAACTTTGTCACTACTATTTCTCCTATGACAATAGCGTCATCATTCATTCTTCATAATCGGCCTTGGACGAACGACAAACAATAGTTCCTCGAACACAAATTGTCTAGTTTGACTTAGTTAACAACGGAGCGCTCTATAACCATGTCTGTTCCGCTGGTGATTTTTTAGTCTGAATGAGGATCATTTTTTGATGCAGTATCTAGTCTAGTGCCAGTAGTACCCCATGTTTGGGGGCAAGCTGTTAACAAGCAGGTAATCATATAATGTAATTAATAATGCTCGTAACAACGCCAGGCGTTTTCTTTGAACTGACTTTTTAGCATCATTTTGTACTGAGAACGAGCTCTATGGTGATAAAGTGATAAGTCAGCATTTGATTTTTCGCGGTTTCGTTTATTACTCAGTATTAACACCGATGTGGATTGTATGACAAATAATAAGGCTGATATTGCAGTGGTCACATTCTGCTTCTTAGATTATCGATGACTGCTAGTATCTGCTCTACATGCAAACGTAAAAGATAGAAAAATAGAAAACCGAAACACCCAGTTGATTCTCGAGTTTAGCTTTTTAACCGTAATCCAAAATAGGCACTCCACAAGGAAGCACATGATCAAATACAAAAAACACCTACGACTAACTGTTCGCGTCCTTTGGAATCACACTTCATGCTCAGACCCGACACGTCATGATAATTCAGACGACGCCGAACAGATCTTGATTTGCGTATTAGACAAAAAAAAAAACCGTGATAGAAAACAGAGCTCATCTACTTCTCTTTGACAAAGAGCCTGTATTGATAGTACTTAAAGGAGTAAAATCGTTCGTCTACGAAACTTCTTAGTTCTTTAGACAAAATTAAGCCTATTCTCATAATGGAGCATCTTTTTTTTGCTTTTTTGTTTTTTATAATTACTGTAACTCTTTGTCTTCATGGATGAAAGCTGAATCATGTAATTCCAACTATGGAATCTACTAGACGTTACACATAGACTCAGATGATGAACGGTCGCGCGTGTCAGTCTGGAACGGAACCCCGAATATTTTCGACATTTTTTTCATACATATAAGGGGTTTAGTTGAGAATGGTTATAGCATTTTTAATGCTAATCCATTTGAACGTTATCTGGGTCCCTTCAGCAGCCAGTTAAGCCGTATCTCTCGTCGTTGACTCACACAGTACGTGTAAGGTGAGCAACCCCACAGTTGTCTTGCAGAACGACATAGAATTATATGAAAAACAATGAACAATTATTAAAAAGGCCCAATCCACCCCGATCACCGCACCTTATCGTATAAGGCTACGTACTGTACCGTATGCGAATTCACAATAATACCGGTTCAGGAATTGGCAGAAGTTTGTGCAATCGGTAGGCCGATGCCGTGCCTGCTAACGGCCTGATACGGTCAGACCTTCACCGGGACTGACCAGCTTCGCGTAATGGCATTTCGTGTGCGGTGATTTATGGATGATCATAAATCAGGATGTGGGGAAAACGACTACACATGTAAAATCTGGCTAATCTTTGGCTGAAGATACGGTGGCTGAAGAGAGACATCCCTTAAATCCATAACAGTACCTCATCATTCACTGTTGCTACAAAGTAATGAAATCCTTAGATTATGTTTTTTAGGCTAAAACTTTCATTTCACTGTAAATGCACGCGAATTCTGCATGAATGTACGGACGCTTATTTGGTTAAGTGGTTCTCACGAGCATTTATATTAGCTAGAGTAAACACTAGAGTTTGATGTAATTTTCGCAGACTCAGTGTGGCTACACGGGACAGAGTCAAGAACAGCTATTTACGGATGCTTCCGGTATGCAACATGCTCAACGCTGTGCATATATTAAATTGATAATAAATTTATAATTTGACATAAGACTAGCGGCACTCGCCGCTAGTGCTTTTGTAGCACGATTATAGTTCAGAAGCAGCTCTGGGGGGCTAATGCTCGAAGCATTAGCCCCCCAAGAGCTGCTTCTCTTCGTCCTTACGTCATAATACGTAATGTTTCATTGACCCTTTTTCTTGTTGGAAATAATTTAACGGTGGCAATTTTTGGGGTGCGTGTGCTTCATTCCGATTGTGCTGAAACTCGCGACCAATCTGGGATCTTTGCTTCTCAATTACAGTAACAGCATTCATAGAGTTATATCGGCAGATATCTTGCAACCCTTTTTGCCCCTCGTTCTTTTGATACAGAACATTCTCTACAGTAGTAAATTTCCGAGAATCATGTTATCTATGTTAATTCCGTCTTTTCTTTAAGGTACCGTTGTATGTACCGTGATGTTTATATGCTCCTTCTCGGAACCTTGTATTCATCTGTTTTTACCTTTGCTGACCCTAACGTGATAAATCGATGCCTCATTAAAGAAATAAGGTTGGACAACGATCCAGCCCATGGCTGATGGCTCCGTCAAGACTGTTCATCCGAGATTAATACCCAAGATCGCCTGAAATCGGCGTTCCCTTGCTGAAAGAAAGCATTGAAGTACTCACATCTTACAACATCTGGGGGAAGCTGCGCAGGTTCGTTTTCGCGGATAATCGGCTCTCGTTGTTTCCCTGAAACAATCAAAACACAGTAACATTATCGGCCATGCCAAATTACGTAGTATAATACGAAATATGTATTAAGTACAACAACGCCGTAGAGACGCTTTGGCAGTGATAATTAGCGAGCAGCATGGACGGCCGTCTGCTGATAATCAGTAATATGCAAGTGTCTATAGAAGCTTGAGTTAGGTCAACATCTGCCGTTAACGTGTATTCTTTTTCTAGAATAAAAGTAATACAATAGGCAACTGCTGTTCGACCGATCATTTCGACTAGTCTCATGTAGCCAGCACTAGAGAAGTGCCAGTTTTTACACAACGGGTATCATTTAGCTCAACACTATATATGATGTTCAAAGCATCAGCAGGGTGCTCCCAACACTGCTGACGTTGTCCTCGGCCACTGCGCTCCTGTGCTTTACTGCACTTATAAAGAATAGGCCCAGGACCAGGTTCCGCCCATCTGCATACGCACAATTCCAAGGATAGGCGCAAGACTCCAATTTTCTTCGAGAACGAACTGATTGTTACTTCCGTCCCTTACGTTAGACTGTACATAGCTTAGATTCGTGCAGCGCGACTATCATTTTCGGCCTTTCTATTTCGGCATTTATGTCGACACAGAATCATTTGTACATTTGGACACTTGTAAAAGGTCAAACGGCACCTAAGAAAGGTTCCAAAGGAAAACGGAAAAGTTAAGTGGGAGGTGCCACATGGCAGCAACCAGAAAATGCCGTGCTTAGTGACGAGCCATGCCACCATAGGAAACGATGTGTCCTGTTAGGCAGTCACCCAAAAATATTCCATGCTAACAATGATTGCGGTGGCATATTCTGACAACGTTTTGGGAATCCGCTCCGCGAATGCTGAATAGGCAGATACGTAATGACTTATACCCTAGTTAAATTTCAGTGAAAAACACACTTAATAATTATTTTCAGCACAGAAGCATTATCATCAAAACGGATATTTACTATCTACTTAAATACTTACTAGAAGTAAGTTCCACGCTACGTTTTGTCCCATAGAATGATATTTTACGAAAAAAATTATTGAACTTATCCAGCTATGACTCACCATCATCAACACTGATACATCCTGACGACATCTCCTGGCCGTCTATGGACCAACGACCGATTCAGGTGGGATATGTGAAAAGAAAGCACATTGTAGCACCGCACACATTACACACATGTTAGTACAACTGAACAACTACTTTTGAGCTTTATAAAAATGTTGTTAAATAAAAACTAATCAGCAGCATGCACAGTATCTAATAACACGTTGCAAAACAAGTTAGTGATGACGTGCTCGCTGATGAAACTTCAGGAAAATTGTTGGATTTCCCAAATTCGCTGTTTCCTAATTGCCCAAGTAGCACCCACCACTACGTTAAACATCTCAAACATTAAGTTCTATATACAAAACTTCTGGTTTGAGACCGTTTCTTTTCGCGTAATTGGTACAGCAATGAAATCCAATGCAGTAAGCCGTCATCCATGTAAACAATCGACGCCTACGCGAAGTATTTTAATGTATTTCTATGTCCCGCAATTTCTAAACAGACGGGGGCCACTTTTCAGAGCATCGAACGTGCACATAGCAAAGATGAACTTGCCTGAGTTTGTCTATTTCAATTCAACGGTTTATCGCTCAGGACTCCATTTCGAATAAAAGGATCTAATCCTGTCGCTACTACAGTGCCACGGGTAAAGTAGCAGCAGCAGTATAGATAATCTTTTTTTTTTTTTTTTTTTTTTTTTTATTTTAACAGTTCGTGTAACCTAGGTGGTCGGTCACGTTCGCTTCCAATCGTTCAAGCCCTCAGAGAGATCACGGTTGGTCGAACTGCAACTTTTTGAAGGTCACGCGCTCTGTCTAGCAATGGTCGTAGTCGACGAAAAGCATTGCCCCGAACGGAAGAGTAAGTTTGGACAATTTAAAACTTCAAAATGAATCACTCTATCTTGGAGCTTTATCTAGCTGAGACAAATTATGGTGAAACGAGCTTAGACCTCGCATGAAGTAAGAATAGATGTACGCATATTACAATGTAAACAAGACATTGTCGCTAAATTGTTTCTACTTGTCGATTTGTGTGGTTGGCGGAACACATCTGAGAGATAACAATGTGAATTGTTAAAAACAAAAAAAAAAAAATCTCTATTACAACTAAGGTGAGGCAAGTAGAATGAATCAATGCACTTACTCGGAGTTACGGTCCGGTCGAAATTAGCCTTCGGTTGAAAGAGCTGCTTGAAATGGTTGGCACAATATAATTCGCTCTCGTGAGAGTGATACGATTCGGCACTGAAATAGCATCCCCAAAGCAGAGGGCATATTTATAAAGGCAAAATGTTAATTTCATTTAATAGGAACGTTTATTAGATACGGAACGCTGTCTACCATTACCGAGAAAAAGAACATTCAGCTTATACAATTCAGCGTAGGGCTAAACGAAAAGGAAACCCTTTCTTGGATATAAAATAGGTTGTTACACACGCACGTTTTTTGAACGGAATCGGCAGAGCCTACGGTTTGCCTAAACATGATGGGTGGCGATATCGAAGGCTTTGCTGCTTTTTTTGCTTATATTAGCATCAACCCACTCGAGCTTTGCCGTTCTGATAGGCAAAATTCGAGTAGTAATGACGATCCCCAAACAGAACCTAAATCGTGGGATCCTTCACAGAGCTAACTGAAATTCGGGTCGCTTTGACCACTCAAGGTCCAATCGGCTAAAGTCGTCGCTAGGTGCAACGTAGTTCCAATTTCTACTGCTCCAACCACCAATGCAGAAAGCAACCCAATTTCAATTCTTTCTATAATAAATGACGATCGGCCGGAATTCGAGTTAGGTTAACGATTAGTCTCAACACTGTCCTCTTACTTAAATTTAAGAAATTAAGTTAAAAAATCCTATTTGCTTTTTTGGTCAACCTCTGCTTGTTTTTTCGGCTTGTGGCATATCACTGTGGAGCTCGATCGAGTCTGGTTTGCCGGCGAAATTAAGATAATTTGCTGTAGTGAACTATCGCTAACTAATAATCAAAACACGTTAAAATACGTAAGATCCGCTACCGGCGATGTACTTACTATAGGCCGGCGGATATTTTGCTCAACCTAAGGGAGATTTCTCTATGCTAGCCGCGTACAGATCAATTCGTCATCACTTACAAGTTAGACGCATGAAAACTACAATGTACAATCTATTTGCTTTAAACTGCACAAAAATTGGCGAACAAAAATGAAGACTAAGCATCCTGTGGATTCAAGTGAGGCCACATATGGCACGCGCAGTCTTCTTGTACAAATAGTACCACCGTAGTGATTTTCCGTTTGTTAAACAAATCTCCTCTCAAACCGACGATGCGCATATTGACTAACACGCAATGCTTCGCAGAAAAGCTTATTAAGGATAAATAATGGACATAACGCCGTTATATCTACTTAAGCGCGAACGTAGATGTCGAAAGGACAAACCGTCGAAGGAACTGGGTTCACTGGAAGAACGCAATGCACAACTACTTGAACTATGACGACGTTCCCAAATCTCAGCTTATAAATGGCGCTACGAAAACGGGGTGCAATTCCCCCGGTGACTCTGACTCAGAGACTTACCTCAGTGACTTCTTACATTCCTTGCAAGTGAAGCACTTCTTGTGGTATTGAGCCTTTTCGGCGCGAACGCATTCAGCGGGGTAGACGGTTCCCTGACACCGCTTACATTTACCATCCACGTCGCCTGATTCCACGCTGAATTGGTTCTGGAGCTTCTTTTTGTCCACACTGAGTTTCACATCCTCGATGGGCGAAGCTTCCCGGGCAGCATGGATGCTCGTCTGCCTGGTCAAGCTTTCGCGCTAGAACACAAGTACAGATGGTAGCATAGACGTTATCAAACCGCCTTCCGTCAATTTTTTCCGTGCAGCTTTAGGCTAATTAATGATAAGCAACACACAACAAGAACAACAAAAGACCACGTACAGCGTTCTCTGCTTAACACTGAACAATCTACTGCACGGTGCATGTCCTCCACCAGTGTGGTCATGATTGCACAAGCAGGCACATAATGTATACGAAAATAGTCCGAGGTGACGAAGTTGATGCAGGCACGTGTCCTTTTGAATTTTGGACTTTCTTCTTTCATTTCTTTTATTCATTGTAGATTGTCGGCCTGCTTGCCTGTCACAAAACCTAATACACTACCTTGGTCAATGAAGCCTAACCGTTAATCACTGTCGAACGTATTGAAGTCGCCTTTTTTGTCTGGTATAAAGGTTCGTCGAACCTAATTGTGTGGTCAATAGTCATGGGGTTATACAAATCGCGTTTCTGAAGTACTACTACTACTCGTTTACCTATCTTTAGCGGGCCGTGTGTTACTCGCATGAATTAAGATGAATGAATTGGACTTGGTTTTTCTTCCATGAAGTATGTAAAAGGTGACTGACGGGCGGGACGTTTTTATTTAAGCTGACATAAATCACAAGCTACTCTTAACCGATACCCAACCATAATTTTCTATGACCTACACAATGTGTCCGTTCCTTTAGTATGACGCGCCCAATTGTTCCTTTTAGATGGGCGTACAACTAACATGGAACCAAAAACAGATAATTCCCTATAGACGCTGCAGAGAAGAACAAAGGACAAATACGGGTATGCATAAATGACCCATTTTTCGAGCCTATGTCTGAGAGGAAGTACTTCTATGAAACGATATTTTACGTTGTAGACCCAGCGCTTCTTTCCCAACAGCATTAGATCAATATATATATATATATATATATATATATATATATATATGTGCGTAATTCTGCTTCGATTCCTTAACAGGCAAAAACAGGCGCATTAGAACAGCAATATAGAGCACGCTACGCTCCAGTTCTATGAAACAGAGGGAGAACCCCATCTGTCATATAATACGAGGAACAACAGTTAACGTGAAGTATGAGCAGGCACAATTTAGTTAGTGATGAAATGGATACATTTTCTGCACGTTGTTCAATAAATGAATTTTCACCCATTCATTGAACAACAGAATATTTCTAGCAGTGCTTGGCGGGAGTATTTATTGCCGTCAGAACGAATTGTTAACTTAATCGTTGTGCCCGATTGCAGCAGTATGCTTTGTATTGTGCGATACGTCACACTTCCATCACCGAAATCATCTTTCACCACAACTTCAAAATTGTCTCATCGCCCTAAACTTCCAGCGGAGCAGGGGCTGCGACAAAAATCCAAAACGCTAAGGACCCAGCGTATGGCTCATTGTATATTCATGATAATTGTTGATATAGGCTAGGGCTCGACACAATCCACAGAAACGCGCAAGTTAGAGCAACATATTCATAGAGATAGAAATGTACCACTCGCTTCCAGAGCTAACATTTGTCATAATACACATCGCATACATTTTCAACATTGGCCCACATGTCGGATTGTTTACTGATCTCCACTTAATTCGTTATTTTCAATCTTTAATGAGTCCGATAAAACTATGACATCTCGCTAACAAGCTCACTGCCCGGCAACATCGAGTCTATCATCTCAAAATGGACCCGTCATTCAAAGAGACACACACAGTTATCTGGGACGATGTTCTGAGATGTGGTATCAAAAAAAAAAAAGTTCTAGCCATCCTTTCAGACCCTAGTGCAATTGGTAATAATTCCGTTAACATAATCCGATATGAGTAACAAGTTGAGTGGTACCTAAGGTTTGATATGATATAGTTACCTAGAACCGATTAATATAGATAGAGTGATTTCGATCCGCCAGCGCTTACTGCCCGTGGGAGACTACGTTTTAATCAGGCACGTTATACTAGCAGGTATGTAGCACGATGATCATTAGTTAGATAGAGAGCACAGTTGAACAACGGATCTGTGTGCCTCCATTGTCCTTTTAAAATTCTATTACTCCAGTACACTGAGTCCTTAGGCATTTGCAAACTTTACCGACGCATGCTTTTACTTCGTGGTACACACAGATCTTCTTTCTCCTTATACACACATAGGCATTGGTTCGAGAAGCGCACAGACTTGTTGGGTTAATTCACGTCGCTTACTTGAATTCAGAGCAAACTGCAGAATAAATACGCTTCCCCTGTGTGCGTTGTTCTTATTATGTTTGTTTGTTTCCAACACCGTGACACGCCACACGCGAGGACACACCACCCCATGAATCTCACGAACTCCCATGAATAGGTTAGACGAACCAGGGTCGGTGGCACGACGACAACTTACAAGGTGACGGATCCTGGAAGGGCCTGATACGGATTTCCTGACGCTCGCTCTGGGAAGATGCGACTCGGCAGGGCTAGTTCGGCCTAACGGACAGTCCCTTCGGACCAGGCTAAGATAGCGGGCCCGCTGATCAGGTAAAATACGGTACGAGAAAAGCGAGGCAAAACAGGATTGCGTCACAGGAGTCACGCGACGGTGATAATATTCATTAAAAAAGTTTCGGTAATGGGCATAGTAAAGGCGAACATATCTCTGAGATGTGAGGGACGATTTTCCTCTGATATAGAAGTGACTGAACATTGTTACAATGGCACGAAGTAGAGCGCCTACCCCAGAAGCTAGCATATGAACCTGGTTGCGTGTTTTTCTTTACGTATTCGAGAGACAACATATAAACGTTTCCAGTTATAAAAGCTTTAAAAATTACCGCGAAAAAAGCGCTCATTAGTCAAGGATGACAAAAATGTTGCTAGTTTGACATGATCGTATTGGGCATGCCTTAGCATAGGAAGAGAGCGAAATAAATCAAAACGAAGAGGCTCCAATTAAAATGTTAGGCAGATTTAAATGTTATATATCTGAGGCCAGTGAGTACAATGAGTAAACCCCATGCCTGAATCGTTTTGTAACTCTTCTGATATATAAACTTCTTTATGAGTTCTGTAATTATATATATATATATATATATATATATATATATATATATATATATATCTATATAGAGGAAGAAAGGACGAAGGAAAGATAGAGAATACGAAAGTAAAGAATAAGAAAAGAGAAAAAGATAAAAAAAAGCGCATATATTTTCTTTTATCACTATATACATCAGCTTACGTGCACATACAGGCTTCGAAGCTTAGTAGAGGACGCACTAAGGTTGTACAGCAGATCCAATCTACGTTGCCATATAAATCATAACAAGCGGCAAATGCATGTTTGATTTATACATCGCTTTGTATACACAATGATATTGCATTGTATCTTGACTGATAGAAATCAGGGCTTGATATCTATACTATAACATTAGAGCCTTTCCAAATATAGTATTAGAAACAATAATTTAAAGTTATTTTAGATATCATAAGTCGTTATCTTCTAAAAACGTTATTAATAAGAACTGAGTTGTTCGGACAGTTAGTCATAGTAAGGGCGTTTATGATGCTGGCTGTGGGTTCAGCGACTTTAATCGACGTCAGTCGCTAACGAGATAAAACACTTAATAACAAGACGAACTCCTACATCTGGAGGAGCTAATCTAAAGCGGCATGAAACGCAAGACAAACCGGAAGGAGAAGAGGACGAGAAGGAAAAACGGATCTGCTCGCTTTTCATATCTGAGGTTTCCTCAACGCTTTTGATCGATCGACTCGACTCGACTCAAGACTGCTTCATAGACCTGCTCCCGTTGGTTTCTATCGTCAGCATCTTTTGGGCTGAAGCCAACTAAAATTGCCAACGGCAGCGCCTTCAGCAGGAGCGCGCTCACTTCCCACTGGGAGATACATGACAGCAAACATGCTAGCTGACCTAGCTAACCCAAAAGAGCAATGACTGGCCAAACGCTTCTGAGAAAATTAAGTGGCGATATTGTGTCACTCGCCTAACATTAGCGCAGAATTGGTATTTTTCTGGGTTCTGCCTCGAATGCCAACATCGGCGCCACGGCCGCCTTCGCCGATATGGGTACGCTACCTTCTCTGAGCCGCGCCCTCGTATCGTACGCGCGGAACCGTAAGTTCACTTGCGAAACCGAATTGATTCTGAATAGGCCTGCCGCCGCTGTATGCAGGACATATTTACCTGTTCGAAGTTCGCTCGAAAAGTGCTCACAAAGCGGATGAGAAAAACATAAGCGCACTTATTTGAGATAGCAAATTTGCCTGATCAGCTACGCGAACAAAGAGGAAAGAGTGTCACTTTGATGCTGTTGCCTGACAAGAACCAGCTAAGAGAAACCCAGAAAGCGCAAGAAGCAATTTTTTTTATATCCATTTATAATGGAAAGGCCTATTCTATTCTTCGATGGTATCCTACAGTGTAAAGTAAATGCCGACAAGAAGGGCGGATCAGCGTTGAAAGGAGTCGAGTTTCTTTCAGCTCTTTGAAGGCAAATGAATTGAAGTCTTTTCACGCTGAAAAAGATTATTTGCAATATAGGGCGTTTGATATATAGGGAGAAATAAATTCTAGCATTCAGCGTACATCGATACTATATTGATCGTGAGTTGAGTTTATGCTTAGATAATACTAGTGACAGATAAATTTTCTGTCTAGCATAGCTGTACAAATCAGGTCAAGGTCAATGGCCAAGCAAAAGCAAAACGGCACTCCCCTAACCGTCTAGCATTTGTTACAGCCCGTGGATTTTATTGTTGTACCACTAGATGCATAGTAGTTGACGTGGGCTGCATAAATTCGTTTATTACCTGGTCGTCAAAGGCCTGTCGAGGACCACTGGCTAACTCGAACAGCTTGCGAAATTTACCGTAACGGGGTTCCAATATTTAATAGAGTATAAGATATAATTGAAATATACCACTGATTACTATTCTGAACTTTATGATCCAGCAATTACTAGATAGAATTGATAGTAAAAGTTTGTTCTATTGCTTGAAATGCTCCACAGATTGAACAACTATATTAAATATAGACCTAATGCTTGCACCTATTAATTGTAAGAAGATGCCATTGAAGCGGTGTCGGAAAATCTTCATTACGAAACTACGACCGCTCGGGGCGATCACAGTTGTTGTCACGTATTTGCGCTTAGCTTGTTATCCACGTACGCAATTACGAGACGTGTAGTTGCTTGGAGAAGACAGTGCGGTCAGTTTTCTATTGATTGACGCACGGGTCATTAGAAATAAACGAAGACCCTGGTACTATAAGCTCTGGCCTGGGTTACATATCGTTGATGTGCACACTAAATTAGCCCAAGACCCCAAATACGTTTGCTAATTAATTCAATTGTTACCAATAAAAATGCTACACAAATGAGCTATACGTATGTGCGTGTGCGTAGCGACACATCAAAGCCCCTCAAAAGGCTGCTCTATCTGCATCCGTGCATGAACACGCAGTAATTTAATTAAATATATTTTCTTACTTAGCGCAAGATTCTATTATACGGCCGTAGATAGTTCTCCGTAGTTAAAAAAAAATGCTAGTTGTTTCAAGTTCGACGTCCTGTATTCTTAGTTAGAACTTGTTCAAGTTCGCCTGTTAGCTAAGTGATAGAGTCCCTTGCTGCTAATCAAATAAAATGAAAAATGCCTAATGCCTTTACTCGGTAAAATGTCCGTATCTGCAGAATCCGAATTCGTGACGTTAGCATGGAAAAACTGGTATCGGACGCGCGAGCAAAAAACTTGGAGAAACTTGGAAAACAGCAACTGCTATATTTCCCGCAAAGGGAATATCTATTTCGAAATTCACGCCTATTTTCTATGAGTTTTATCTCGGATAATGTACTGATACTCCGTTCATATCTACAATGATAGAATAGTTCCCTAAAAGCAGGTGAGACGTGCTTAAGCAGCTCCGTTCTATTCAGAACTGCTAGTCGACATTGTACATACTGAATTAATCTATATCCCTATATAGAAGTTCGTATAACTTTATTATGTTATTATACTTACTGCAACGAAAAACCAGGGCGGAATTATGATCTAGCGAACTGCATGCGTAACAAACTTACCAATGCATTAATGTTGACTGGGACAAGATCATCAGGACACGAGGTAGGTTTGCTCAAGGTGGCAGAATCGCCACCTTGCTTCGCCTGGGCCAGGCTGTCATAGGCATTTTTCTGCAGGCGTTTAGTTGCCGGTAGGCAAACAATGCAGGGCAGGAATCGAGCGAGATGTACACACATGTAATGTTTATAGCCACACCAGAGATAATCGTAGCGATCGCGGACCGATCGTGCGGTCAGCAGTAATACAGAGCCGAATCCAGCGGGACGATCATCGGCGTAGTGATAACGTCAGCACATCAGGGTAAACACATTCACCAATCAAATAATCCGTTATTGCGCCATAACGGCACATACCGAGCACATGCATCAAACCGCACACAACATACAAAGTAAACGATGTTAGGAAAAAGTGCTAAAATTCGGAGGCAAAAAAAAGTTCAGTTATATCGATTGGGTGTTCGGGTGGAAGACGCAATGCAGAACTTGCGGGTGCCGAGAATAGCTAATTGTACTACATAATTTTGAAAGGCTACGTTGAGCGTTATTGTCGAACCGTTATTTAAGCACGCTGGAATTTATTCATAGCATACCCAAACTGAACACAACGAACTATCAATTGATGGATCGTCATACTATCCAGATACTTCCACAACTAACTATTTACTGCTGTATAGTAGTTACTGCATAGTTAACTTGACTTTTAAACGTACTATATACCGACACACATAAACAACACAACGACAAAGTACACCTAAAAAAAAAGAAAATTTGACAGGCACTCACAAGGCATTCAATACTGATCGATGGTATATTTTCGCGCGAGCGAAGCGCCCTTTCAGGCGAAAGCGGCATAGATCCATGCCCGTTACAGATCCTATTTTCGACTGCATTCTGGACGTAGCTTTGCTTCTGTGGCAGTGACAATCTCGGTATTGGTTTTACAAACGATGGCAAAAGTTGTTGGCTTCGACATGTGGTGTTAACAATTTTGTTTGGATTTTCGTTGCGACGGATTATACGCGTTGTCTGCTGGAAGTTAGGTGACACTGAACTAATCATAAGGTTTGTATCATTTGTATTGCTAGCCTCCGTGGTGGTGGAAGTGAATTCATTAGAGGAATCGGCAATTTTCATGCAAAACGAACCCACACTGCTGCTTGCTACCGTCACCCCATTGGCCTGACTGTTCGGTGACGTTTGTGCCTCTGTTGTTATCGTTATTGTCGTATTTGTCGTGTGTGTCGCTGCTTGCGCCTCAAGTGGAGCCAACAGAGTCCCTTCAGTTGCCTTCCTCTTCCTAGTTGACGAAAGGGATCGTAATATCCACTCGACAATATGGAGCAGGGTAAGCAGCATGGTCAGGTTTTTTGCGCGGATTTTTTTACAAGACAATTAGTTGTTACTCATATATCGGAAACATTGTATACAGGATACCACCTTCGGCTATGACTTCAGAGCGTAGTCTATGATATAGCATGATATTGGTTATGCCATATAGCGGGTATGTTACTCGGGCGTCGCGGGGCAGACATATACTCGTTGTCGTCACACTTTCCTTTCTATAAAGTGAACGAAACACGATACTAAATCGGGAGACTAGGTCGGTTGATCCAGGACCCACCAACAAAGCTCTAATTGGTCAAATCTTTTCCGCATACCCACACGCAATACGACTGCTCAGGCTGTTGCTACATATCTTTGGGCTGCGATTAAACGACCTTTTGGTCGAACACCGGCGTCCCGGACTAACGGTACGGTTGATATCAGCTGATAGGAGCTTTCATGATGCACTGCATAGAGATAGCCAGTGAGAGCACCACTGGGGCATAGTTGGAACTAATAGCAACGAGACCACAGAATTATATCCTCGCTATTGTTAGTGCTTCCTCCGAGCTCAAAAATCCGTAATGATGCAACAGTCACAAGGCTGAATGTGACCTTAACATGACTGAACTCTAGTAAGTGTTCACCGCCTACAATTGCTACTGTGCTATGATGAGTTACGTTTTAAACGGGATAATGGGTCTGAATGATGGGAATAATGGCTGATAATGGGTCGCGAATGAGACATGCAACTTCTAGCTAAGCTCGTTGATTTCGTCGGGGTTTCCGCTGGCGTGGACGTCATAACCTCAGAGGCTTTATAAAACCTGCTTTGCTAGCTCGAATTAAGCGCAGCCGTCTCATTAGTAACTATAGAAATTACTCTGTGTCAACTATCAGACCATTAGCGTCCAGCTGGCTTGCTGTTAAAGGCACAATTAGATCTATGGTATATACAAGCACACAGACACATACACGTGCCTACAGCTGCACCTACGTGTCGAAATAAGAGTCGCTTGATCGCAAAACAGAGACACTACGCCTTCGCGGCAGATTGCCACTACAAGGAGACGCAAGGCGATTTCGAGCCGCCGGGAGGCCAAGCGACTGTTGCCGGAGCGGATCTTTTGAGTGACGCTACGCATTATAGCGGGCGTGCGTTTTACGTTAGCGACTGTGGAGTGTCAACGCACAGTCTAAGCTAATACCGGCTGACGACCGCCATAATAACTGAACTAGCTGGACAAGGGTCAGTTGGTCATAGAAAGTGAAGCCTATGGAAGCACGTGGCGCGTTTGTAACAAAGCAGCGCCACGGCCATCCCCTTCCTGGCAATTCCGCTTCGTGGAATCTACAACGGTAGCTACGGTTTCGTCGGTGGTTGAGGAATTGCTAAAGGACACCGATACGAGTTTGTAAATAGGGCACTCTTTCGAGACGGAGACGAAAAGAAAAACAAATGCTGAGCGGCCGAAGGGGTTTGATGCGCCAGCGTTGCTCTACAGATGTGACAGCGATATTATCGTTAGGAAATAACATGCGATGACAGAGTACCACGGCCTGACTAGACTGAAAATGTTTGGTGTGGGTTTATTGCATAGATAGCAGTTCCCATTCGGACTAGCAAAAATGGGCGAGATAGCGAAAACTGCTGGGCCACATGAATAGTAGTATTCTCCCACACTAAGATTCCATACAAAGAGCGAAAGTAAGCATGTGACTACTGTAAAATGACTGAATTGGTGTGTACTCTCCGCCTTATAGACAGAATACACGTATGATCTTGATAAAAAGCAATTTGAAAGGTTATCAGCAGATAATAAAATGTTTACATTATCTAATTATCGAGTGAATCAGTGACGTATGTTCGCAACAATTGAGTCCAGATAATTGATTCGACCTGTTCGTGATCTTACCGCATAGTACAAGACAGTGTGACTAATTGAAATCATTTAGCCACATCTAAAAACATAAATGACGTCCTTATAAACTTAGCGACATCAAAATAGTTTTCGATAGACTTCATCTGATATCGGATGCCTCCGCCAATCTGATAATGGAAACGGTGTCCAATTCGTTGCTTTGAAGCTGTATCATTCACGCGTATCTCATCGTGTAATCCACTCCATCGTACTCATACGTGCTTGTTGTTCTTATGAATCTATGCAATAATGTTGCGTAAGGGGCACGTTTTTCTGCTGTTCGTACCAGTGTGGAGAGTGACAGCCCAGTTATCGTCGGGGCATAGGGTGCCCCATTGCGACTAAATCCCTTTTCCGTAATTGTAATATAACTGTCTTTCTGCAAAGGACAAATGACAAGAATGACGAGGTAAGTGGGTAAAAGCATTTGAGGAGCATGCTGCAATAGCCGGATGCAACAGTCAGGCCCTGGAAGTTAGAAAATATTGAGCACTGATAGGGTCACGGGCCCATAAAGCAAACAACACAGAAACATGCATTACAATTCGAGAAGCATAAGGACGTTTCGTGTAAGATTCGCTAACACAATCTAGTGCGTGTAGCGCGATTAGAGGTTTACTTTTGATGCCCGGCCTTCGTCGGGCAGTCAAGCATCTACGATGTGGCGCCGTTGTAATATTTTCAACTGATAATACGCGTTGATATCTTTATATTGTTCCTATTTACACTGTAGGGAACCTTATTAGTGAAGGGCTTGTTATTTAGCTCACCTTAGTTTCGATGAGCCAACGTAATTTGAAAAAGACAATGAGCTAGGAAGTAGTGATTAGGTCATCATTCTTCTTGTCCTTTGAAAGTTCATCTGGAGTAGCTCTGGGTGGAAAAATGAGAAAATGAACAGAAATACGATACAGGAAAGAATAAGCTGCACAAAGATGCAGCAAAAATCGTAAATGCAAAACTAGTATAGATGATAGGTTAACGACAAGCTCAGCGCCATATTTACAACTTATCCCAAAAACAATAATGTCTAAATTTTTGAATTTGGAACACGAAATAGAATTCTGCATGACATAGCCAACATGAGAAAAGACATCGCTTCGTTTCTTATGAGGAGATCGATAGACGGGATAAAATGCTTGTTCGAACACTGAATCATACGCCTTTTGGTGGGCTAGAACATTTTGAATTACAGCAGCAGTACCGTGCAGAATAGTGAAATGGGGTATAATGAAAAGCCCCAGAGAGAAAATCCAGACCAGGGCTGAAACGCCTCCATTTCATGGGCAGACGATTCCACCAGCAAAACCGCCGGTGCAAATCCTGCTTCTGCTGACGCCACTATAAACCCCGAGTTCTAACAGCATTGGTGCCAATGGCACATGGTATTAACAAAGCGAAGGAGAGGTTGGCAGTAAAGAAGAGGTGACTGATCAGGCATCCGACCCTTCCAATCGAACAAACGACAGCTCAATCAGAAGCTGTCAGAGGGCAGAAGCTATATATTTAAGCGATACAGCGGAAAGCCGCCATCATCGCTAGTACAACGGGTCCGGCTATGTTGTCGCTGGAAAAAAATGGACGTGCCGAAAGAGAGGGCCGAGAAAAAAATACGACCCAACCAAATTTTCTACTAGCAGACAGCCAAGGTATACACGAACGAACCGTCGCACGAGATCGGCGTCGGTCATTGATTGAAATCTTGAAAGATTGATCAACAATAATCAATAAGCATAGTAGGATGTAGAACGATAAAATACAGTTAATTTAGACAGGACTCGCGTTTAGAAACGGCCAACACTACCGTCCTCGATTGGATTCGATAGTTGCATGGCGCGATTCGTAGCTGTAGTCTGGTTCCCTTATCAGTGTACCCCGCTGCCCATCCGGGTGCATAGACAAATATACGGAGTACGAGATAGACGTTAACCAACTTTAATGAAGTGGGTAGTACACGTAACAACCTGACAAAACATTAAAAGGCATGAGGAATCGACCTCGTAAACGATTGTCGAAAAGTTTATTATTTCGCTTATTTGGAAAGACATCAAGCAGGCAGCGGAAAGAGTATACGAACGAAAGTATTTAGGGATTGACACAAGCAGGAAGCAATCAAAGGGAGATTCTATACTGATCACAGTATACAAGTAAAGGTAAATCTAAATCTGGCAAGAGACGCGCGAGGAGTGTAAAACCAATATATAAGCGCGCGAATACTCAGTATATATAGGTAACCACTATTGAGGGAAAGCTGCTCGCGTGCTATTATATGGTGCACTATGAATCTAAACGCCTATGAAAAGTCGGCAACTTTTTTGCGTTTTCTTCTTTCTTTTAACTTTCGAGAAAAAAAGTTGGCATGTCACAGAATGAACAGTCGGGTAGAACTTGCGAGCTATAAAATAGCTGTCAAGAATAGCTATAAAATAGTCTCTAGACTTATATATCTCTAAACTTATATATATATATATATATATATATATATATATATATATATATATATATATATAAGCGAATGCAAGATTTAGAACAAAGGTGAATTTTTTTTTGTCAAGTTTGAAAAATGAACTTGTCACGAATCGCCTGTTAATAGCTATAGAGTAATTTTATATGACGTTTTATCACCAATATGGCACATTATTATGGTCGAAATTTAACTAGTGTCACCCTTACTACTAAAGTCAACATTTTTTTTGTAATTATCTAGTTTTTATCGATAGAAATTCGCTACGGTACAGATCGAGCTTGAGGACATTCTCAATACATGTAAACTACGTGGGCAAGCGATGGGCAATATCCGAAACGGGTCGGAAAGCCGAATAGCAAGGTTCAAAGGAAAGCCAGAAAAGCATTACCACAAGAAAGCAATCGCGAAACACATGGAAACTGCGCCTCTCCCAGAAAATGTAGCGGTAGGTGCCCAGGACACGTGCAAACTGACAGTTGAAGCTATCAAGGAATGAAGCACAGCTCAACTGAAGTGCAGGTGATGATTATTAAAAAAAAAAAAAGGAAAACACAACCGAAAGTAAGACTGAACGACTGAACAAGACAAAGCTTTAGAAAGACTTTGTATAGCCCCTATATGGTCCATGGTCACTACACGTCTTACGCTCTATTTTATGTATAATCCGTATAGGAAAATACAGTAAGCCTTGGACAATAATATAATTCAGTTTAATAGTAAGGTATAATTTCACCCGTGAAACCAACTGTTACCATAATACACAGACACAACAAAACAGGCGGGAGAGATGTTACCCTCTCCGTTGGGTTGATCTGTTACGTGCGGATTAGGGCTGCGTTTATTCCTCGTTTCGGGCTCGACATCGTTTTTGAAGAGCAACTCTTTACCCAACCCATTGGGATTTTCATCAGTTGTCAATTTACATGAAGCAAGCAGCAGAAGATGTTGGCAAAAAGCCATGATACGTGATAGGGAAAAATGACGTTTTCTCGTATAAGGAAAAACGTTTCCTAAGTTGGATAGTTAGGTTACCATGCTATATAAAATGACTAAGATTCCGTTTACAGCACGAACTGCAAAGTTTTAATACGAGCTACATATATATATAAAGCAGCTGAAGCACTCTAGGCATTTGATACCTAATAAACTAGTATATTTTTTTTTATAAATTCATTTATTTTCAAACGACTGCATACATAATCTATTTTAGAGAAGCAGTTGACAGATTTTGTGTACAATTATTTTTCGTGGTGAGTCCCAAGAGCGTAAATGCAAAAATAAGAAGCTATGAACGAATTGTGTTTCTATATATATATATATATATATATAATTATTATATTATTGTTATTAAAACAAAACAAATTCTATATATGTAAGGATCAACCAGAATTCTTCAGGTATCTACCCCAATGTACATTATATTACATTACACTGTTGCATTGTAACCCTTAGTCTATAGGCACACAGGGTGATATTTGCATCGGTTTATACACGTGTCATGTATAAGCTCCTTAATATTTACGTAAATCCTGTCACAATCTTTCCTTCATTCATTGTGACGACTCAACAGCCCCTTGGCTGAACCGCGCAGTTCTGATGTTGTTCAGTATTACATGCACATAAAATGAGTAAATTCTCTCTAATTTTTTTGTTTTTTGAAGTTGTTAGGTCGTCATCATTATTTAGGACTGTATGCAGGCCTGAATACTAGAAGAGGCCTGCCGGTCCTTCCAGTAGGTTGAGTAATTCAACAAATGCATGCATTCGTACAGATTCACATACAGATCGTGAATAAGCGCGTTCGTACAAACAGGAATCTAGCTAGCAGGCGAGCTTACCAGAATATATTTGCAAGAAATGGAGGACCCTCAAAGCAACGAATAAGCAGAGAAAAAAGACAAATTGTGCGACGGCAGGTAGTTGACTTGTGCTGACTAGAGGAAAAAAGAGGACGCAAGACAAGTAAATAGGGGGAAATAATCAGCCAAAGTCACAATATGGCTGGCCTCGCCCCTGAACAGGTTTTAATAAGGCACTACGTTCCGGTTAGCGGAGAACTTCCCTAACAACTTCAGTATCGAGAAATATGAAGAATATATAAGGCCGTTGAAGCACAGGTGCTACAACAGCCACTGTAGTTATTTAGTCGACCATACTGTCAAGAAAATTTTGGTACGGAAAATGCCATATGCATTGACAAGTAAGTCAGGCGATGTGGCCATAGGGGGTCAGCTATGTCACTCGGCCAAACAATCATGATATCAAATGATACATGCTCGGGTCATTATTGGCTTTGTACCCTAAAAAAAAGCACAGGCTTCTTCTGAGTTAGCAAAAAGGTTGGGTAAAAATAAAGGGCAACGTAGTCTAGCAGTAGATGCACCTGTACTATAGCTCGACAACTTGTAACCCTTCGTGCAAGCTTTCGTATAACTAGGATAAATCGATCGATTTTGCCAACACAGTGACACAGTCATTATGACGTAACTGATGGAGATGAACAAGTCTGTCACATTTGAAAGGACGACAGTGAAAGGGAAAACAAAAATTATAGTATGTTTTAGATGAATGACACCATGATAAAGTAACGAAACGGTTTGACAGGTTTGTGGTTCAATGCAAAATTGCTGAAAAGATTGGTTCTACAGTTTTTCTGCGGAAAACGATTATTGAGGACTAGCTATTTTCTGCCTAAGAGGCGATCAATAGGCGATTTTCGCTAGTGACAACATAAGTATATTCATGAAAATTAAAAGCCGATTATCTTCGATAGCCTATTAAAACATTGCGACTTTTTTGGCCTGCTGGCTTTGTCTGTAAGAATTTACATACTGTACTACCTGAATATCATAATTCGTTTAATTTACTGCCCCTGCCTTCAATTACGCAATATGCATCCCTGTGTGATTCAACTTCTCAAGGGGTACTCTGAAATGTACCGATTGCATCCATTAGACATGCAGATCTCCATGGGCATGGGCCATGTTATTCGATGTTGTTTAAGGGCTACGAACAGGCCGGGTGTTCGATAAGCATTTTCTATGCTGAACGCCAGCGGTAAATTGGCGTCCTAAGGTGTGGGATAAGGCGAATCCTCCTTCTGAGCAGGCTGGTGGTAAGGTGGGCATCCTTTGATAACAGCTTAACCCAGCAAGAGGGCTTATTACATCTGCCATTCTCGAACGAGTTGGAAACGACGAGTTGCGGAACTTCGTTACCACTAACAGGTCCTAGTGGCCGTCGCGCAAATCCAAACTTGCAACATTACAGTGCTTCTATGGCCTATTACGCTGAGCAAAAGCTTTAGAAATAATACTACACCTTTCCAAAAAGTTTGTTTGCAAACGTGCATAGATTATCGGATGCTTTTGATGTTGAATGATCTTCTAAAATAATGTCAAATAATTTGATTTGTTTCCGCAATCAGTATCGACTGACAGCATATTGCCCATTTGAAGATCAACCGGTAGACTTATTTACATAACCAGTATTTGTAACCAGCAACAACTAGCGCCTTATCACAATATCTAAATCCTTCGTGAGGAAGCAGTCTTCGCAGGCTGATCGTCGCCTGCTTATCGATACATCTTTATCAGTGGAATCCGGACCGATATTTATTTTAAAACTTTATGAAAAATTATTTTAGAAGAGGAATCCCATAGACAATACGGAGCAAATATTGTTGAAGTAATTGTTTTATGGCTAGTTCCACTGCAGTAACGAGATGTTGTAGTATCACTGTTGCGTTCTGTCTGCTCCATGATGTCAATAGGCTTTACGCGTCCTTAATGGAACGTTGTTATGTTAAAAGCGGTGTTATGGGTGTTACCGCACTACCTTGTTATACTTGTTATTATTATATCTATATCCATTTGTTTGATACTCTCATTCGAGTACTGCTCATAGCCAATGCAACTAATGTGTATGGAAGCCGGCATAAGATCTTCTCATCGTCACTTTTTATCCTCGAGCCGTGATCGTGTTGCAGCTATTGGAACTTGATTTGTAACTATAAAACTAAAAAGTTACTTCACCAGCAGCCTATTATTTGGCCTTTCTTTAACCCACCAACGCTAAGATACAGCTCCATTGTTAATAGCTGGCGTTAGTAAAAATTAAATTAAGAATTGGACTAGTGACGAATAATATTTTCTGCTCTGACGGATCTGAACTGGATTCTTATCAGGCCAGTCACTCGAGACGACGTGAGTGTGAGAGGATAGATGACGATGACTCGCTTTAATTTAATCTTGCTTCTAGGCGTTCTTTTTTCTGGCTTCAGGTGCCAACAGATCACGCGGATAGCCGGCGATGCTTAATATGTACAGGGTCTCAGAATAGCTCAGGATTTTAGAACAGAATAGAAATATAGCTCAGCTTTGCCACACCTTCTCCAAATTTACAATACGACACAAAAGCCAGCATAAAGACGCGTGGCTGAATGCGTACGTACACATCTGCGTATGGATATAGAGTTACAAAGACACACCTGAATGAAATTTGTTGGGTACTCAACCGATGGGGGTTCAATATTACAGGTGGTATCTAGGGTCGTTATCTGCGGATATATATAAAACATTGAGCGAATATATCCTTCTATCTTCTTGTCAATCGATTTACCTGTCGATAATGGGCCTTCAATCAAATAGTATGTATATTCTAGCCGCGGTACGTAAAAGTACCGATCAACGCCGAGGCCGGAACGGCCAACATGATGCAATGGGAGATCTATTGACTAGAAGGGCTGGCAGCAGACAGACAGATCCCTTCTTCTAATCGCCAGAAAAAATAGAAACTTTCCTCGTAAATTGCCGCCGCTCAAGTCTGCTGTCGTTGTTTGATGCAGCAAATAGTATAAAGCTCGACGAGATGAAAAACTTCTTGACTTCGCTTTAACTCTACTGGTAGTAGTCGATCAGTCGATGGAGAAACGGCTACGTTCTCCATTGAATCGGACGGAGGTAACCATAAATATCACTTAAACCCGCACCGCTACTCGTGTGTAGCGGGGGCACAGAGGCTCGTGCGACCAAGCACGCAGACGGCTAGTTTGTCGATCGCCTAGATGTTGACAACGGCTAGCAATGGTGACCATTTTTTGTTATTTACGCACACGGCTTCAAAATCCGTTGTTCGGAGTAGTAATTGTTATTAACCATCGGCGGAGTTGACATTGTGCGTTTTCGAAACGTTCCTTGTTTCGCTCAACGATTTACTTCTGACAGGATAAGTAACGACGGCCAGTAAAGAACATGTTTAGTAAACGTTTTACACTTTTATTGTTAACTACCGTACGAGTGAGTGGCTATTGTTTAGTGGCGTTATTCCGAGACCGTGTTCCGGCAATCAGCTCGTTTTTTCTCGGCTTTAACAAAAGCTGAGAGCAAAAATCCCTAGAAGAAGTCACAGGGGCACTTAGCCACATCTGCGAGGTACTTGACTTGCCATACAGGAGTTCATATACAGGCTAGGATTCCTATATTTTATTGTTTGTAATAGTACTGTTAGCCGATGGCCCTCCTAGATATTTCAAGAATTTCGTCTGGGAGAAGTAGGCAAGAAAATCTGTTAATTACAAAAAGGCTCTGACGGCAACTGAAGATGCGTGATATTGTTTAACTCCTTACGATTGTCCCGAGTATATGAGCATGGATAATTTGATGCTAATCGTCGAATTCACCCAAAATAAAAAAAATGGTCCACTCTACTAACCCAACAGTTTGAAGCAGGTGAAGCAAGCTTCTTGGACATTTTGGACACGATATCTTCATTTGTGTAAAAGGCTTAATTGTAAAAGCCAGATGTTTGTCTTTAACTGTACATTATTCATATACACCAATACCTGAATGATTCATTTATACCGCATCAGCGCTCATGTTAATTAATGTGACTGTGTTAATTTCGCAATAGCTCTAAGTAAACACGTTAATATTAATCTTATCTATTGTATGAAGAAACTTACATTGGAGGAAGTGGCTGAAGACTGTAACTTTTCCTGTTTTCCAGTTGTCATCGTTGACTCCGAATGTATAACGGTTGCCTCAACCTTTTTCACTTTACGAACAACCGTTCGGCTGCGGCGCTGTAATTATTATTAATTAAATATTTTTAGTAAGTGTAAACATGGCAATACAATTCTGACCCGTGGCTGTAATATCTGATAGAAAAGCCCCTAAGCCAAGTCGCATAAGTGTCTGTGGGTAGCATGTAGCTATTAAACTGTTTATTCCTGTGTAAGCTTGTGTCGTGGTTTGTTTTATTTTCGCCATCAAATCCTATCTATCTATCTATCTATCTATCATAATAAAACTTGTGACCTAAAACCGCTAGGTCACTTTACTCTGAATAAATTTCAGGCGTATGATATATATATATATTAGGACAGATCCCCAGACAACCAAGAGAACCCTGGCAGAATATAAGGTTCAGATTAATAAGTTGCATCGACAAGAGCCATACACAAATCCTGTCGAAAGAACATGCCGAGAAAAGTTACGCAAGCTTCATGTTCATGAAGGCTGCCCCTTAAAACAAGCTCATTCATCATTAAGTGACCAGTTACGAGTTCAGGCAGGTAGCAGTCGTTATAGGGCGGGAAAACTTGTCATAAGTAAACACCCAGGTTCGACGAGCAACACAGTTTGGCTACACAGTTGACCCCTGGCATGACTCCACGGCGTTCGTAGGTGGCGAAAGTATTTCGGACGTAGCTGAAGAATACACTATACGGCGATTATGTCGTAGAAGCCTTAGCACTATATGATCAGCTGTTAAACAGAGCGCGTTATCACTAGCCAACAAATTCTTCCTTATCCAAGGGTAGCGTTTATTCTTATGCTCGCTTTTCTCTGTTATATCTAGTTAGAATTCACACATCAAAATATAACATTATATGATGCCGTTTTGAAAAATCCCGCCTTCGGCACTATGGGTGCTTCCTTTGTTCTTGTTCCAGAAAAAAAATGTTACTATCAACGTTGGAACAATATAATCAGACGCGAATTAACCGAAGGCAAGTTCAATAAAACGCTGCAGAACCGGACGCCCTGCGTTTGAGGAAGAGGGTATTTGCGATTTGTAGAGAGAGACATCATTCTTTGCTTCCGGCGGACTTACGTAGTTATCTAGGGGTGATGGCGAATGCGACTCCGTGTCGGAGTTCTGGCTCTCGTCGTCATCGTCATCATCTTCATCGATCACCTCTTCGATAACATCTTTGCGCGCTTTACTTCTGAGTTTGGCCTTTTTTTCCTGGTCATCTGGCAAGTCGGGTATGTCTTCGAGTGTAGGACTCTTTGCACCCTGCACGCGCACCGGCTCCAAACAGGAGGAAGACTCTTCACTCACCGTCTCAGGCTCCTCGTGCCCATGAAGTGAAAGCGAAGCGTCGTCAAGCATCTGTTCCGAGTCGGGCTCGTTGTTGTCGGGCTCTTCCGACAAACTATCGGCGTCCTCACCGGCAAGTGAGGTACGGGCTGCCGGCCGCGGTGTCTTCATTAGCGAGTCTAACAGCTCCGACGTCTGTTTCTGCTCCTCGGCTTTATTGATCATAGTCTCGCCGTTGTCCCCGCTGTTAGGGGAAATACGTGCCTTATCAGGCGTGACCGTTTCTGCTTGATTATTCACGTCACCCTTGTTCATATGCTGTTGTGCTGCCGCGAGCTTCTCTTCCTGCGTGCGCAGAAGCATATCTTCAACTGTGGACTTCGCTAGCTGGACAGCCTCAGCAACGATGTTCTCTCCCAGTTCGACTAAACTGTCTGTACGTCTTTTGGACTCGGCAGAATCAGCTACGACAAAAATTTCAACGTTTGGGACAGAGTTGCGTTCGGAGTTTAGACCCGAGCCAGTTTGTTCACTTGATGGCGACATCATATCAGACTCGTGTAGACCAGGCGGTGTGTCGTCTTCTGGGGAGCATGTGATCGTTTCCTCGATGTCGAGATTTACACCGTGGGTCAGTAAGTCGGGATTCTCTTTGGCCAGCGTCTCGAGCACGTTCATTTCGACATCGTCGAGCAAGAATCGTTTACCCGCACCCGAGTTAGAGTTAGTCTGAGAGGGGGGAGATGATTCTAAAGGAGAGGTTGGAGGAGTTGAAGTGGGAAGATAATCCTGGTTAGGAGAACGCTGCGAAGCAGAGCCCGCGTCCAATTGCGAGGGTGACGCCATGCGGTTAGGTGAAAGAGACGAAAGCTCAGGATGCTTCCGTAACGCAGGGGGAACAGCACTCGAAGGATTGCGAACGTGGGTCGCAGATCGTTGAATCCAACGTGAACCGTTGGCTCGCCCCGATAATGCCCCTCTTACCTGAAATGACCATTTATTGATCGAGAGAAAAACACAAATACAGGAAGAGAGGGGGTAGAGAAAGGGAGGGGAAGAAAAAGATGCACACGCACACACACACGCGCGCGTGCATTAAAAGAAACATGGATTAGTTTTTGTTTGCCAACAAGCGACGCGCTATTGTCATGCCACTGCTTAGGTTAATGATAATGCTGAATAAAAATTAAAAAAGAGTAGGAAAAAAGGACAATGATGTCGTATTTAGGGAGTGTAGGTATATATTACACTGCATTGGAATGCATCTGGGATCATCGCTATGCAACAAGAAGGAACATTTCGGGAATTGCGGCCACCATAACCCATTGAGTTCTGTAGTGTGTATTAATTCCCGTGCTCGTCTCCCCATTTTCTCCCTTCATTTAGTTTTCCTTGCCCTAGTGAAAAGGTGACTGTAAGCTGAATGTTGCAGAAAACGCGCCGTGTTCAAGAAAATTAAGCGGCTCGCGTTAGGCGTTGGACAGAGTTAAGGATACTCCGACAACTATTGCCTGCTTAATTTTTTTTCCGTTGTACGGAATCGTCAAGGCAGTGGCCAAACCCCGCAATCTTCCGCATCAGTCGGCTCTTTCCTCTTCCATTTTTGTTTCGCCCTCTAATGTTCCAGATGCCATTTGTTACGATTAAATTCGTCCGGTGATCATAAGTGAGATTAGAAACCAATTAGCGACAGCTTGCTGATGTTATACTTGATTTGGATAATCTTATTGATGTTTATTTAATCGCAAGGGCCGTGGAACAAAAGTTGGGTCGACGTAAATTACCTCCGCCTAGCAGCCTACAACAACCTGGATGTTATGGAATAATTGCAAGGCCGGCTTCAGGCTATTGTACAGGAACATCCATGATACGAAATATTTGCATAAAAATAGAAAACATTTTTTATCACCGCAAATATGAATACGTTCATTCAGTTTAACGACTAGATTTCTACTAAGCAAATAGTTCGCTAATAACCGTAGCACTGTGTCCCGCCCAATTTCAAATTTTAATTCACGAAGTAGCCAGTAGCTATTTTTTCATCGTAGCTACGATAAAAGGGTAGAGCTGTTTGTTTTTACAGAAATTTCTGTGTGGCATTCTCTCGCATAGATCGCGCTGTCGCCTTCTGAACGGGCGCTTTTGTGCTTCCGCCGGGCATCAAAAGTGCAGAAGTGCAGATAGATTTTTTATCGTATGCAACACCAATGCAATAAATTAACGGACTTCGTCCGATTTTTGCCGATTGCCATAGCAATGATCACTTTGTTTGTATCTTTTAGTTTACCGTTCGGTAGATTTTCGCCCTGCCTTTCCAATGTATGACGGTGCGTAGAGTATGCAAAAAGTACAACCATAGTGCACAGCTTACCCTGAAGCTTTCGAGGCAGAAGCATTTCGTTTTCTCTCGGTCAGCGGTTCCCTACGGATTAAATTCCCAAGTGTGAAAAAAGAGGGCGGGAGACAGAGGGGTCGAATTCCTATTCGCGATAGTGCTGGTTCTTCGACTATCCTTTAGACCTAATTTTTGTTCACTCGTAATAGAATGTTTTTGCGATAATAATTAGTTTTTTTTTCTCAAAATAGATTAACTCATTGGCCTTGAGTTAAGGAAAGTTGCGACACCAAACATGGACGCCGTTTCACGTCCTTTGTTGTGTCCTTTTTCGTGATTATCGGTTCCAACGAAGCACAACAGGCCTACTAAGATTTTCGATAGGAAAGACAAGGATACCGGGCAAACAGGAACTGCCAGACTACCCTAGCAAAAACGTAAATAAAACGAAAGGAAATTTTTGGTTCTACTAGACACCAAGAGAACGAGGTCGACGCCGTATTGGCGTAAAAACTAGCAGTAGGAAAGGGCAACAATGCACTATTAGCATTTGGCTCATATCAAATCTATGCCGTATCCTCTGCCAATTATGTATAATACGTTGTTAGGTTGAGCAGACGATCAGCTAGTGACAAGCAAAAAGGATTACTTCCGATGAGGTACACGGGCAGTTGCAGAACATCTTCTCTGCGCAGATGAGGCGTAGGGTGTTCTATTTGCGTGTGTCGAAATCCAATAAAAGCTTAATATTTTCATTTGTTACGGATACACGTGTGCACCGTTTCCTTTTAAGCTTTAACCTACATTTTAGTGTCTAAGTAAAATCTTGTTCAGTTTAGCTTTATACTCCAATATACTCTTTCCGTTGGAAATTTCTAGACCAAAACAACCACCTTGATTTCCGCCTATTTTTCCCGCTCTCGGCATTTTGGATTTAGGCATGAGGAATGAGTTTTTTTGGTCTTATTGATTCCTACAGAAAGCGGCGGCCTACATAGAGTAACTAGACTCGCACGGACCACACAGGCCAATCGTCGGTCTGCAGTAAACTATATTCGATACCGGGATATTTCAGGTCTATAACAGCGCAGATTACATATCTACCAACGTTCTTGTAGGTATATATTTACTTACGCTATAGTCAGCGGAGCATAGGAAAACAAAAACTCCGGTAGCCACTTCTCAGATCGTCGCATAGGTATTAATCTAATTGTGCCTATATTTGGGCTCGATTAGTTGATGAATTGACCCTGGCCGTTACAAGTGGCTTCTATAGGACATTTGCAATACCTTCAGCTGATTCGGCGATCGTTTATCATTCTGCTCATACGTCCCAATAAGTTGTTGAATTGCGCTGTTTGGGTATGCATGGCAAGCTGCTATTATATTTCGGGCACACAAAATTGCCCTGGCGTCACTTCGGTTTGCTACTGTTATTACACATATCCCGCTGCTGCACCCACCAGTGGTATTAACTTATATTCCGCCCCACTTTTCAGGGTCGTTGTCGACCGTCTTCGGTCATCGGTAGGTTGTATGGCAAGCTACGGTCACTTCTAGTAGTTCTATTTACTACCGAATTACTACTCATAGAACAATGACCATAATCGCCCATTACTAAAAACGGAATGGGTAGCTTACCAATAGCAATGTCATCCTCAAAAAAAACTTCCAGTAACAAAACAAGAAAGAATCATAGCACCACTGTCTACCACCATAGCAAATCAAGGCTCGTAGTTCTATAATAAACTTATATGTGCTAGCTGAAGATTTGCTGAACTCAATTTAATTAAGCGTTTACAGGCTTCTTTTGCCGAACAGGCACTCAATTGGCGGAATAGAGGTAACATACCGATCAGCAGAATGTAGGCTATAGATAACATGAACATTCTTCATTTCGTTTCCGACATGAGGTCGACGCATTTTGATATTATACTAATGCCAAAAATTTTCTGCGAGAAAAGCAAAAACACCTATGCCAAAAACTAGTCCAACGAACAGTTTTTACGCGATAACATTAAAACAAACAGTTAGCAACACAAGTAATTAGCGTTACCCCATTATATTTATAGAATGTACCCTTCAGAAGATAAACAGCATATATGATTTTATAGAAAACAGACTGTTTAATCATCATTTAATTTGCAAGCCATCAGCTGTAAGGAAGTCCGTCGTTAGCATATGTACGCATCTCTTGCTCAGGGTAGGGCTCAGCTCGCGGCTTATCTGCTCGTACAGGTATCCTCCCGCTCCTGACCTATTCGGCCATCTTAAACCCTAAGCTGACCCCACGATATTAAACTTTGTTTGCCACTTTCAAGTTTATATAATAGCGGTAGAATTGTAGTAGTAGTAGTAGTAGTAGCAGCAGCAGTAGCTATCGGAAGAATCGCGTTACTTCTCCTCGTTTATTTTTGATCGTGTTTAGCCGTCTGTGACATCGGACAGCTGTGACTGATGAGCAATTGTCGCTGGCTTGACTGCTCAGGTCTTAGCTAAATAAGTTCATTACCGCCCAGTTACCAAGCGACTGGACCACCGACATCCATCTGAGTGAAGGAGCTGAATAAAAAACTTCCTGGTTACTTCTCATCTAATGCTACTCATCCAAAATCAAGCGGGCGATTACACACGAAACAATTGTGGGAAATCTTCGATTGCTTGATTTCTCACATACCAAGGTTATACTAGCTTATAAATGCGGATCATGTCCCTCACACCTATTTTATAGATATACGAAGAAGATTTTTATGTAATTCTTTGCTATAACTGTTAACACATAGACACTGGTCTATTTCACAGGTGTCCGTCAACTGCTGTTTAATCGTTATGTATTACAGTACAACGTATGCGTTTTACTGGTAATTTGTTAATTCTATTCAACTTAACAGTGGACTCTATGGTCAGAGTTAGCTGCTATCCACAACAAGCGTACAACGAGAACGCATGTTATAGCAGAGTATGTGCACGTGTCTGTGCTCTCTATAATTGTATGTTGAACATGATGCAGCCCGAAATAAGCTTCTTTCTTCGTGCTGTATTTCCTTTGTGAGTGTTCAGGAATAAGGAGTTCATGAAAAAGCTACAACGGATCACTGATCGTGAGAGGCTCTTGCTGATATTAGCGGCTACGAACGCATAAAGGTTTTTTTTGCTACTATCAGAGTCACGAATCTGACGATCAGACTCCCATCTGTGCGTAACTTCGGTCAGTTAGCCTAGGGAGGCGAGCAGTGTCACCAAAACGCAATGATGTTAATTTTGGAAAAAGGAGCAAATTAATAGAAATCAGAAATTTGCTTATAATCGCGCACACACATACTGACGACAGAGACCGACAGAAAATATGGGAACAGATGTAAACAGGGACTAGAATAGTTCATCAGCGCAAGTCTAGACAAATTGCGCATTGCAATTCCCCACTTGTTTTGGGCATCTGAAATGGACGTACATAAAGCGTTGGGGCTGGAAAGCAGCAAGGACTTTTAATGTCTGTACTATTATTATTAATATTCTAACAACTTCTAATTAAAGCCTACGACGTGTGAAGCGTGACAGATACGTATCTTCTCTATTTTGCGTTTTATCAGTACATGCGGTCATGGGTCACTATGAAATAGCGTTTATTTTTATTAGTTGTTCCAAATAGAGATCCTTAAATAATAAAACCTAACGCAGGCCAAGTTCGATCGGACAGTAAGTTTTCCAGAAGGCTGAAGGGCGCATCTTTCATACTTGCCATATCGTCATCATCTTTCATTCACATCTTTGTCAAGTAAATATATAAACTGAATATAAAATTATCTGTATTTTTTTGAAGGGCTTCATAATATACCGTAGATAAATCTCTGCTGAAAATAGAAAATAATGATCAATTTACGTATTTGACCATAGTCCGAATTAAGAATATTTGATTTTGACGGTGAATAGCACACCGGTTTTTCTTTCTGAAGACATACATTAAAGACGGTCGATTAGAGCCCCGTGCCCATGAGGCTTTTTAGAGGGACGACGCTCATTTTATCATCGACCCTTATAAACGCTTTCCAAAGCAGAATCACGAAACAGCAGAGGGAATATCTTTTGAAATTATAATCGGTGCGAAGAAAAGATGATATAAGATCAAATATTCCGATAATGCCGAACATAAATCAATTGAAAGCGCCTTTCGCTCATTCGAAAATGTTGAAGACCCATACAGAAGCGAATCTGCACCCGGCAATATTGAACATTTGCGAAACTAAGGTCGCAATGCTGGATCACAATAGAAAGGTTTTAGAAAGAATTGCTATTGCATAGTCCTACGTCTAACGATGTTCTATCGTTTTAAGGATGCTTGAGGACGTTTCTCGTCTCCTAGGCCCAATTAATCGTATTATAGTTGATGTACACAAGTTCATTGAGGCCGGCAGGTGTGGATCACTTCCTGTTATTCGACTGTGCGATCCCAGTTAAAATGTATAGGATGTTAGATTACTATTTAAATAATCACTGTTTTTACAGAACTATTGAAATGGGTAGGATTGGTTAAGTTTGATCAAAATACTTTAACAATTCACGTCTGATAGAAATGGGTCATTCGCTTCAACGTAGTTATACCACAATAATAACATGAGGAGAAACGATGGCGCGGCACTTGGATGCTGACCGTTTATCAATAGAAAAATATCACTTAAGGCCATTACAAGCCAAAGCTGCCAAAAGCGGCGGGCCTGTTGCATCTAATTGGGGGGGGGGGGGGGGGTGATCTGACTGTTGCCATTGTTGGCCAATCCTTGTACATACTTTGAAATCGGCCTCACGACAGAGAAGGGCGTGGTCTTCGAGTTTGCACTCGTGTAGTTTGTGTCCACAGTCGCACGGCACGATCGGACAAGTGGAGTCGTGGCAAGTGCCGACGTTAATGCAGTTCTCGCAGTGCAGGTGGATATCACGCTCCGCCGATAAAGAGACAGGCGATGCCACTGAAGCTGATGATTCGCCCGCTGACGGCACCTAAACACACACACACAGAAAAAAACGCAATCAAGAAACAATCTCGACTTCAAGTTTATTGAACTACGCTTAGATAAGTTAGATTCTTTTTATGCTTGGTATATTTGATCTTACATGGCCTTGAAAGAAAAATGTTCTATATGCTAGAATACCGCTAAGTTTGGCACAAAATAATTTTTCATCTTTGTCGCATAGCAGATGCTGGTGCCATTGATTATTCTTAAAAACACACGAGTCAGCTATACTGCCAGAACTTAAACACCATGTACTTAACAATGTGCGTAATTGAAACATTGTTTCGTGGAGCTCGCATATCTTAGATAGCCTACTACAATATATACTCATCATAACCCTGTATTTCTATCAAAATAAACTGAGCACTTAGGAAAATTATCGAAGATCGCCAGTCGATACCATAGCTTGTTTCGTATCAGTTCAATGGACAAATATGTCGGGCGGTATCTGAGATAATAACGTGCATCCTTAACACTCATCCTACCGCTTGATGACGTATTTTGAAAGCTGAGAGAAGCCTCCATTGTTTACCGTCATTGTTTTCATTGACAGACGTTAAACTAATAATATTTTGAACAAATATAGGTTGAGTTTCTCGAACGGTTAACGCAGTGCTATGAACGATTAACCTATAGAGACGACCTAACAGAATAGTGTATTAATATTTGTTCCTTAACGCAAACGCCGTAGTGGAATTGTACATCGTTGCGATATATATATATATATATATATATATATATATCTCATAGGTTTGAAACCGCAAAAACCGAAATCCTTCATCTTTAGCTCTCGAAGCTTACCTCCCACGTGACTATAATCAGTAGCGCGATAAAAGAACGCTCGTGGAAGTCTTGCACTGTTGTACACACAAATACCTAAAAGCAAAGCCTGCCGTACTCACCGGTTATATATATAAATATATATATATATAATATCAAATAATCTACTGAAATAGTCGTCTTGTCTAGCTCGATACGAACAAACTTTCTCATGAATGACAGCTTGAGAGCAGACTCATAAAAAAAACGTTAAACCTTCTAATCATGCCGTCCATTCCTTCTCTGTCAAACTGAAAGAGTTGTAGGTTATTACTTACCTCTTTGTTTTTTTTTTCTTCTACAAAAGGCATTTCAGTGATATTCATAGACAAATCGATAGATTGTGGCACATCAGGATGTGTATATGTAATCAACGAGCTGCCAGGACAGAGACCAGTAGGCTTAAGTAATTTTTAGGACATATATAATTGCATTTTTTTGGGCTCAAATAATTGCAGATTAGTCAGCTCAGTTGTCGATAGAACCACCGCTCCGGCGACGCGACTCCGTTGTGAGCCGCGTCCTACAAAGGTACAAACTTCTGTTGTGATTGAATTGGAGGAAGTAATACGACCGTGAATAAAAAGGACCCAATTTAGCGATCTGAGATTCGCCAGTGCTGACCCACCATGAACAGGAACGGCCAATGAAACTACTTAACGCCACTGTTCGATTTTAATGGCTAATTTTGTTCAATTTGACGCTACTTGATCAGCGTCAATTTTCATTAGTAGAAAGTCATATGTCTAGTAAAACAGAAAAACACGATTCCTTGGCTTAAACATGTAGTGACTACCCACAGCATAAATTTACAGCATAGTGTATCGCTTTTCGGCTGTATATACGTATTTTCGAAGAACCACAGGTGAGACGGCGTTGTTTACCGAACCACACTTGATAGTCTTTATTGACCTTCTAGTATTCCTGGGAATTTTTATTCTTTTATATGTCCAGAGACGCTAAGGATCTGCCTTTTTGGTTAATTCGTTCAATTAATGTACCATGGCGTGGTAGGCGGTTCTGATTGTTACTGAAAACTCTACTTGCTATAGTCATATCCTAGGTCGCACAGAACGGGAAACGAAAGATGCACTGTGAGAGACCGTTTACGAAAATCAAGCGATTAATAATGGCTGATTAGCTGTGGCCAGCAAATCAAGACTTTTCCAGCTGACGCAGACCAACAATTATTTTCTCATAGGTATTCACGTTTATGTATTTGTGTATGTACATCTATTAGGCTGTCGAAAAAAATAACATTTTAAAGCCAAAATTGAAGCAAACGCCTTTTTTTTTTTCGTTTTAAAATATCGTCACTAAACTAAATGTGATAGTAGGAATTTTTTATTGATGATCTTCTAGCATCCTTTTAGTGACACCATAATTTCTCCGGTTTCTTACCCAAAAATTGTAATGAGTGGTTAATTTTAGTATTCCTTAACTGAAATTTAATAAACATTATTAGGAAATTTCTGCAAACACCGAAATAGATGATAGTCGGATAGTGCCAGATGCGGGCTATACGGTGGATGCATTGAAGTTTCCTATTAATATTTTTCAGATAGCTAAATATGTCTGTGGTCTAACATTGTTATCGTGAACGGCGATACCTATTTTTTGTTTACTAGCCTGGTCCAGTTTTTTCTGGGTCTTGTCGTAATCCTGTTAGCTGTTGGCCGTGGAGGTCCAAATCAGTGATTTCGTCTGCCGGCAAAAACTCACTGCAGTCTGATAAAATACAAAATATAACCATCTTTGACGTCAGTTTGGGCTTTACCATAGGTTGTGGATTAATTTTTATTTACATATTATTTTCATAAATAACCTGCTCTTTATAATCCATGATCGACCGCTTTAAAAAAAAAAGCTTGATCCTGTTGCGTTTCCATAGAATTTTATGGGTGAAAGTACAATCGAATTAATTATTTTACGTCAATTCGTGTGACATCGGCCTCTTTTTGGAGCCTTTTTCTATCTGGTTAAAGACTATGTCGTGGTGGATGTTTAGCTCCTCGGCCATATGATGGCTACTCATCTGTCGATCTTGCTCAATTTTTTACTTTAACAATAATTTCATCAATTTTTTCATAATTGATTAATCATTATGGGACCATCTTTCATGTCAAGATTTCTAGAAGAAAGTTACATGATAAGACCATGTTTGTATTTTTCCTCCGACAACGTATCTTAATTATAAGCAACGCAATTTTTTTTATGGGCTCAAACAGAATGTGTACCTTTACCGCAACAAAGCTGTAAAATTACTAAATTTTTGCAAAAAAAAAGTACTTATTCTTAGAACACTCTATCTTATATCTGAAAAAAGAAATTTCAAATATTTTAGCACATCTACTACCGTCAAATCTCTGCTTTGAAATGATAGCAACGGCTACCCTGAGGTGCGTGACTTGAAAATCATTTAGATGAAGAAACGGTCAATACTTTTGCTACGGTCCAACCCGAAGCGGTAGACCCGAAAGAAACTCTCTATACGAGTGATGATAGATAGGTATGCTGATAAAAACTGAGAGATTGATATCAAAATAATATGAATCTCTAGCTGTTCTCAGAATTTAAACCGATATATTCAAACGTTTAGCGGTGGTAGCATACGTATGGAACTAAACATTTCGTCTAAACACCAAAAACATTACCAGTTATATTGACACAATCACTATTTTACCCGACAGCCACCATTATCCCTATGGCAAAATAGAACGATTCAGGTAGACTATGTTGTATGTATAGTTTCTGGGTCCTTCGCCCGTCACCGAGAGCTTCCTTGCTTGCGGATAATATTCACAGTCTGGTGGATAACTCTTGGAAACCTTTTTTAGGTCGTTTGATCGGTTTTGGGAGGATTTTCAACTAGTTGATAACTTTAATTTGGCTGGATTTCATGAATGTCAGTAGGTGCACGACCGTTTGTCTGACGCTGGCTATAGCCGTTCAATCAGACGAGACAACGGTTATCACGGAGTTGCAGAGCTTAGCGTGGTATACGACAGCCACTCACAACAGGTATTCATCTTATAACAATAATGACGAGGAGCGACTAAGCCGCTTTCAATGAAAAAAGTAAAGGTTACAGTTGCTAATGCTGCTACAGTCTGTTGCCTGCTGAGTGGAACTGCTCTGTCATTGCTAGATTTTCCCCCGTTCGAGCCTACGGCTAGTGGAAATCGAAGCGACAACAAAACCCATTGGCGGTAAGCATATAGCGAGACGGAACAAAGAACTGGTAAGCGTTTTCGTTGCTAAATCCATCTTCGTTTGTCGCGAGGCGTCTAACAATGCGGCATGGCGTACCGTAGATGGGGGCGGAGAGCGAAAAAGGCCGCCGGACAGCCCCCGCCTCACCGGACTAAGCTTTCACCACCTTGTAAAAATGGTCGTTGACGCCTGGCGAAAAACGAACTGTCGTCGTTGAACGGCTGTAGAACGAACGGTAAACGTGATGAATGATTTAACCGCACGGCGGCCTGTACAATGGCTACTACCGTGAAGTGGATAAATGCCCTTGTCAAATATCGCTTCCTTCATCGTTTGATTACTTTAAACGTTTTCATCATGATTTATTATATACAATATGCTATATTAGGTTATACCATATAGTACATAGAGCAGCTTATCATATATATTTCATTTAGTACTTGTATCATGGCCACTTCGTAGGAAGCTTTGAAGGCATAGCGAGTGCATACATCTCGTTCTATGAGATATGAAGCAAAGGTTAGGCGTAACACTGTCCTTATTAGATAGGCACAACCGTATTGTCATTATTTTTTTCTTCACGAAATTGGCAGTATCCATTTCCTAAGGACAGGTAAATGTACATAAACCATTACCTGTAATCTACAATTGAGGACATATTACAAACAAAGCGCATTTTTCTCAAAAATCCTTTATGCTCAAATCGTCTCTACGCAAAAGATGAGCGGTCTATGCTCATCAATATTAGAAATGATCACAGTATTGTCTGCGGGTATTAAATTGCCTCAAATTAAAAGAAAAATCAAAACAAGATCAGAGTATATACCACTTTGTTGCGGAAAGCGCTACTTCAAAGTAACGATTCTGTTAAAAAAAAACAGCTGAAGCAGAGGTCGCAGCTACTAGAAAATAGGCTATAATCTATTTACTGCTCTGTCCCTTTACGGGTCTATAACAACGATGCGAGTAAGTTATCGTACTAGTTTGAACTTACTAACACCGCATGATACTCGAGCATTTAAAATTGGTACCTTTTAACTATTTGTCTACGTTAACATTTGTTTTATTGTAAAGCTCTGTTGTACCCGTAGAGCAGACGGGCGAGCATGTGTAGTTCCAAAGAAAAATGTCAGCTTATTTACCGTTCTAATGCATTAGCTGCGATTAGATCTGCTGATTCTGCGGATAGATCTGCTGAGATAAGCTGGTTCTTACACTTAGTAGACTTTGCTAGATTGAGACAGTCATTAAATCCATCTGTCCAATATGGCCTATAGATATGGTTCAATCAGATATCCCGTAGCAATTTCGAGAGTGGCAACTAATTGGGTGCTACGAGATGTTTTTATTACTAGTTTGTTGCATAACGGTAGTGGCGGCGGCGGAATCTGTGAACGAATGATTTGTCTTTCAACTGATGGTCAATAAATTAAATATCGTTCAATAAAATGAAGAGGATATGCGAGACAAGGTAGAAAGTTCGCAGGCTTAAAACTCGAACGGAAAGATTACGATTAGAAAATACACTTATCTAAGGTACGAGAAAATACCACCCGGTTATACGCGGCTTTTCTAGGTTTGACAGCGGAGTTCTGCTTGAAGTTTTCGGAAGATAATGTTAAACATACACCGTGTATGTGTACATCATAAAAACAGTGTTCAAATTTTAATGAGTTTTGGTGAACCGGAGGATTGTACATAAAATCTTAACTTCGGTAAGACATGCTTGGATTCTGTTGTTGACCGAACGAACTGCTCCTTATGAACGCAATGAACGTTAAGGAAACCCTGTAATTTTTTGATGGGTCCCATTTTATTGACCCTTTGTGTATTTGACCGCGCGCAATATGCCTGGTTCATTGCATCTGCCACAATGTTCATACTAAATATCCATGTGTTTTTGCGCATGCTTTCGCCATTCGAATAAGACCGAAGACGAAAATTAATAATACATAAAGTAGCACATTGTAAACAGAGGCCTGACAGAAAAAAATGATATTTACTACGTAAATGCAGAGCTTTATGTTCAATAGCATCGTGAGTATTTCACCGTTATCCTTATTACTTCAGTGGCGGACTTCGTTGTTAACAGGCTTTATTATCATGCAAATAGAAAGGGTGAACAGAAGACGAATCGGTTTGAATAAGTATTCCATACCAAGATAGGAGGCGTAGAACCCAAAAACAGACCTATGATAAGTTAGCAGGCTTGTGCTGTCTACAAAGAGGCAACTAAGTGCAGATTATCTGAGAAATAAGACAGACTTTGTGCGACGTTCGTAACCCTGAGGAGTTTGGCCGTAGAACGTCATCGACAGATTCACACATGAACGTCTCGGCGGAGCTGGACGTTT
>NW_019211455.1:2447533-2463381 GCF_002443255.2 Varroa destructor
ATATATGAGATAGGTGTAAAACATGCGAGAGGTTTGTACAGAATCTTATCGCAGGGATCAAGCAAAGGCAAGCGCCAAAAAAGAATGGATTATTTAAACTTTATGATGATCATGTAGCTCAAATCAGTGGATTTCCAGTGGCCAACCAAGTTATGTGTCCGATATGTGTACTAATGTATGATAGATTGTATACGTTGTTTATTTTACGTTTGTAATGGAAGCGGGTCATATACTATGCCTGGTAGTAGAGTTTGTGCTTTCCGTTTGGCAACGTATGGAACTCTCATTAAGTGCACTCTCCCAGTGAGTCATGCACAAATCACTCTGGTTTGTTTTCAATGCCATTGGCAACCTACCGTCGATATATCCAGCAGAGCACGGACGTCCCGCCAAACACATAAAAGCACATAGATAAATACTAACCAGCCGAAGTACCACCACATGATTGGCTCTTCCGAATAAATCACTTTGAAACAAAGAAAGAACGATGCGACACACACTGCTCAGTCAATTACGCGGCAATTAGTTTCTAGCAGTACTTGAACTTTATTTAAAGTCAATCACAAAAGGCTCTACTAACGTTTGTTGAGGTAAAAATAAATATCACCAGTTATGTAGAGTATTGTTTCGCGGGGAATATTAACGTGTTCTTTCTTGGACCACCGACGCATCTTACGTTTAGTATCCAATGGTTCACAATTACAGGATTCGATGACACATACAAAACGATGCTACAGTTGACCTCCTTCATGCTGAACTTCATTTTCGAATAGCTGCCTTCCTTACAGCTATGTCAACTTCAGATTCTTTCCTGCATAATGCCGGTCTTGATTATTTCGTTGTACTCAATTTTGTGCACCAGAACCACCACAGCTACCCCTCAAATCTTTGTCGGTATAGGTGGAGTTATAGCTTCTTCTGTTGTGATCGCACTGGACAAGCCAGCGTAATTACCATGCAGCCTCTGCCCACCAGGAAATACTTCAAACGTGTTATTGTCGTTCTTCCGGTGTCGGAGACGACGCTGTTCAGCCGATCGGTCACTTATTGTTGTCGTCGAGGGGGATTTCGCTGCACATCTCTTTTGCTGACGCGCGAGTTAGCGGGCTCAGCGCATACGGTTTGCGCACTAATCGTCATCGTTGCCGATTACCAACCGATCAACTGGCGCCAGTGTTCCGATCGAACAATGAATGCTACTATCTATCGAATGAACATGATGTCGTGGATGTTGCCCGTGTGGGTAAATCGCGGCGATGTCTAGTTTAGCGCCGACGTTTGAGCTGGACGTTGCGTCGTTGGATGCTGCCGAAAGCCGGCGGCAGATCGTCGAACGTATGGCTACCCGCAGACTGTTACCGATACCAGCGATGTTCCCTTACTGATTAACGCTGTTTGCTGTTACGGCCGCGCCATACGATTAATCAATAACTACCACTACGAAGTGCAAACAGCAGGCTGGAGATAGGCACGACGAGTTAGCCACGCACTGATCGTCCTTGTCGGATCTGTTGCCTCATCAGCATTACCCGAGCAAGATCATCATCAACTCCCCGTCGGTGACCAGCATACGATTCATTACCCTGTAGTGGGTCGCACAGGATAGACTGCTGCGTCGCTGCCCCCGAGGTGACGCGCTAATTTTAACCCCTGTCTCAGGTTATCGATATATGCTGCCATCGGCAACGGAGAAAATTAATGATATGATCTTAACACGTTTAGATAAATACCGGCAGAGGAAAGTTGGTTCGCTGTCGTGTAGGACGTATCGGTATGTGTTGACTGTACGTAAGACAATCATAATCAAGCGATAAATGGTCAAACCTGAACAGGAGATGGGCAACTTTGCAACAATGAAACCTGATAAGCACAAGTCCTAAACAATGGCTAAGATGCAATGATCAAGGCACGCGTTCGGACGCTTGAATGTGTCTAGACGCAAAACCAGTAAAATAGTAGTCAGGATAGTTAGCAACATCGGTAACGTATGGCGGCATGCAACCGTCATTTATTTCCAATTAGCGTCGTACCGAAGTACCCTTAGCGTCACATAGAAGTACTGCTTTTCACAGTTGTGGTCTCCTGCATTAGGCCATGTTGCGTCATAGCAGCGTTTGATGAACTCGCCCTTCTTCGCGCCTTCTAAAAAGGTCCGCGTTAGGTTTAGACGATAAGAACCTAATTTGGGATAGTAAACAAGCCTGGAGTAATAACTTGCACGGGAATAAGTTAAGCTAACAACCGCAGGCGGAAGTAGCAGTCCTATATAGCGCGGATGGCACAAATAAATCTACGCGACCGAAATGAACATAGGTCAAACGAAATATAACTGAGATTCGATGTTTTAAAGGTACGCTTATCTGGTGAGACGTTAGTGGGTCGAATCGTCCACGGCAGTAGGGCACGGAACTGGAATGCCCAGTAATCTTACATCTGGGTTTATCGTACTGCTACTGGATTCTGTAAGTGTCAACTGTTGTCAAGTCTACGGCGAACTTTCTGGCCGGCGTAGGATGTAAGCAGTTGTGCAAAATAGCAAAAACTTAATAACCATCGGCGGGTGCTGTGTGGCACGCCGGGATGAACGGTGCCGCCGTGTTTCTTATATCGTCATGAAACAAGTCTGTGATGTTTACGAAAAGGCTCCAGACGAAAATGGACGCTGACAGCTCAATCGTTATTGGCCGCCGACGAAAAAAACACCGGAAGGTTGAACCAGGCTTAATTTAGGTCTTCAGTGGAAACAAGTGCGACAGACAATGAATTAAAGAGACGGTGTATTGTACACAGATCAGGAGAATGCAACAAAATTGATCTTGATTGAGAAAGCTTTACGTGGCCGGTTGCTTTTTCGGTCAAACACGTACGACTAGTGCGACATCAAGCGGATTTTTAAGAAGTTTTATGAAAGTGTGTGGCTACATCGCGTTGCCCCTTTTCTAGGGGGTACAGAAGACAAAACAGTGCTAATGAGATGCATCTCTATTGCAAAATGCTATTGTACCGCCATTGCGATAAATGGAAGAGTATATTTGCCGCCCACGAATCTTACATCCAGCTACGAACAATTTTCTGTAACTTGTTGTAATCAATCCGTTGAGTATGAAGTGTAGTGCGCTTTTATTGTTATGCCATGCTTTCTATCCTGTTTTGTCTTGGCAATATACGACCGCTTGCACATAAAATAAATGCCCCTGTATATAACAGCATCGTTATCCGCTTCTGAGAGCTTCGCAACTCCCAAAGCCGCCTTCATCTTTCGGCGTCTTTCGGTAGGTCACGGGTACAGTGCACACATTATATTGCATCTGCTACCCGCAGCCGCCAAAGTCGAGACAGCGCATGCGATTATAAGAACATTACAGGCATCGATTTCGGTGGCAGGGCCCAGAACCCCACGCAGAAAATGAATTCACTAAAAAAGGCGAATCCTGAAGAAATGCCAACGTGTTGTTCACACATTGGCCTCAGACTGGTTTTCGTGCGTATTGTGAGTCATCAAGTAAGCTCAGATGCTTTATGAGGATGAATGAAATCGTTACTGTTATTGCTAGTGTATGTGTAACTCCTATATTTACAAATTGTGGAGATATTCATTTCTGGTGGGGGGGGGGTCTCGGGGGCTGGGGAAGTGAAGTGTAGGTGGTCAACGACGACAACGAGTTTATCTAGCATGGGAGTGACGACACGGTAAGGCGGGTACAGCAGCATATTAAGCGATAGTAGTGGCTTACAGCGAGAAGGTCGTCTCTTTCAGTCGATAAAGGTTATTTACGATAACAAAATATGGCTTGATAGACCGATACACAGCACATCATAGAGGAATGAAGAGATGAATCTACGGAACAAATTTTTGCCACAATGAATGGACGTGGAAGAGAACTTTAACATTCGCAAGGCGAGTCCCGTACAATGAAAGATCGACAGTGAAACTGAAAAGTAGCCATCGTTTGCTACGACGATGGACGTCAGCGAGGTGCGCGAAACCACTGAAAACATAAGTTTCGTGCAGTTCGCGACCGGGTTTTTAACTTCAGCTAACGGTAAAAAAGTTCGAGAATGTTCTGTTTTGAACAGAAGTGGCTGGGCAGAGCAAGTGATGATCTCTTTCCCGTATGTTGGTAAGGATCTGTGTTCGCTTGGGTATGCTTTCTTACTTACTCCCGCCTACGGCCCCGCTGGGCTTTCCATTTCTGCTGCAAATCCTAAAGAAAAACTGGTGAGCCATGGGAATTTTTCGTTCGGCTATTTACTTTCTCTCGAGGCAGTTCCTTGAAGTAACGAAGCAGCGAAAAAGCGGAAACATGCCGTATAGTCACTTGATCAAACAAAGAGTGTTATCTCTGGGTCACAACGGGACAGTACCTTTTTTTTTTTTCTTATACTGCTATATTATGCATTGAAATTTGAGGAAACAAACAAAGAAAACTTACTGAAGTGGCTATACAGTACAATGATTTTTTTTTTTTATATACTGCTAGTATCACAGGTTAGCCATAGTTGACATAGTTTTAACACAGACTTAGAATATTTTGAGATAATTTAAAGGGTTAACGACGTATAGAGTTTACAGTCGGCAGTTATGTCAGGCGATAGCCATGATAGGGCGTTAGGCTTTAAGCAAAACAATTTTTTTTTATTGTCGATCAAACACTTGTCGTTCATGTCGAGCCTTAAACGCCTATATTATTGATAGGTCCACAGTGTTTACTTTAAACCAAGTCATCCTATGGCGCGGAGCCTAAGTCACATCACTGTTTCGGACGTTTTTCTGATGAGTCAACGATACATGTGGGTATGTAGGTCTGTTACTGACGTGCGACATAATTTCGGTGTGACAAACTTTGATATTTATTTCGATCGAAACTTCTGCCTGATCCTATATACTTGTTGAAATTATACATATAGAAGGAAAAGAAAGAGAAAGCAGCCTCTATGACAAGAATGAATTGTGTGAATAATATTGTATTAATAACCTTTGTTCGCACTTCGAATTATATTTAAGTAGTGAACAGTAACAGTGGCGTTTCTACATGTTAACAGGCCGCCTACACATGACTGTCAATAGTAAGGCGCTGTCTGCAGTTACATTTGATAAAATGGCAATTACGAGTGTTTTTCAGCAAAATCCAAAATATAATAGAATTCGCTTCTACTGTTAAAAGAAATTTAACTAACTTTTTTTTTCTTTTTTAAATTGATTTTTCCATGAATGCTACATCAGGACTATCAGGACATTCAGGGATAGTGAAGATGTCAAACATGTGCTGGTAAAGCGACCTGCTGAATATCATTTATAGTAATTCTTCTGTAAGAGTTACGTTCTTATAATGAGCCTGATTATTCCTACTAGTTGAATTTGGTAAATCTAAATACCGCTATCGTTTCAACATTGAAACTGTACTTTTCTAGCGTATGTGCGCCAGGATGTCCTGCACACAGCTTTTCCTCTTAAGACTGTTCGAATACAATGTATGAAACATGCAGGCGAGTATCTGCATAGCTAAGTTTCGCCAAGAGCCTACACGCACCTTTATGGATTTAATTCATCGAATAAAAAAGTAAGAAAACAGTTATATATACATAATAAATGTGGAGCTGTACTGGAAAACGTAAAAATAACACCTTTTTTGAAGCCTTCAGCGGAACATTGCAGAATTTTACAGAAAAAGCCTTGACGATTCCAATAAATTGTGACAGGACGTGATGATTACAGGAAAAGTTACCGAAAAGCTTTTTTTACCAAACGAGAACATTTACTCCTACCATATTATTTCATATCACCGGATCTATGATAGGACAGGAACAACAAATACCTGGCTTTTCGGAAACCCTCTTTATGCCGCACACCGTCATCGATTCTTTATGACACTTCACAGCGCAGTGGACGTAGAAACACCAGACAAGACAGCGATCCGACCTTACGTTTACCATAAACAAACGTACATATCTTTGTTTTTATTTTAGGAATAATTAAGCAGTCACATGAAAGAGCTTTTGTTTCTGACCTTCGTTTATCATTTAGTTGTCTTTTCGCCTAATTAAAAGAGTGGGTGGAACCAGCATCAGTTTTGTTTATAAACGATTTTTTTTCCATTGTATTGGCGCCTAACAAACAAACGTTTACTCACACTCTTGGCTGCCATCTTTAAATACAAAAAAAAAAAAAAAAAAAAAAAAGAGGATCAACCTGGAGCTTTGTAATGGCCTACCGAATGTTCACCTCACATCCTTTAGGTTATTTAACCCCCGTCTGTTCAGCACTGAATCTGAGGCCCCCGGTACTATATCAGCAGAAAGCGAACTCGCCGTTTACGTTCACGTTGGCGTGGCGAGCGACCGTTTTGAGGTCGCGTAAACCAACGAACGAAACAGAGATCGATAAATGGCTGCTACTACTTTCACTTCACCCGGCCTTTCCGTTCGTACCTTCTAGGGTCCCTTCTTTCGCAGATAGATAGGCAATGACTCCTTTGAGAAAAGATCTTATCTACTAAGCTTCACTTGCTATCGCCAATCGATCGTCAACATTCATTTTGCCTTAGGACGTTTGCCTACGTATGGGGGCGAATAACAAAAACGATAAGGGCGCTGTCATCGTCCACTTCTTCGTCACGAAGTGGAAATATCTCTAGCTCCATTTAGCCACCGACAGGACACCGTTATCGCTGGAGACAGTGCTAAAGGCACACCTACAGAGAGCGATGGCCGCATCGGAAACACAAAGAAATGCAAAAATCCTAACGGTTAACCACTTTGCTTAAATTGGGTTTATGGAAAAGCCGCTGTGGCTTAGTTCTTGCATTTCGTTCTGATATAATTACTATAAAAACGCAACTATATATTATAGTATTATATTGCTAAAGCTCTGTGTGTTTCATAAATGAAGCTCTGTTTAGCTTTCAAATTTCATTTCGTTACAGCCAAAACTATCTAAAACAAATACAATAGCAGAGGCATTTTTCGAAAGATGCCCCTGCCATTGTTATGTGGTATGATAGATTTTAGGGCCACCAATAAGCAGCTTTAAGGAGACTCGCAGGCAAACAGAAAGGACCGTCATGCTTAAGGCACGTCGAATTGCCGAGCTGTCCTGACACGGCTGCTTTGACCTGCTACCACATTGTTTGTACGATATCTGATTACTTCCAAGGGACAACTTCTATTACAACGACAAGGCTGAACTACCGCTTTATAGAAAGTTAAACTGAAAACAGTACATTTATTAATTAACTTAAAATATGCGCTAGTTAAACCTTAGATATTTAGGAATACCCACGCACTGTTATCTGTATTGTGCTGATCAACAAGTATAACCAGACATTCGATATCGTATAACTTGCTTGTAAGGCATGATGCCCATTTTTAAGTTAGCATATGAACTTTTTCTTTCGCCAGCCATTATCTGACAGGTGCTTCTACAACTAGAGAAGGGTTTTAACAACAAAACGAAGAAGAAGGATAATTGCATTTTGATAGACGAGTACGATTCTGCTACTACTTTACTAGACAAAGTAAATTCGGTCGAATTTATCAAACACGACAAGACGATGTCAATAGAAATGTATCCTCTCGAAATAGTCGGTAGCCTTGTGGATCCGAAGCGATCATTTCTGAGGAAGCGACCGCTTCGAGTCCTTTTGTCGAGTTCCTGCTCAGCTATCGATACGTCGAGGTCAATCATTAGAAACTGATTAAATCCCGTGTATTAATTAGAAGTGAAACATTCTACATAGCGAACATGTACGTTTGAGGATTTTCAGCTCCTGTCTTTGATGTCCCCAACACCAATATGAGTGATTCTATTCAGGAATAAGCCTTGCTTGCTATAAAGTATATTGGCTAAGCGTATTGCCAGTGAACCACTTTTGTTGATAGTTAATTTAATAGGTTTATAAATAAATATCATTCTAAGTATTACCGTATCATCTTATATTCTTTTTTTTAAATATTGTATACATAAAACTGAGCTTTATTTAATTATTCACGGTCTGATCCGATTGACTAAATTCATTCGTGAATGAAAACAAACAATCGTTTAGGTCGAAGGTCCCTGTTAGAGCTACAGGTATCGTTCCGATAGACAATCGAATCCCAGCGAAGATTGCCGCAGAGCCTCAAATATCATTTCGGCCTAATGCTTCACGCAGTGAAAATAGGCCCAACAAATTCTAATCGTCGGCACTGTCAACTTTGATGTTGCTTGCCTCGCCCAGATTATTTGACTTATCTCATGTTGCCTTCGTCGTGAAGACGCTGAGCAATTTTTAAACTCATCTGCGTTTCTTCTAATACATTTTCTTCTCATCCGCAATTAGCTCTATCATACTATTCCCGTGTGGTACAGCCTTATAGTTATTCGTTTCAAGCTACGAGTCATTTCGACGAAGATGTGTTTAACCAGTCGTATCCAGATCTGTTTTCTCTCTTCTAAAGCAATTTGTATGTTGAGTTGTCGCGCGGAGAGCCGACGCTTGTCAGATCCTGTTCCTAAAGGTTTTATGAAACTATTGCAATGATAATTATGGACATCACAGGAGTATTGCTTGCACAGTCCATGGCTGCGTCAGCAGAAGGTAGAGCACTTAGATGTCCTTTACCAGCAGCATTTTATGTTACTACTTTAAAGTTGTGTGCTGTATGATGTTAGATCGGCTTGTCCTTTTCGTCGAGACACGGATCGACGTGAGGCTACATACGAATCCAGAGAGGCCAATGTCACAGTGAGAATGAGGGGTCGCATCGCTTTCATCGGTCGCTAGGGAAGCCAATCAAAATAGACGTCCACTTCTGGTTTTTGCTGGGAGAACGGCTGAGTCAATAGGACTGAACTGTTTTAGATGAAATGGCACTCAATGGAGTGAAGTTGTCCTGATTCTCCCACTCTTCTACGACGAAGATCAGATATTCACTTCGAGGCGGCCTGGCGATAACGGCGTCCGAATCGCGACGACCGGTGGACAGCTGCGGCCAACATGTTGTTCTAGGAACGATACGCCAACGCACAATAGCAACAGCAGGTCGCGTCATTCATTGATCGTTCGAAAAGTTGCTACTAATATTAGCCTAATTTTTCTCGTCACTGCTGTTGTTGCTTGGTGTAACTTGCCTAGAACTTTGGCCAATAACATGGTAACCTGTGCAGAAGCTTTTTCGATAATGTACTACTCTGTATGTTATAACGGGTAAGCACATAGCAAAATAACTATTAAATTAATTACTCATTCATCTACTGTCTTTAAGTCCATTATCAATAAAGTCGACATCCACGAACAGAACGCGTTAGCTATTACCACTTCAGCTCAGCATCGCCTTCGTGCAACTTAGCATTTACTTGTTTTTGTCTATCTTTTTCTATATACATACTCTGACAAACTGCTGTACCCGTTTATAAAGCAAACACAGCCTGTTTATTATGCCCAATTAGTGACGACGGGAAACGGAAAGGTGGTCAGCAGCCGGCTTTCCTAAAATTGCTCATTTCACACCGATGTTACACGCATCGTCTAAGCATGTATTTGCTATAGCGAATGAACGCACATCTGTGTAATGTTTCTGTTTGAATTTTTAAGTATAAGACCTGTATTGGAATATCATCGCATCAAAAAGCACAAGACAAAAACCTACGAACGAGTGACTTGGTGACCCTACCCTTTCTACCAGTACCTCAAAGCAGATACACAAGTGTTTATACATTTATACAGCGCGTATGCTATGGATCAGCATCTCTCACTGGCTACGGGGCGCTGTAGATGGTCAATGGTCAATAGAGATGGCCAGTTCACCGTTATCCTTACGCACGCATGTAACAGGTTACGGGCGACTGGTTCTAGTTAGTCCGACCTGGCACTCCAGAATCCTTCACGACTTCGAACAACAGAGAAACCGACAAAACTCACTGTTCGCCCTGATTACCAGCTGAAGTGAGGGTGGTTGGCGCTGACCGTGGTTTTATGGAACTATGCGATAAGCTGGCGTACCCCAAACTCGTATTTAGCCCCCAGACATTATTGCCATCGGCACCACCACAGTTCGGTCCGGGCGATGAAACCGACCAATATCAACATCAAGGCGAGGCCAACTAAGAACGTAAGTAGGGTTGTCTTGGCTATTTGACGGTTAATCTTGGCCATTTGGAGATAGAGCAGTGAAGACGAAGCAGGCAGGCAAGAAAGCCAAAGAATGAAAAAAGACAACGACGTGAAGAAGCGTCCAGCCGACGCCCTATCCACTGGCGCCAATCGACAAGGAGTCCATGAAACGATCGGCCAGGCACAGGACGCGCTAAGCGTTCCCTCCTCTCAGAGAGCCAACGAAAAACGCCATCGTTCTTAACGATGGAAATGATGAAATGCCATTATACCGCCAATTTCACTGCTGTTGTTTTTCTGGTATACTCAGGATATACATATCTGGTATACAACGCCCTGGAGAAGTACGATGCGTCCGGAGTGAACACAGCAAAGTTGAAGTCTCGTGCAATACGACAAAATGGCAGAGCAACCCACCCTGTAGTCGTATGAAATTACGGTCTTCCATGATGAATACAAATGACGATCAGGATCCATGATAGGATTTTGGATAGGTCAATGATAGGATTTTGAAGAGAGACGTAGGTGTACATCTAGTAATAAAAAGTCCTGTAGTAATATATGGCTTATGGTAATATATAGAGAAAATTCTGAAATAAAAATGGTGATTATTTAACCGTTTCGTAGAGGCCAAGATAGGTGAACGGTGTTGCTCATCAGGACGTGTCGTAGCGGGACTACAACAAGCACTAGACGTCATAAATATATATGCTGCACACTTGAACGAAACCGATATGTTGGTATAATAAATTAAACAACTTTAACAACGAACACTGCAAAACCTGAATAACATTTACATCCTGTTCATAGATCATTTATTATATCGCTCAGACGATAGAGTTCTGCGCTTAGGATACCGAAAAATCGGCGTATAAAGCCGAATTAAAAATTCAATCCTTTGGCTCCAAACGCTAAAGCTCTCTTCAGTGAGTTAATGCGCGGTTGACTGATCCCTTTGGTTTTTTTTCTACTTTAAATGAAGTTTGATAAATTGTATTTTTGTAAAAAAAAACGTTTGTTTTTTTGACAAATGTAAATTTGACAACAAGTGTACTTTATTTTCCTGCTTACTCGGTCACCGGATCTAATTTTCGATAGATATTCACCATATAGGTTCGATACGAGTGTATAATGCTAAGAACCCGGCTAAAGACTCGTGCCTCGCTTCACGCGCTGCTATGGAAACGGAGACAGACACAAAAAAAAATAAAAGAGAGTTCTAGCAGCGAAAAAAAAAGCCAGTTCATGACGTAATTTTTCTTTGCCCTTTCGCCACTCGACGCTGTTTGAACCAACGAAAAAGAGAATCCAATGAGCGACTACATAATTAGAATTGAATTTGGTTGAAGACGGCCATGTCAGTTGTTAGTCTTCCTTCTACTTTGTTCACTGTCCCATTGTGTTAACTCTTCAGGAATATATATATATATATATATATATATATATATATATATCGCAAAAAAACAGTTCCGTTTAGAGCGACGAATCCTCACTACAGAATCGAACAGAATCAAATAGGACAGATGGGTTTAATGTAGAGAACGGTACAGCACGAGGATAATAACTTAACCGTTTAGGCCAACCCATGCGTCTAAGTTTCTGTACGGCCTGCTCGTATCGGAAACATTTAATCGTCTTCGTAAACTCCCTGACTATTTGCACTAGATGAAAAGCAACTACTCGATAAAAGAACCTTAGTAGGACCGTAATCAACATGAATGTCTGAACTGTGCAAATCTATGTATTTCAAAGCGCTATATATGTCATGGACTATGGAAGCAATAAATCTTCGTCATCTTAATAGATAATAGATAAATTAAAACTCGATTCAAATACTTTCTCTTAAAACGCTCATTCTACAGCGTTTAAGCTGATCTTCACGTTAAGAAGCCCAACTTTACACGACGTCCCATTCATTATCAATAATCAGTCAGTAGCCGAGCGGAAGACTGTGTACTGCCAAGTTCCGTACGCAACTTCTACAACGTTTCAAGGATAAACGATAACTCTGATTTAGCCGATTAGCTGACCTGATTTGAACAAACCAAAACTCCATCTAGTTCACTTATTACTACTGCAAAATAATTCGAGAACAAACTGTGCTATATGGAAAAATCATTAAGTTACTGCTGTGATAATTGTCAAGCAGCAAAGGTTCTAGTTGTAGTATTAACTATAGTCGGACAGAAATGATCGTGGCAAGAACTGTAGCCTCTGGAACGGTCAGAGGACCACTTCTTACCAATGAATAGTAGACCTAAATATTTGCCTACTTCTTATGGCGACTGCATCTCGCCAAGCATGAAACACCCCAGATAACGGGCGAGTGATTGATTTGTCTGTTGTTACTTTCATTTTGCTTTTGGGCTCCGAATCCGTCTTTCACCTCCCATCTAATTGTCCCGTTTTGGTCCACGTGACTAGCAAATTTTAAGGCGAACAAAAAACGTTCTACATATTCATATACAGTTATAGAAGCCGGTTCTCGGAAGCAGCTCGACGCATATCCGCCGGCACACGTATCTATGTGGCATCTTGTCATGGACCATTTCGTTATGCTTGCTCCACCTACACAAGCAGGACGTTTGACAGAAACACACGTTGTCTCGTATAGATGGAAAAAAACTGTTTTTTTTTTTTTGCCTTAACTTTAGCTTCCTCGTATGGGTAAGTCGCGGGTCTTTCCTGCGTAAGCTTTTCTCTGTGCGGCTCGGCCGCCGAAGCGAGGGAAACAAATGCTTCGCACTTCTATCTATTTTCTGCGTGCTCGCTGTTGTATATTTTTGTTGACTGGATCAGATCAAACCGCGGTTATCACACCACGAATTTTTAGTACCCCTCTTAAAATGACCTCGCTAACTCCCCGCTGATCACGACAAGATACCGCTACAAGATCTAAGATCTTCAAGAAGCTTCGAGAAAAACAACTATCAATGCAACGGCAGTGCAGCCCGACCCAGTCTATAAACGACTCACAGAAAGCAGTATCTAGCCCTCCAGATAGTCGTGTGTATTTGAGTAAAAAGTTTCGCGAACAGAAACAAGCAATAGATAGATAGATAGATCCGAGCGAGTCGGACCGACCGACGACTCAACCAAGGGACGACTGCCGTCCAGAGAACCAACGACCACCGTCCTTGCCAACGACTGATAAAAGTGCCCTTTGCCGTTCTTTTGTCGCTGTCGCCGTCGGATGTACTGCTACTGTTGCGGTGAGTTCTACTTGTGATGCACTAAATATGGGGCGAGTCTGTAGGATTCTGAGTGTGGCGCGAAAAAGAGCATTGCTCATCGACTTTCCTCCGCAGGGAGCAGCAGCAGTAGCAGCATCTCGTGTCGTCGTTGCCTCCGTCATCTTCAGCACCACGACCAACAAAGCTGAAGCTCCGATAAATTGAATCTGCGTAGATACATTACAGTTCTGGTTACGACACCCAGAGTCAAAGGAACCAAAACGGACTCTATTCACTGGTAGCGAAAGTAAGTAATCACAAGGGAACACCGCAAGCGTGCCGGGTCTGAACGATAGGTTAAGCCTGAACGCGGCTGAGAAACCTGGGCGCCGGCCGAATAACTGTTATGGTAATTGCTAACAGGATATCACTAATTATAATCGTTCAGCCATGAGAGAATCGAAAGGATGCCAGCGAACTAGGCAAGCGTCACGTCGGCAGTCAGAATCAACGTGGATCGGGCCGACAGCGCTGCCGTTGCTTATAATAGCATCTGCCCACAAAACGCATGGTTTACACAGAAATAACACCGTTCTTCTCTAGAGACGGCAGTTAACGGGCTAGCGCATATCGCGCTGCTCAGTAGCAGGTTAACGCTAAACAATTCCTCCCAACAAAACCGCCTAGGCAGGTGGCATCTCCCCGGCGCGTTCGATTTCGCTTTGAAAACTATCAAATAAAGCAGTTGTCTTTGCATAAAACGAGACGGAGAAGGAAGAGGGGCAAAGACGTTGGGTTTACTTTAGATTTGACGCCCCTTACATTGAAACTCAAAAGAAGTATCGTTATCGTTTTTGACCAAAACTTTTGTTCAGAAATAGTGATTCTGAGCCAGACTTTTTTCGTCGTTATTAACGAATTGAGCTTTCAGCTAGGCCAAATACGTATGTGTGTCAGTTTAGAAAAAAAAAAAAAACCTGTCGCTGTTAGTCTCAGCTATCAGAAATAATAAATCTACAGTATTTATATAATCGTTTTCATAATATGTAACTTTGTTACAAATTAAGCCGTATACTCAGGCATAGCTAAACTCGTGAGCTATAAACACGTATCAGCTTAACAACTTTCCATGTTGCGAAATTTCAAATTGGCATTTCCCATTATTGGGCTATTGTTCTCGTAACATCAATTGTTAGAACCTCCAATTAAGAAGCTCGATGACCACTTTTTGGCAGGGAATAGCTCACTATACAACCGCATCAGTTAAGCCAATTGTTTCGGTCGCGCAGCGCATTCTTCTGACCGACAGTCGTGCTGGCCCAATCCTGTACCAACAGACCCAGACTATCTAAAAACACTATTTATACCGTTATTAATAGCTGATATTGAAGACCCTCTACTTTAATGAATAGCATGGGAAGCTGAATTAGCGCTGTCTGGTAAACAGTGACCCTAAAGCGTTTCCGTTCTCAGTAGCGGTTCCATCTACGGTGCCGATGTCTGACGCCCCAATAGCCAGTTGATTCGAGAAAGGGTCAAATTGATACGTGCGCTGAAGTTAAAACGTTCAGCCAGGACCATCAGGTGTCGACGGACGCAAGCGCTCATGACTTTTTAAAACCCACAAAATCGTATTTTTTTCTATTTTCCAAATTAGTCAATGTCTCAATAGCATTTCTGTCAGATTCATCGGCGATTCAGGCGGTCAGTCGTTCATTAAGATAAGGCTAGCAGACCTGCTCGTCGACAAAATATTCTGGGACTCGTTTAGAACTTCTACTCCTGCGAAAGCCCGAGGCGACGGGCGAAAAGAGCGCTCATCGAGAAGGTTAATCTTTCGATGGATTATATCAGTTTTTCATCCTCTGTTGAGGGTATCTGCGTATACCTGCTTAGCTGAAATTTGTTTCAGTTCTACACGCCGCTCAGCGCGTTACGTCATTTGGTCACGAGAGGCCACTCGTTTGCTTCCCTTGTTGAGATCCTCGACGTGTTTCTTTCTAATGGGATCCGATCGCAGCTCGAGCCTTTGTCCTATCACTTGGTGCGCCATTGTTTGCGAATTGACTCGTCGCAGGCAGGTCTTGATAGCTAGCTATAGATTGTGTCAATTATGTTGATGTATAGTCACGAAAGTCAACCTTTATTTCGAATCAATTCGGTTGTCCTGCTGATAGAGAGATCTAAACAAAATAAACATCCTTGTTATTGATCGCTCCTTCGAGGACGCTTCACGTTATTGATAGGTGCGTTTAAGCAGCTGCTAAACGCCTATTCTTGCTTCGTTTTGATATAGCAATTCTTTCCGTTGAGTACCTGACCTGACGATGTACATCCGTACATTATAGACTTGCTAGTCTATCACGTTGACGTAACTGTATTGTGGTGCCTCGTTCAAACAAAACGTTATTTTATTGGTTTAGCTGGCCATCAGCTAACAGGCTATGAAGTTTAGCAGAGTATTCGATAAGATGGGACCACACAGCCTTGTAAAAGAGAGCAGAATCACATGTGAAGCGCACGAGGGGCTTATATTATAGGCGAAAATGAATATGCTAAAAGTTTTTTTTTCCACATTTCGATA
>NW_019211455.1:2463481-2687283 GCF_002443255.2 Varroa destructor
TATCTTGCTATCATTTTCCCTAAAGAGGAAAAACTGTGATAGTTTTCACTCGAACCTTGAACAGAAATTAGCAACAGTTAAACAGCTCGTTTAATACTAATATGTTTCGAGTTCAACAAGCTCGGGTCTTGATATGTCACTATTGCTCTAAATCGTTTTCTGTTTGTTATTGTTTTTTGCTGTATGTCAGAATGTCCTCTCCGTCAGCTTTGTTCGATTGATGCCTCTGTAGCCGTCTGTTATTTGGACATATTACTTTTTTCTATCTGTGTGTATAGCTCATAGCCTCGTCCGATCCACACAATGCGCGTAATGGTCAAGAAAACCGCGCCTGTAGAAATATACTGGTCGAAGTCATACCGGTACTAGTTTCGAAGCTCTCATTTATGGCCATAGTCTCATTTTCAGATAACTCATTCAATTTGCAGAGCTCCTGTGTTCATGGCTCGAGATGATATATACATATATGTGTGTCGTGCCTGACAATAGCATCACGGAGGTTAATAGTGTTGCTATGCTACTATATCGGGCAACCAACGACGATTCGCAAACTTGTGATCCTAACCGCAAATCATCGAAATACTTCAGTGGCTATATATATATATATATATATATATATATATATATATATATATATATATACTTGACAGCTCCAAATCGATTGACAAGAAGCGAGCGACGAGAGGCCAATAAGCGGCAGCGGCAGCTCGCTGCTCACAATGATCAGACCTAAGCATCGTTGTCTGTCTGGTCTAGGCCAAGCCCGGAAAGCAACATGCAACGTCAACGACCAGTCTGAAGACCGAGCAAGAAAACTTGCTGTTTATAGGTAGTACGGTCAGCTTTGATCGACAGCTTTTCCCCTACATCACCCCACCATTCTCTCCCACCCCCGAATGCACGTTCAGACCGGTCGATGATCCCATTGACTGACTACTTTACAGATTTTCACCTTTGGACCGTTTAAAATGTAAATGTATTATTGTTAGATTACAGCTCACGATAGCGTGAAGGTGAAGGAAATATTGTACTTACTAGATCTGTTGTAAAGGTAAGTGTCAAATATTCTGTTCGGTAGAACTTAGGTGACATTCAGCTTGAATTACTAGTTTAAGTTAGAAGCAATAATTTCAAACACTCGGAAGTCGGACAAGCAATTAAGCCCTGAGCGATTAACGTGCTATTCATTACCTGTCTACTTATGTACCTCGTCTGGGGCTTCAGCTCGAGCTAAAATCGGACGCTGAAATCTGCAAGTTATCCAGATGCCTATTGTGCTTTGCAAAGAAGACAACTGAAAATTTTGAAGTCAATCCTACTGGCATGTATATCTATATGAAGTAAAATATAAAGAACTACGAAAGCAAAAAGTATCCTACTGTGTGACGATGCACCCCCACAAGGCCATCGTCGTATGCTCTCAAACTACAATGCACAATTCGTGCTATGAAGGGTTATAAATCATTGCATTGGCATATAGCAGGGCTTTGTTATTGTTTAAAATCTGTTCTATGCATACATTTTGTATTATCTATAGACGTGGCATCGGGGGTCTTTCCATTGCACTAAACTAACTGAAACCATCTCCATAAATTAGCGAACATGTGATTATGTCACCATTTCCATGTTCTAAGATACCGTTAAATTTAACGGCCCGCCTCAATAAACCAATTGGCAGAAGACAGCCGTGCGTGACCCGTTCCACCGACAGATTGTGACGTACGTAAACGAATCTCCCAATCAAACTTCTGCTTTATCCCTGTGACATCAATCGTCACAGCTATCGCTGTTAAGGCTAGCTCGGCGGCGCCATCAGCTTCTCCGGAATATCATCAGCATAGTCGATTAACATTCAGCTGTGTACAATGGTCACGAGAAATAACCCTAGGCCAGCCACTAGGACAAACAGATCGTTGTAGAAACAACGCGGCGCTATTAAGCCCTCTTAAACTATAACTTCGATTCTGGTCCGCTTTTCGAATGCAGTCAGTCTCAGCAATGAAACAACGACAACATCAACCATGGACGTAGGCGTTTTAGTGTCGTACAGCACGCTTTACACAACCACATTATGGCCAGTGCTATATTACGATTTTACTTATGTAGCTGTAAAGACGTCGGAACGCGTAAAAACTGAACCACTGTGCCTCAAGCGATTCAGCGTTTGCTCGATCTATCAGTGTTGCCCCACGTGGTCTCCAGATCGATGACGCCTGCGGACGTCCTTACATCTCACGTTTTATCTAGCGGTATATAACGTCTACACGTGTGTGAATGCGACACTGATTTGATGGAGGTCTAGGCCTACTTTTTCTTCATAGGCGAAGCAGCAGGCCTTGCGTATACAGCGCGCACAGTGCACAGAGTGTCAGGCAGTCTTATGAAAGGCAGTTATATTTACGACGAAGTCGGATGAACAGAACAAAGACGAAATAAACGATACAGGGACAAACGGGCGGATAGATCGAACCAGAAAAGGCCGAACTACAAATGTTGTAAACAACAGTGCCTCGTGCTGTGGTGACCATGATGATGCCTACTCAACCGATACGAAGCAACCCATGAGTCACCATCAAGCCGACGATTATTTCTGCTCTCCCGCAGGAGATACAGAAACACCAGCACTCCCCTGCCGAGAGCAGAGCCAAAGCAAAAGCTTTAGATGATACTGACGACAGTTGGCAAGCTTGTTGTTTCTAGCGCCGAATGACATGAGCAAGGAACGTGTCAAATCATACATTAAACGTCATATAAGGTCAAAGCAAAGATGTGTGTAGAATAGGTCGATCAGGATCGAATAGGAAAAGATCAACCACTTCTAGGCACAACAATCAGGGCAAGCAACACCGGTAGTAGAGAACTGGCCACTGATTATTTCCAGTTGAAAAATTTTACACATAATAATAATTACATATTTTACTCTATCCTCGGTTTGTTATACGTTTTCGCCAAACATGAATCAAAACAGCAATTCGTAACGTGTCGTTCAGCTCGAGGGGTTTAGCACCGCTCGTTTTGTGGAACCTATTGCCGACAGACAAAAAACACTGCTTGTGACCTCCAGGTTTACCTCGACCGTTTTATTACGGACGTTATTCAGTGACTCATCTGTTTCAACTTCACTTCGGGCGCAATCTTATCATCAAAACTGGGCATGCCCAAAATGACATTTGGTTATTGTTGACTTGGTCGCTGCAAAATTACGAGAACTACTTGTGGACGGCCGTACATCATTTCATCCCATGATCTACCAACTGTGACATTCATCGAACCAAATGTATCGTACGTTTGCCGTTAATAGAACAACAATAAATCTCGATAATATCTGACATATTTGGTTGCCAGAAAAGCAAATAGATACTCATTATAAGGGGTTCTTAGGTTACTTCGATGCTTGATATTTTTACTTACTATCATTTCTAATCAAATTCAATACGCTTCACATTGTCGAACCGTACGGGGGACGGACCGTTTGTCGCATCGGTCAGTCGCTTGTCACATTCCGAACAACGGCTAGGCGCTCCTAGGACAAACTAAGCTGGAGGTTTAGAGAAAGAGACGCTCATTGTAAATGCCGTCGTATCCCTTTTTAGCCCCCTTCCTTCCGCTTGAATTCCCATCTTCTCTTTAGTCTACTGTGACCTTCCGCCAAGGTCGACGGCTACTGCTGACAATTGATGGGATTTCAATGCACAAATTATTACTATACTGTAAAGTGTATGAAACTTACTGGAAGTTCGTGAATATATCTGCTTCTATCAACTTTCTGTCAGCCTTTCGTACTGTCGAAGTTACGTGAATATTGAAGGTGGGCAAGGCAATGTTGACACTTGTGATAAGTTGAAATACAGATCATTGCTACCGAAAGAATGACTTTGTGTTGACCTCATAGCACCTATGCGCCTACCCCACCCCCCGTTAGGCTAAAGCTCAGCGGCGATCTGAAGTGTGCAAGTACGTGACGTCTCAAGCAAAAATTGGACCAGTCAGTCTTCTAAGAAAATTCCTTTATGGAGAACGTGCGTCAAAGAGAGAGGTACCCTAACCATGGCCATTGGTTAGTTGTAGTTCAACAATAAATAAGTACATATCTATCTGTATATATAGATATATATACAATGAACTAAAATATTAAAGTTTTACGTCCCAGTAAAAACGAAAAGCTGGTTAATCCTTTGTTATTGCGGATTAATGCATCTGTAAATGGACAAATTCTTATCGCCGGCTTCGTTACGCCTTATTCGAATGAGTGGGCTAATTATATGACATTAACCATACCTAATTTTATATTTGCTTCTGCAGTTCGGTTGAATTGAACTAGAAAATATTCAGTATTACGTTTTTCCGTCGTTGGTCTCCATAAAAAATAAACATTACTTACAAGGTAAAACAGTGTGGTTCTAGTAACTCGCAAATGGGCTGTACACTGATGTACAATTCATAATTCTACTACTCAACGTCAGCTATCTTTGTTCCTTTAATTTTTGTGCACCTAATTATTTTTATAGATTTATAATATCTATCGAACTCATAAAAATACTCATACTGTATAAAAATACGTGCACTCCCCTGCACAATAAACAAGTCGAATATACCGAATAATACAATAAGACAAAAATCTAACCGATTCATTATGAAGTGCGGGCTCCACGTGAGGTTGAGTATTATCCATCGAGATCAGCATCGCGAACCGTTTTCGTCTTCAATAAATGACGTGGCGGCGGTTGTCGATAGCGCGTAAATGACGTATCCGTTTATGCATCACACGCTCCAACGAACTTATCACCAAATCACCACGGTGAATGCCATGATCAATGGAGGTAACAATCAACAATGGATCAACGAAATCACTGTCATCTTGTAACGGCCATACATTTCAACGGTCTCTTGATGGGGCCACTTAGCTCATAGAAAACTTTCGCTATATGTGTAAATTTTTCCAACGTCCTTTCAAGGAGTCTCTCGACCCAAACCAAACGCTAACTCGGAAGCGACGGTGATGAAGCAACCCAATAATCTATTCACCGTAATTCTACATAAGCCAAGCGCTCTTTTTGATTAACGAAACTATTTTTTTCCGTTTGTATTTTTCTACTTGGAAGTTCGACGCAGACTTCACACTGCACACGATAAACCGAATACAGATGTAGCAATATAACGTGACGCAGTGCAATGCGCCATTTTCCAACGATAAAAACGTGGGGCTGTATTCTCACTAGTGCACTGACAAAAGCCGTCGAAGTAGAGATTCGAGTAGACGCCAACGAGAAAGTTGAGACAAAAAACCTCACTTACTCTGACGACTGTTAGGCGAGACCTGATACGAGAATTGAAGTTGGTTTCTTTCTCTTCGAACCTTGACCTATGTTCGAGCGGCGTTAGGATCCGCCTGATCTTTGCCGTTCAGCGTTGCCTGCTGCTCCAGAAGAAGGATTCGAGGTGACGCAAGAAAGATACTTCTAGTTGTTTTTCCTATCTTGCGCTGCCAACCATATAACTACGCGACAAACCACCATCAACAAATAGTTCTAGCCCGGTTACCGCCGGCTGGATTTTGTCTTTTTTTTTCGCCGACATGGAAGTGAGTGGTAACACCTAAAGGCAATCCACAGTTTGGCAACGCCGCTAACAGCTTTCCTTTCAAGAAGCTGCCGCCGTTTCTGCCAGACCGAGTGATTTCTTGGTTATGGCAGCGATGCCACCTGGAAGAAGGTCCTGCAGCGATGTCTATTGGTCTACCTGTTCATCTGATCTGATGAGGCAAGGCGCGATTGGTGCGTTCTGTCTACGGAAAGCGATGCAGCGCACTGCCAAGTTGACGAAGAGCATAACGCTCAACGAGGAGTGCGTCGTCGCCGTCGACGATGGAGCCAGGCAAATAAACCAGCTAGCCAACAGACCCTCGGAGCACGGACCCTCAAAAGAGCATCAGCCGGTCGAGCATCAGCGCGGTAAGTGCAGGTAATCAAAGGCAGAGGCGGCAGCCGCAGCGCGGCTCGCTGTTGTGGCTCGTTCTATCGCTTCAGCGGTGCTATTGCTGTTACAGCCGCAAGCAACAAATTCGCAGCATCCGACCAGGCCCCGAACGTCGAACCGAACGCCGGCTATATCAGACACACACACAGACGCACGAATGAAGGCTCCTGCTGCAATAACAACAGCAGTAGCGGCAGCGGCAGCCAGAGCGAATCAGCTTCAACCGACATCGTAACTCCAAGCAGCCATCGCTCGACTTCGCTCTCCGCTGGGGATGGTCTGTCTCTGCCGGCGGCGTTTGCGCCCCGGCGGAGCCGCCGCTGCGATGATGCCGCTGCTGCTGCTTCATTCTATGATCCTCTCCTTTCGTTGCTTTTCTGCCATCTCCTGATCTTTTCTGACTCGAATGAGTCGCTGCGTGTCCGCGCGTGCGTATATGTGCGTGTGCGTGTGTGTGTGTGTGTGTGTGTCTGTGTGTGTGTGTGTGTGTGTGTGTGTGTGTGTGTCTGTGTGCGTGTGTCTGCGCTCGATGGCTGGCCGCATCCATTGCCACCGTCACGACATTACTGTGCCGAGAAACAGCGCCGTCAGCAGTATAGAAATGTCTCTAGGACAATAAGGGGTGACACGGAGTTCACGCGCAATTTCCGTGCAGGCGAAGATGAGCGACGACAGGGTCAGTTGTCAACAATACAGGCCGTGCGAACGATAGCGTTCGATGCGTATTATACGATGTTCATTAATACTATGGTATTATATTATAATATGAATACTATAATACGGATATTACGCTAATGCGGTAACGCTCGATCGGAATTAACCACAACTGATCTAGTTGTTGTTTGTGAATGACAACGGCAAAACGGAAACCGAGTCCGGCGTGTGAGAGGATGAAACGAATGGCTAAACTGTGAAACGCTAGACAAGGGTCCCCAGTTGACCAGCTCTGTTGGAACAGCGAAAATTCTGGTCAGGCTGACAGCCGAAATACGTAGGTAATCGTATCAGGAAACAAAGACTAACGCTGAAATGAAAAGGCATGGAAGATAACTGTAACAATTAAAAAATCAGTATAATAATTTATAAAATCCGCTAGAAAAGCCGGTAAACGAAGGATAAACATGCGAAACTGATCTGGCTAAGTTGCATATTTAACGCACATCGTAGATAGGAATGCAGTGAGACATTTTTCCTAAACTAAATTTGGCATTATAAATAATATTGCAATTTATTATAAGCCTATCTGTTTTTTTATTGATTAATAATCGTTAGTTCCCAGCACTTCTCGTTTTGTAATTGTGTTCATCTAACGTGTATATACGGCTATGAAGGTCACGGGATATCTTCTGTGTTTTTAGATAATTAGACTGTGTGGATATGGGCAAACAGCTCTCACAGACCTATTTTGTTGCCTCGCCTTAAAGCGTATAAAGCCACAGAATTAATAAAATATAAGTCTTATATATTTAATTAGCGTAATATAATAATATATAATTAATTAATGTACCACACATATTCAGTAACGGAATGTTGTACAGAATATTGTTTCATATACAAGAGCAGATGACTCTGGCCGCTTCTAATCCAGCGTTATGCCCGTAATGATAACAATTATTATAATTGTTCATCAACGCCTATATATACCACGCTTCACAAAATGTCTGAACCCGTTTAACTACGCCGGTTGGTTTATTAAAATAAAGGCTCCTCCGAACCGTACTGTTTTACCTATTTCTGCCTGTTGGGTCAGTTCGATTTTACAGGATTGCAAAGATGCAAAAAATATTCATAGGATCGCATTGTCACTTACCTGTAATGCAAGAAAATAGTTTTTTTGCCGTCAGATCAGAGACATTAGACCCACAAACACCTGCTCGCAATGCACCGCAGAAGCTATTGCATGCCACAGTCTGATAATACGTAGTTTGAAATTACTTTTTTTTTTTTTTTGTCAGAAATTACGCCTGGAGTTCAATGGACCAACGCAAGTTGGGCTTAGAGAGATCAGGGCGTCACCGGTTTGTGTCCGGTTAGTGACAGATAAATCCTATCTAATCTGTGTGAATAAGTAATGTTACGTGTATATGAGCCCACTGAAATCTTAACACAGACTTATGTTTCGAGTGGTCTAAAAATACAGTAAAATGCACGCATTAGTACCAGACATAATATATAATTTACTATTAATTAATTCCGTGGGTAATAAATAACACGGATCAAGCACATTCGGCAAACAAAGGACGCATCTGTTCCTTGACTCATGAAATGACAGCAAATTGTCACTGGAGCACGAAAAGCCTTAAACAACTATGAAGGCCGAGTTTAAAACATGAAAAATTACTAAAGGTTCTAAAAGCCGCAGTAAATTTAATTAGTTTGACATGGACCGTGGATGACACGTAACCTGCTTCAAATCAGCAACGGGGTAGCGTATGCCAATATGGCCGCCACTAGCAAGCAAAGACTGCTGTCCGTTTTATGTTGCGGAGATCAGACCATTCGAAACCAAACGCAATTTCAACAACGATCTCAGGCTATTCGACAGAGACGCTGGACGATGCATTTGGAGTTTACCCAGTGTGGAGTGGAGTGGAATACCCGTACTACTTGAAAGACAGGGAGCTAGCGAAATTCGTTAGGAATTGAGAATCAGATTGATTGTACCTGACGTATTTCGTTGGACCCCCGCAGCCTGGGATCACTGGGTTAACTATTATGAACCGTACTAAAAATGCATTGAAAGTATACGCTGATGTACGTACGTTTCCGACGACTCACGGTTCGTCTCTTAGACACAAAATTGACATTTACATTCTGTTTCTCTCTGTCATAGAAATCACAAATTACTATTTCACCTTCCCTCGATTTCTATCACAATTTTGTATTTTTTACCCATAACAAATCGTTTTTTGTCTGCAAGGTAGCCCCGACGCCTTGCCTCCTTATACGCATTTTACCAGGACAAGAAAATGTAGTTAAATTCAGTCTAAACTCAGATGCACAGTAGTTTAATACCGTTAATTAAGCTGCCATATTCCGAGCCTCATAAATAATCTGTTCTCAGTTCATCCAAAACGTGGCACTCTCACGGGAAATCCTTAACCGTAATATGATCAGGCACGTAGTGAACCACGGAGAAAAATAAGTTTCCAGGAAGTATGGATCTTTACACGTGCATGGAACGTCAGCGTCATACTTCAGATGACAGGTTTGCCAGGAAAGGATCGACTGTTTTATACAAGGAATAATTATAACGAATATGCACGCCCCAATTATAGCTGCTAACTGCCCATTGTGTACGTTTTGAGTCCAAAGGCCAGTTCTCACATGTCTAAATATCACCTTCTTTAATGGCTAATTATCTAGAGTAGACAGAACGAACCTAAACAGTAAATACAGTTTACGTTAGCTTTTGATCAGCAGAGTTTCCCTAATCACATAGTAATTCTGTCACAATTTGTAGACAGGCCGAAAGGACCATTCTTCAAAGCATATGAGAAAGCTAATCAATGATGGAGGTCGTAGGAGAGTTAGAGGACGTTTTTAAGCACGATGTTATCTTGATTTCGTAGCTAGCCATCTAAAACGGAGAGCACAGAGTGACTTAACCATTGCGTTTATGATATATCGACCTGAAAGTGTAGTACCATCGACGACAACTCGTACAGACGCTTTCACTAGCCAACAAGCAGGGACCTCGCATAATGGACAGAGCTGACAATCCCGTTTCTGCAGAAACGCACACGAAATGCTACTATTTGGCGTATGTTTGTGCCAAAGTTTACCAAAACGTTACAACGTTCCTGCTCCTTAGTCGGAAGCCCTCGCGTCATTATCTTCTCGTCACTGACGAGGAGATTTGAACACATCACAGGTGTTTGATAAGATATGATATGGCGTCACCGGCTCTACACAGATGCTCCGCCTGTTCGAAATTCCGAACGAGCAGGCATTAAACTATGCTCCACTTGTAGCATCACTGCGACATTAATTTGGATATTCCCGTAAGTACTTATATTATATTGCTGTATACATATATAGACGTTGAACCTTTTAGCAGTCGACGTAACGTTCAACTTGCCTTACCAAGTTCATTAAACAGCCTGCCGAAGACACCTGAATTTAACGGCTGTGATTTTCAGATGTTTACTAGCACCTCTAGCTTTCGGTGCATAGCACAGAATATTAGAACAAACGAAGGACATATTCTCTCGTTCTATTTAGGAGAACTCCCTTACGGGTAATAAGGGCAGTCGGCTCGCGTAACAGAGTCGAAAACATTCGGCTAGGTGGGTGCGTATACAAAAAAAGTACTCGTACGGTACCGATTTTTCGATAATCTCTAAGAGCAGGCGACATTTATATGAACGGCCACTAGTATTTGGCCCTTTTCTCAAGTATATTATTTGCTTGACTTTAAATATTCCCTATGCGATTGTTGATTTTTATTGTAATTGATAATTGACGAGTATTAACAAAAGAAGATGTTCTTCTCTTTCTGTCGGAAAGGAGTATTTGTTGGCAAGTGTCAAAACCTTGAAAACGTTCAGAATAGCTTAAGGTAACTCTGTTTTAAATAATATTGTTCACGTGTTTCCATTACTCTGTCATTTAATAGTCACTAGTACTGTTACTCCCGAAGGCAAACTTTGTTCGAGACCGTCCTTATAAATGGCAGTTGTACCAACTTCTCTAGTGTGCGAAGCAGAAAAATTCTAACTCGTCTTTAAACAATGGCGACAATCTGATCGGCTGTAAAAATGAATAAAATAAGGAAAAAAAAATCTGTCTTGGTCAATGCATTATCGAACTATGCTGTTTAAACGACGAGAAACATCGATGTGTTGAAGTGGCAGGCAAAATACGCTTCACTTGAAACGGATTATGGTTTGATTTTTGAAGAATAAGGCCATCGCGAGTGCCGCATGATGCTTGCAGGTTCGTTCTAGGCGGAAACTTCTGTTGAAGGCCTCCCAACAATTCACTATACTGCCGCATAGCTAACGTTGTTTACCTCGTCATCTATTGATTATTAGAATATTTTGTATAGATATTGAAAGAGACAAATGGCGTATTGCTCGTTTAGTTTACCACGCTCTGTATAGGCTGGATCCACGTCGCCGGGTTACAATTTTCGTTGAATATATAAATGCATTACGTTAACTTATTTTTTTTTATCTGGCTCGACTTCTGGCAGTGGTAAATATATCCATATGAGTATTACTAATATGTGTACTAGAACTTTTGCGGCATGATTATAGGTTCGTCCAGATGAAATTACCGTCACCAAGGGATTATATAAGTACATAAAAGAAAAAAAAGAGACAAACGTTTAGTAGCATATAGTTCTTCTTTAATACTTTTTCGGCTCAACTTAATTCTATACAAAGGCCTACTAAAACGGTGCGTAACGATGTCCGCATATTACCATTATGGTAACAAAGTTTCAAATACCACAGTGAAAAAATGTTGTTTTTATGAAGGCCGTTCCCATCCACTCGCATTTTTACGTTGAAATTTAGAATTGTTCTTGATACCACATTCTTAAACTAGTAGATACAAACGGATACTTTCTACATCCTATTAGAATAAAAACAAAGTGGAACCAACAAGCCACTATATAGGCCTACCATAAAATGACGTCGTTATCGAACTTGATGGCTGTGGCATAGGCCAAAACTGATTGATTGCTCCTTATAGAATAACGGACGAGTACTGCTTTGGCCACTGGCTTCTGTATATAATTCAATGCTTGTTTGTTCACTAGTCTCGGTCTACCGCAGCGCAAGCCCTCAGCACGTCTCTGTCAAACGCGTACGTCCAGTTGAGTTGCGACCGCTTCTTTCTCTGAATCTCAATGGTCATAGGCGATAGTTAAAGATGTCGCTCAACCCTGGTACAAACAAACCATGACTCCTAGTCATAGACTATTGGCTAAATTTAGGCTGCATCTCGCCATATGAGTTCTTCAGCGGACTCTTCAACCCGTTAGCCAACCGTCGGTTATTCCATTCTGGTGCAAAGCTGTAGTATAAATTGACTTAGCAAGCACAGTATAAAAAGGAAGCAAGTCATAGCCTCAGAAGAGAGGGCCTGAACGACCATTGTCGCCCACATAGGCAAACAGACGCCCAATAGACGCCCAGAAGAGAGCCTCACATATCGACGAATGATACTGACTACGAACAGCCCAATATAGGATGATCTCTAGTCAGTTGAGAGGGATGCTAACATTTGAGAAAACTTAGAAAAAAATCGGCTTGGACTTATGCGTATCCTTCCGAAAGAAGCTATTTCGACTGTTTTAAGAATGCGCTGTGAGAATTGACGTGCAATATATTATACAACGTTAGGTATGTGCGAGTTAACTTACTTTTCGTGACAAGTTTCGTTTGGTCAATACTGAAGTATAACAATCAGCATTAATAATTGGTGTTACAACAACAGAATACCGTATTCAGTCGCACCTCTTTGACCGGAGCGCTGTCTACGATAGATACGTAACCATATGAGATTTAACCCATAAAGGAATATGGCACTGCATCGAATATAAACATGACTATATAGAAACGAGAAAACAATGGCTGAAAAATTATTTAGTGAATTTCACTTAATTTTCGTTACACAGCCACTTCTTTCAGCGCAGCTGTTAGCAGGGTTACATAAACATGGAGCCAAACATGTACAATCTTATAGTGCTGATAACGTACCAAGTATTTGATTTTCCTTGACCACTTCAGCATCTTCCGGGCCTTCTGCATGGGAACAATCCAAATATTAAATTCCACTCTTGAAAATTCACTACTCGCTATACGCATGCACACGTGACGCTGCACGCGATAACAGTCACTTCAACACAGCTTACATCAGTTTGCTGTTACAAAGGCACTGATGTGATATAAACGGAGCTACGGCTCTATTTCAGCACGATACTGTTGCCAATGACCAACTGGGCGATCGGAGCGAATTGAGACGAAACCATTCGATATCAACCCCACATAGGCCATGTAGCTTCAGAGACCCGCCCCACATTTACACCAAAATAGGCGACAACACCCAACGCAGCCAGAAACATACAATCGGCAACACCCCCTTCAACATGGACATCACTTTCTAGACCTCTGTGTCTCCCTTTCGTGCGATCGAGTGCGAGACTAGATTTTATTTTTCCTCATTGACTTTCCCGGTTTTATGTTCCATTTTTCCCTTAACGTCAGTGCACACCCGGCACTCAAGCACAGGCCATCCCACTAAGGACATCCGGGACTAGAGTGGGTCATTAAATCTGTTGTTAAATCGATTCACTGATTGGACAAAATGAGACGCCCGTAATGGTTCACGGATCGTGAAGTATACATATAATAAGAGCCGTTCTTATCCCTTAAGGCCGAAGAAAAAAACTCCGGTAGGCTAGACGGTGTTATACTGAAAAAGTCGGAAATTGTGAGAGGGGGTATGCTCGAAACGATTTGAAGTCAACTAACAACACAAAGGTAACTAAAGCCAACCTATAGAAGTTCCTCTTCAGTAGATCGAGGGCGGTCAATATATATTCATGGTCCTTCTCAGTCATTCGCCTCGTTACATCAGCTATGATCTATTGCCTAGATCGATTGGCGTAGTTTAGTTGTACTTTCACAAGGCAATAATATCATTTGACTAATGTGGTTCGAGAAGTTTAGAATAATCATTTTGTTAATCTTTCTGCCGCCTACATATAGTCATCACTAACAAACATCCATGCGGTCATAGTTCAGACATACAAATCAAACAGTGCACACGTGCAGAATAAACGTACAGCTGGTCACGCACAGAAGACATTGACAACGTCACCAGCATCCGGAAAGCTGCGAGTTGGAATGAGTTTTGATATTACAAATACGTATTGCTACACACTGAGCATTTAAAGCACTCCGATGTATTCGTGAGGCGCTGGTCGGACCTGCTGATGAGAATGTCCCCAGTGCTTCCAACGGTATTGGGAGTACGCACTTCAGTCTACCATTGCAGTCAGTCTAGAGAGCGGTCGTCAAGACTCAGTGCCGCACAAGCCTCTGTGGCAGGTTTTGCTGCATCTTTAGTCAGGTCAACAACGCGATCGTGAGCTGCGTGTTGTTATTTGTTGCGTTTTACGTTACATCTATCTCTTTGAAAACATAAGGCTGAATCCCTCCACGCCCTTTCGATGTCTATAGTCGCTGCTACCGTCCTAACCACCGGCCGACTTATCAGCTAGCCACTGAGAGGGTTTCCCGGTGCAATATCGCTCCGTCGGATTTTTCACCAATGGCATCACCACCGGTGCATCCGCGTGGCTTAGATATGGAAGCGATTCAACTTCGGAGGATGTGCATCGTACCATGGTGTCACACCACATTCATGTTCAGCTCATTCATTCCGAATAATGGCGGTGTCCGTACCATTTCCGCTGGTTGACCTACAGTGGAACCCCAGCAGTCAGCTGGCGCGCACCATATAAAAGCTGCTGCTTCATACGAGAACGTATGCGCACTCATGGAAGCGCAGCCCTCATTCGACATGAGGTTTAAAAAGTCGCTGAAGCAAACCGAAGATGCCCCTTGATTTTGTATGAGTATATGTCCTAGAGAAACAGAAGCCTGCAAAAACATCAAGTATGATGTATAAAAGCTATGATAATTAATCTATAAATAAGGCGAACGTCAGCAAAGCGTATAACGATACTGGTATACCATAAGGACATAGAAACGAACCCTACTTGAAGGCACTAATCACTTCGGTCCGTATAATTTATTGTAGATAGCAACAATTTCATGAAAAGAAAAACAACTATTGAAATTCGTCAAAAATTCAGACATAAAAAATTGGCACAATACTGAATAAATCACGCTTGCTTATGGCATACTGGTCAACGCAAAGACTTCCCCCGTCCAATTTTCTCTATTCGTCATACAAAACCAACGGAACGAATCAAATACGTTACGCACAGCCACGCCATTACGACTGTAGGATAATTGTCAGTGCTTCTGGTATTGGCTGAGCACGTTGCCCTCAAAACGTGAGCGTTGTGCGACCATTCAAAATGAAGTCAGAGTACATGTGGTCATTCAGTGAGCCATTGTGGAAAACTGTGTGTACATACGGGAGCTATTGAGTCACCGCCATCATCACTACTTAAGCTAGTACAGACAGCAGTCCATGTAATGGTAAGATCAGCATCATGAAGAGCGGCATAGACGATTGTAGGAGCAACAGTACATTAACCGTTGCCTACATTTCTATCGCCAGTTCAGCAGCTACAACACCTACAATGATAGGCGCTTGTGAATAGTTGACTCGACAGCTCGAGATCACGACGTCAGCTCGGCGCTTTCGTTGATCGTGCCACAGAAGATGGATCACAACGTCATCCGTTTCTGTCCAAGTTAGCGCCAACTTCAGCATCATGGATACATAGCCAAGCAGTCAGTTTCAGCGCCAACGTGTGTGACAAATGGGGACTGATCGTCAAGCCAATGCTAGAATACCCTAATCATAATAATAACAATCACGATAACAATAACGCTATGAGTAAATGACGTACCTCTTGTGCTTGGCTGGTAGCCTGCTGCCGTTACGGGGAAGGCGACGACCACGTCCAATCACGAATCAACGACGGACAATCACAAAGTCTGTGCAAGATAGTTATTGGAAATTGTGTCTCAGCCGGAGCGATCTCCTCTCGCTTCGACACACGCGTATGCACGCACATGCATAGACGCTTCCATGCAATTTTTAGAAGAATCATATACTTGCTTTCTATTATTACGTAGACGAATAGCTTTCTCGTTCATTGTTGAAGGAAGTGATAGATAAATTGACACGTACCGCTACGTGCCTTGGTGATAATGAACTTTTCTTTTCTTGGAAAATATTTAGAAATCAACCATTTTACGGGTAGGTAATCGATTTCAATTTAATCGTACACACTATGCTAAATTTCAGTGCAATATACTGCTTAACGCGAAAACATGAAAACACGCTAATTTCCATAGCATGATCGTATGTACCGATAATTGAACTCTGTGGTTTTCCAAATTGTTGCAAAACGTTCATATTTTATAGCATCTCCCTGTATATGGTAAAGGAAAGATAAATGTTGCATATCTGAGTCAAGCTTCAGGCTTGACACACAGCAGAAGCTAAAATAAACACAATGTTTATTCAAATTGGCGTGTAAAAGCTATTTGGAAAGCAAGCCTTCATATAAGCTATTGACTTCACGCAAGTTATGATACTTAAATGTGTATTTCTATTATTATCAATACGTTTGCGTTACTGAGAATGTTAGAAAAAAAAGGGACTCGTTTTACTTTACAGGAATTAATCCCACCTGTAAGCTTAAATTAGCTACACCGACTTTCGTAGCACAGATATGTCTGTCCCTTAGCGCATAGCTACTATCTTTGTGCGGATGTCCCTTGGGGCGGCCTTTTTATCGTTGTGATTGTTATTGCCGCCATTGTTATTCACTGGCGTGGATAAATCCGACAAAACAGTAGCCGATTGACCTTCCCTATAACCAGTCCAATGTCCATTGAGGACCATCTCAAGCAGCGTTACACGCTGGAGCGCTTTCGGGGTATAGCCAGCCACATTTAGCACGATATTAACAACTGCCGTTGCTGTGGGGGCGTAAGTACTGATGTTGGGCGTTGAGCCGTAACCCCTGAATACGAACAGTAGCACGGATACGGCGCCAGAACAGTAGAGCGTCTCAACGCTTTGTCGAAACAGCGTCGACGTTCACCGCTAAAGCCATCCCCTTACTTAGTGAGTATATAATCAGTTTGAATCACAACCCACCAGGCCAAACTCCATCCGCAACTCCATAATAGTTCATCATAGTTGCCGGCCGAATTTTTCAACCGGTAATCATTCCGTGGCTCGACATAGATCAGCCGTTCCCACAAAAATGCCTTCGCTTATACGAGTGAGTAGATCCTGGTTGGCTAAGAAGTTCAATAATGATGGCATGTGTTACGAGGTCGGGTAAAGAACTGCCTTGCCATACACCCTCTATTGGAAAATGGCTTTCGAGGTACATTCAGGATTGCCATAAGCGTTTATGGGGACTAGGATATGTGTGAATTTAACGAGTGTTAACAATCAGCGCTGACGTCGGTAAAATATGCCGTACGTATTCTATGGAGGCGTTAAGCAGGCCGAACGCGTAGTTCCACAGTAGGCCTTGACTTTAGTTTTCACCTAAGCAAAAATAGCCTTTCACGAAAACAACAGGTTTCCTTTTATGTCTTATGTCTTAGCCAACTATAAGCCTAGTGTTGTTTCCAGCCTACGATGATTCCGATAAGCGTCGCTTTGCATCGGATACACAGTGTTTTTTCGAGCACACAAAATCATCGGCTAGAAGAACAGGTTTCTTTCCCTAGTGACATAGCTCTGGATTATTCGCTTTGCGAAACAAGACTCTGTTTGTTGATTGATAAGTACATTTTTAGTCTGTGTAGGTGAATCTGTGTTTTTCAGTCTCCATAAAATAGGAATGCCCACAGTGAACCACCGCGATTTCAATGGGTGCGTACTATTTAAATACAATTTTAATATATATCAACATGAACTGCGACCGATACCCGTTTCCATGTTACGGTGCAAATGTTGCAGTATATATATATATACTATATATATATATATATGTATATACGTATAGTCGACTTCTTGCCATCTATGTATATCAACTCACCAAATCAGGCAGACATGATTAGCCCATTGGTGCCATTTTGAACGACCACTGACACGCAGAATAGATGAAAGAAGATACCATATACTTGCGTAGTGGCTGTTGCCGCACGATGGCCTATTTCCTTAAAGGACTATTGTGACCTGGCCCATTTTCACTTAATGTGCGAAAAACAACACAGCGACGAGTGAGTCGCTCTGAGCTGTGTTGTTATGACGCTGTGAGCGTCTCTATTGCGTTTGTATTTGTTTATATGTTGTATTAAATAGAACAAAACCTGTGTGTCACACGATTAAGACAAGGTACTTAGTCGTAAATAGAGTCAGGCCCTTTGAAGAATTATCGTCTCTTTGTCTCGTAGTGTATTTCAGCTGCTTAGCTGTGTACATACAATGCCCTCGAGTGCTGCAGTGAACTTGGCGAAAGCTGCAGATCTCGATTGAAAGGCGCGAATAAGTTTACAGTTAAGTAATCAACTACTCAAAACCCAACCCATTCATTCAATAGGCTGTGGGTGGGTCATTGCTGAGGTCGGCACTGATCACGACCGTTTTGTGTTAACTACCGTTGCCGGCGAAGTGATGAAATTTTCACCTACAGAATTTACTACTATGTGTCGATAGGAATTTCTCTAAACCGGCGCTGCGTTACCGCCTACGTAGATTTGATTGATAGAACATATATCTTCTTATTTTGTTAAAGGCGGACAAGATTGTGATCTGAGGATTCGTGTGAAGATGTGACGTTAGGCTGGAAATAAAGCGCGTTAGTATTTCGTTTAATCGCATACTTCATTCAAGGTTTATGGAACAAGTGTAACAGATCTTTAGAAATATTGACATACCAAAGTTTAGCTGGTTAAGTTTGGTCTAATACTGCATAAGATATAAGCGTTAAAACAGCATAAGCCATTTTTTGTCACCATTCCAATCGTTTCCTCTCTCACGGTTGTACATAATGCACCCTTATCTCTTCGTCCCCACGTGTCCAATGCAAGAACCGTTTTCTGGAAAATATTTTCCGGGAAGAATCCGGCTTTGCCAGGAGATGTGTTCTATTGCCGATTTTCGAAGTACTATGGAAAAGATGGTACGAAATGACTTAATTTTGTAATACCTACACGTAAATGCATTCCTGTGTTTTTTACCTTTCGTACTTGCTACCTATGGAACTAATAATGAAACTGTGTATTTTTTCCCCTGACAACAGGTGAAACTTTCTGATTTAAGCTGACTTTCGCCAAATCTCTCAACACCAAAACGAAGGAACACTGGTCTGACATCACCTTCTGACTGGTCAGAAGGTCTTTGGGAATCAAACAGAAAGCAGAAGCGCTTCCTTATCACTGGGGAAGCTCTTCAGGCGAGCATGTCCTAGAAAGCTGTTGTTGATTTCAGTGATCTTCCCATAATGATATCTTACGATCGAATTCAGTACGCTCACTTTATTTACGCTCGATGCACATATCGTTGACATGCTACGGTAACAATCTATGCATGTGCCGACATTTCTGAACTTCTGAAACAATTTTCCAGACGAACTACGATGACAATATTCGTTTCCGAGAATGACTCAAGTGGGTAAGAGGAAGATGTATACAAATGCCCCTGTGAAGTAAAAAAAAAAAAAGTGAAAACATTTTTTTCAAATGAATACTGTGTATATAACTATATATTATAGGATTTCTGGCTTGATTTACTATGACAACACTGGTAAAAAAAGAAAACTAAGCGAGAAAAACAAACTTCCTTCGAACTAGCGTTTCTACAGCAAACTAAAGCTCGAGTGGCGTAAACGTTGAAATCAGGCTTTCCGCTACTCCGTTTACCTTTGGGCGAATCGTTCTTAAAATTCCTACGACACTATCTATCAAGAAAGATCATCTCTATTTTAGACTGCTGAGTTAATTCGCGCTGCATTAGAACGTCCAAGTGGACGATGAGGTCCTGAATGGCGACAAATTTGCCGATGTGTCAGCATACGTAATATCACACCATACATTACGTTAACATAGATCGAGGAAAGCTTATATTAAATAATTAGGAAATAACTAAACAACACAGGAGCCTCTTGGTATTCCGCAGCTTTACACTAAGGTTGCTTCGGAAAAGAAACACCTGAGGAAGCTTGTAGCGTAGAACATATCTGGTCCTTTCTTCACCCAAAGTATTGGTGTTCTAATTGACTTTTCTTTGAGCCTTTTACAATTTTTTCGCTCAGCCTAATCGAACGCTACAGCATGTCACAATTCAGTTCTTGTAGCCGGCATGAATCTCCTTTGTTCCATGCTTCCGGCGAAACAGCCTTATCGCAAATATCGAGAGTAACAACGAGCTCACGGAGGTAAATTAGCATTTTGTGCTAAGGACTATGCTATCCAGTACACAGTCCATCCAATGAAAAGACCCACGACCCCGACGCGTCGTGGTAGCTTGGTTGCCATTTCAACACAGGAACGTCTCGCTACTTGGTGACCACTTCGAAGACTTGCACTAAATGTAGACCACGTAGGGGCTGTTGATGAAACCAAGGCATGATAGGAAGCAGATCAACAGGCCACGACTGGTGCACCAGCGCTACACAATCAAAGGATTCACCGCGATAATCTCCAAAGGGTCATTTGGCAAAAAGAAAATTTTCAAACCCAATCATCTGATGTGATGTGAAAGTTCCCTGACTATGAGAGGAGAAAGAACTAAAGAGGCGACGTTCAGCCCCCTCTGTTAGGTTACCTCTCCCAAAACAGCCGTCCCACTTGTGAATAGCACACGTAAACAGCTTTTGCTGCGCGAAACAAAACCCTAAGCCCGAATTCGCCAGATAATAATCGCTTTCGATAGGAGGCAAAACATTTTCTTTTCCAATGCTCCTCTGGGAAAAAGCAACGGTGGTGGTTTGCAACGGAGGCTGATTAGGTAAAGGTCATAGACGAGCCAAGTTGAGCCTATGGCGAGGCGACTATTTGCTACTTGCCGGTGGCTTGAGCTGAATACCTCGTTAGGTAACAGTCAAATAGCCATTTCTAGATACGCGAGTTCGCATGGAAAACGTCTACACAGATGAAGTCTGAGTCTAATACGCTTGTAGAGTACAATATGGCAGTATCCGAATAAACAAAGAAAATAACACTGCATTGATTGCGAAGCTACACATATTACGCGTAACGGCCTAAATAAGAAACAATCGACCGATTTTCTTGGGATAAAGCATATGTCGTTGTTATCGTCGAAGGCTGTACTTAGCCTGAGGTCACCTACTGACCATCTTCGATGGGAGCCGCATGAACGTGTTCCGTCTACTCAGATTAAAGCATACTCGTTTCCGTGAATTTCTATTTTAACTAGCTTGGTACATACTTAGTAAATCAATATAAAGCTCGTGCACAACAGCGTCCGACACTAGGCGGCTTGTCATATTCAAGCCTGTCCTATCAAAAAAGTATAACATCACTGACCTTCTACGAAGGTGGCTGTAATAAACGCGTTCCTCGTTTCCAGCCTGTTGTCTCCTGGCACTTATCTGTTATCGAATGGTAATGCAAACTAACACGATTTGTAGATGGGTCAAAAATGTATCCCTCGCATTGTTTAGTTGTTTTGCAAAGCTAAAAAAGTGGCAGAAGGAACGTTACGAGAATCTTTTACATTATGCGACCTACGAAAGATCTACCAAATTTTGTCGCTTCTCCCTCTAGATACGAGCAGAAAAATATATTGTGCAATTTATGCTTTATTTGTCCCAAGCTACGTGCGTTAATTATTGTTATTATTATCAATATTAAGTACGTTAGTATTATCGCACAGTAGATATCTAATACGCGTTCTTCATATGTAGCTTCGGGGGAGACAATCTTTCTATTGCTAATAGGACTCTAGTGTCCTGATTTTCAGCTGTATCCATATATATATATAGGACCAACGGGTCTGCTTTGCAGAGATCCACCTAAGACGCTTACAGATTTTTCATACCTTTAGTCTGAACTAGAATCTTTAACTTCTGTCGTCTGATCGATATGAATAAGTAACGCGTTATGAGAAATCGCATGCACGATGGAACGAACGATAATTTGTACGGCACGTTAGAGATCTGACTGCATTCAATGCTCTAACTGGCCTCTTACTGTAAATCGCTGGAGCAATGAGCAGGTACAGGACAAATGTAAAGAAGAAAATCTGTCTAATCGCTGCAAGGAAAAGGTTAGAATCTGGCGTAATCAATATCTAACATATAACTTACTATACGCAATCAGAAAGGATGTAACACCCCGATTCACGTAAAACGATTATCAAAATTTTATGGACTTATTTGCTTGCTTAGTACTGCAGAACTATGAAACCTGGCCACAGCGAAAATTGTTCATTAGAACAATTATATGTTTTTTCATTTTAGATCTAAACACGTCTGGTACGAAGGACCACACATTACACGCACCATATGTAAGCGCCGGAAGCTACCAAAAATGATGGTGTTACGTTTTGCAATCTAAAATGAAACGAAGTGAAACTTGTTTAGTTTGAAGCCGAATGCTAAACTCAAATTCGTCGTAACTGTTCGAGACCCGACTAAGGGAAAACTTTGACATATTCTATTATCATCTGCTAGTCATGATATGACCTTGTGATAGCTGTCGCGTTTTCCTGTGTTGATTGTGCCTTGCTGGTATCGTAATCAAGATGGTCCTGCGTTATCCTCGAGAAACCAAGCGGATGGATAATGTACAAACATAGGTGCCTTTCGGAAGTTCTCAGCCGCCGCCTAGAAAAAAAAACGAACTTCTTTTTGATGATTTGTTTTTGTGTAGATATTTCAAAGCACAAGTGTTTTTACTCTGAGGAATTTCACAAACTCTTATTAAAACATTGCCCGAAAACGTATTGTAAGCACATAAACCGAACTTCATAGAACGCCTTCATAGAATTTGCGCCTTTCGTTAGAATAGCATGTAAAAATCAAAAATAACACAGCCTTCAAACGGTCTACTGCATCGTGTTGGACGAAATACCGCATAAGGTCAACAGGCTTAGATAAGCAAGGCCATTTGCAGCTTTTTACCAAAAGAATGAAGAAGAAGAAGAAGAAAACTACCAAAGAATGAAAAATAAAAAGGCTAAATTGCCTTATGTGTGGCATCTTTTTAGTATATCAGCACCAAGCTGTACGAAGCTATATCGTTTGGTTTTTAGCTCCGTACGCGTGAATGGCTGTCCTCCGGGTTTAAATTGGAGCCCACGAGAGATTTTTTTTTATACTTTTTCGTCTAAAACAATGTTTTGCTGGAAAGGTAGTTTTCACTACAGGATTTTTTTCCAAAAGTCAAAGCTACACGTAAAATCACAAAAAAATGTTAGAACCGCTTTTAAAACGACTAAACTTTATATGCAAACCCTTTTTCGTTCGTAGTATAGTACGTATAGAAGTTATTTGGGTTATCAAAAACCTATTGACCTTTTTCAAGCTAATATTGAAGCAAATGTTTTCCATATTTTAAAATTACATTTTTAATCTAGATATATGCCATTTTAACTATTGGCTTTCTATCTTTTTGGTAAAAGCATGGCTCTACCACTGTAAAACTTCTATGGCTTCTAGGCCAAAACTTTATTAGTGATTTTGCATTCCTTCATTGAAACAAAATGAACACCACTGAAATAAATCTCCTATCTACAGCGTCTCTCCGGCCAGTTAGAGATGTATGTGGTCTGGCGTTGTCATTGTAAAAGACGACGTTTTTTAGTTTACTAGTTGCAGTCAATTTTGTCCAGTGGCTCGTTATAGTTGTGGACAATAGAAATCCGAGAAATTACTCGTTCTGTCAAGCAGAAACGACTTATAATGCACGATTCCTCTCCAGTCCCACCGAATTTATAGCATTCCCTCCCCTAGCGTCACTCTGGATCATATCTGATTTTTTGATTTGCCAATAATCATTGTATGAAACCTATTTTTCACTAGCCGTGATCAACCGCCTAAGAAATGACTTGATTTCATTGCATTTTTATAGAGCGTTACAGATAGAAGTACGAAATCGTAATTCGTGTGGTGTACAAAGATCAAAGCTTTTCTTCTTATAGCCCGCTTTCTTCGAATAGTTTTTCTTCTTCATATAAAAAGGTCGATCTTCAAAAATTTCTTTAAAAAAAATTAGCCAAAATCGTAGAGTGAACTGGGCCCAATTCCCTATTTTGAAAACCCATATGTATGTCACTAGGGGCATACTTTAAAGTTCATGTAATCTTCATGAATTTTTTCGCATACAGAAAAAATGTTGTTCTTGTCTGCTATTCTTTTAGATTCTATAAGAAGTGATTCCTTTTTTGGGACCGGGCGATAGCCTCATTAAGTCTGTCGGGTTATTGGAGAATATTTATAAAAAATTATAAAAAAAGTCGAACGGTATGTTACCCGAATTTATGATTGATTACTAACCTCATTATGTAAGTATAAGAAAGTATTACTTTTAATCAGTTTTTTATTAAGTTCACCTTATCCGAATTTCGAACCCCACAGCTTCGATTCTAAGAGTAATACCTCGGAGTCCATGTAAAGGTAAATTCATTTTGGAATATATAGTCACATACAGTGTCAAATAACGTCCAAGTCGTCCGTTTTTTTCTGTGTCTGTGTGTGTATATTAAATATACATAAATAAAGGGTAGATATATTATAGAAAATCGTATAATGGCACCATCAAATATTATAGAAGATTGTAAAAACATGAAAACTCGATGTTCATCACCTCACAAGCATAGCAGCACGTAGTTATTAGTGGCCTTGGCTTTTTTCGTCATATACCCGCCATGTCTCTGCCGGGTTCGTTATCTATGCGATAAAACTAGGTGCCACGGACGCCTCCCTGATCATGCATTTGATGCAGACGAAGACGCCTGGTATCTTCGTTTTCTCGTCATTCCTCCTGCTAGAAGTCTACTGTGAGCAAAAAACACAGTTTGCGTTATTTAAAAAGCTCATGTGTGGCTAGTGGAATCAGCTGCATGAAACGCTTAGCTATTGATCGCAAGGCAGACGCGATAAAACAGCGTCAACGTAATGCTTACGTTCTTCAGCGATTGTGTGTGTTGGCCTGTCGACGTTCGTCGTGTTTTTGACTGAGTTTATGTCTAAGTGCATGTGTACATTGTCTTATAAGGTAACGCCTCTGACAGCTTACCGCCCGTCAAAACTGTTTTACTACCCGCAGTCTTTATCTGTCACTCGAAGGCATTTTTGCCTGTGACTTGGTCGCCGTTTTCTCTTTCTTCTTCTCCTTTTTGTTCGTCTTTTTCATCACAACAACAACAAACAACAACGATAACAGTAAAAAAAAGTGCCCAGTAAAGATGTCATTCATAATACTAACGTTTCTGTTGTATGTGCGTGTGTGTATGTTAGTTTGTTTGCCTTAGTATATTTATCTATATGCTCGTGTATGTATGTGTGCTAAGTAGGCGACCGCCGAGAGCTGTGTCGCGAGCACATAATGGAAAGTCGTATCAGCAGCCCCAAAGATGAAAGCCACCGAGTTGAGTTGACAACGAGGCCAATCTACTTGTTGTTCACGAATGGTGGATGGATGGATGGATGGATGGATGGATGAATAGGTACGAGGTATGAGATATGAGATACATATCATTGAAGAACACACGAGCGCTGACTACCTGCCTAGCTATTTACAAAAGCTCGTCAAAAAACGACGAAGGAGGAATATAAAAAGAAGCGGGTGTGGTGGCAAAAATAACGCGGGGCTACAGCTGCAGCCGTACTAAGAGTAAGCATGATGAAAACAGATGGTGAAAGCCCTTCCTTGAACAATCGCCCCCGTAAAACTATGCTATAATGCAGCGAAGCCCGGTTCGTCTCTGTTGTGTGGCAGGGATGGCTGAACTACCCGAAAAAGAGCAGCTCGAACGCTACTGGTTTGCTTGCCCGTAAGGCAACTCCTTTAATGGAACAATAGCGTTCTCAGTCAGTCAGACAGGCCAATAGGAGTAATAGTGCAGTGAAATAAACAGTGTTTACTATTATAAGCGAGCTAGTAAGACTCATAAATGACGATGATCAAATTCTTCCAGTGGCACTGAATTACGGCAATCCTCTGTACGTGAAACAGAACGTTATTTTTCAGTGTTAAGAGAAAAGACGTTTACTCTTCGTATATAGCTATCTTTAATAGTCATTGCCATAGAATCACATTTGCATTGCCTTGTAAAAAAGACTCAACCTTTCAATTAAACGATTGTACTTTCGTTTAGCCATTTGTCATAGAATCTGCTACGCGAAGGCACTAGTAGACAGCAGAACGTCCTCTGTACCGATAAAGGACAAAGGTCGAAATAGGACTAGAGCACCGGGCACACATTCCCCCCTACATCATCACAACCACAATATACTAGGAACAGATGAAAATAAGAATTTAATGTGTACTAATGGAACAATAACTAATGGAAAAGCGCTGGCTAAAGCCACAGCATTAACGTGACAAATCCCCAAAAAAAGGAGCCCGGCATTCGCAAACGGGATTTGCACATTAACCTCTTAAAAATAATAGAGAAAAAACAACACGATATTTAATATTCCGATTGTATTTGGGACCTTTGTAAAACTCGAATACTACAAGTATAGGCACTGGAATCTTTCTTTTTTTTTGCCTGTCCAATGCGGTCTTCTCTGTGTGGAGTTCAGACTCGCCCGGGCACTGCCTTGACAGCAGATTCATTGAATTTCATCGGAATTTTACTGTAAAAATTGGGAGACAAATAGAAATACAAGGACATTCGGGGTGCACTAAAGGCAGCAGAATTATCTAAACCTAATGTCGGCAATCGATAACTATCTAGGATCCAAACAATGATGAAACACAGGCCAACAATAGGCTATAGGATTCCTGCTTATGTCTAGCACCACAGACAGACGTCATATTAGTTTCAGGTCCCAGCTCAAGCGGACCTGCTTTCGGACTCAAAGAACAATATTTCGGTACATTTTTAGGTATTTGCTATCTGATAAAGCTGGTAGCAGCAAGCAGCCAATCTGGAAGCTCATCGGGCCATCAAAAGGAACCAGGGGAGGATTTTCTTCTATGATTCAAATGTGTCCTAAATGTCAGGTAGCTGTTTTACCGCATATCTATTTAGTCCTTAAAGTTGCATATCTTAGGAAGCGCAGACCAATTTAATCCGCGTTACTGTGATGGCATGACGGTGCAGGCCAGGGTACAGACTATTCGAGGAAGATTTTGCAAGCAGACGCCGTGAGGTCGAGTCGTATTTTTGTTTCTCAACGTAAAATTCACTATAAAAGTGACAACTGTAATTACTCAAATTCAACTGTTTGAAGCTTTGGGCGTAGATTGATGTCGAAGCTCGACTTTCTAAAATTATTTTCTAAGCAATTTTGTTTCAACGAATTTATCTTTGCGCTTCTATTAGTAGAGCATTTGATTTAGCGTGTCAGTTGTCGGTAGTGCCGTTCAGCATTGTTGCATACGTCTGATCACTTGGCCAATCTAGCTGCGATCATGGGTCTGGCACAAATAAAATCGATCAAGCCGCTATTATAGAATGATACTTCTAGAGATACAAGTGTTCGGAACGCTTGTATCAGAAACTCAATGATCAGACAGTTATCATTAAAATGGTGCCGTAGAGCAATTTCTCTAGCAGCACAAAACGGCTCGTTTTTTTTTTTATTGGTCATAAGATTTCCATATTCAGCTCTAGGCAGTATAAAAGATTTTTCGAACATGTACAAATGTGTTTCGGTTCAATTCAATGCAATTCAAGTTTCTGGCTACTCGATCAGGTTCTAATATTTAGTCTAAATCGGAATATTAAAAAGAGAAATCATGCGATAAACCGAGAGTTTTTAGCCAAGTAGGATATTTTGTTCAGCTTCCTGAGGCAGCTTCACTCCGTAGCACGTTTGCTGACTACGCACGAGCGCTACGTCTTGCTTAGGATGCTAGAGTACGATGAACACGGCTGACACCGTCAAAGTTACCTGAGTCACAACTGTTAACTCGCCAGCTACGCCCAAGGGTAATCTATTAGAGTAGCGTTGTAGCTAGATGTATTTTAGACAGAGATGTTTTTTTCATCTTCACGCCGATATTATTATTGGCGGTGTTATTCCGTAGTTACAACATGGTGTTATTGCTTAAGCTACATGCCAGGTGCAAACGCGCCATTTTCTGCTTCGTTCGGCTCGAAACGGGTTGAGGTATGACGCCCTTTTTCCAGAAAACGAAAATTTCCATTAAATAGAACTAATGTAAAAAAACGAGAAGGTTTTTAAGACGAAGAAAAAAGAAACCAGAAGGAGAGACGAACGAAACACACGCACGTTTGCAAAGACATATATAGGTTTAACGGACAAAACTTCCCTGAACGCGAAATGGTTTGAGTGATGTGAATGATGAACATCTGTTTTCAATTGTTATGTATTTTTACTCAGATGGGAAGACTGGCAGATGTAGTCTCCAAAGAACAACTGAGATAGATGGAAATACTTCATAGGAAATCATCAGGAAGGTATCCTCTCAGGGAGCCAAACGTATGTGGTATTTGCAGTGACATATACGTTTCTCTAATGAGGAACGCTTTACCGTAATGTAGAATAAAGGAGAAAGCTATCACGAAATTTACACTTTTCTTTCATATGCACACGGAGTACAATAAATTCGATAATAGACAACAAACGATGCCGCTGCCAATTCCGGTTGTGTGTCTAATTTTTTTCTATGTAAGTTATTCGTTGCGTAGAATTCCCGTCAAAGAAACTTACGTCTTTGGTTGCGGAAAAATACACTAAAACTTTATCATCTCTCACTCCAAAATAGACATGCTCGCAGAAGTCGTTTTTCGCACCTGATAGATCCCTCCTGTTCAATTACCTTTTTTTCAGTGCCTCCAGCATCGTGACTTCGGCTAAAAGAGGTCGTTGTCGTGGTTGACGTAGTTTTCTTTACGGACATTGTTGAACTAATTTTGTTCGAGCTCTTCAACACCATTCTCGTTGCAGTCTCAAATCAACACAATGATCGAAACAAACTAACTTAATCCGCTTCTTATTAGTATTAGTAACAATTTTACACGAAACAAGCCACGATAGTCAAACCTCTCCTTTTTTTATGTTTACGATACAGACAAAGAGGCCACACAGCAAAAAGATTAATACAGAACAGACGAATGCCACTATACGAATGTTACCGACGACACAAAATGCTCCCCAAAGCTAAACTCCTACGTGTGTATCGTTTTTAGCAATTTTCCTGTCGAAAGGATATATATTTTTTGTTTTATTCGCTTCAAGCTGTTAGGAGTACTTCTTTTCACTCAAAAGATCTAGGTAGCTATCGGCCGTCGATCCGCCGGTTGGAGTAGTTGTTTAAATAAACCACTGTCTGTTTACGGTTGGATGCACTGAGTACTGACTGCCCTATGGGTTTATGGCCTGCTGTCGCAGTGCTCAGGCACTCTTCGCTCTTTCCGTTCTTCCAGGGCCTCTAGCAGGCCACTGGTCGGTCTGCCGATGGCCCGAGAGAAGGAACGGCGTGCTTTCACATTGCACCGCAGTTGGCCACACGTCGTTGGCAGTGCCCTGTTTCGTCTTGCTGGCTTGATAGCGCTCGTCCGAATTTCACAGTTAGGAATATTTTAGGCTAAACTAGGCATAGGGCCTTCTATTTCTCCGAGTTTCTTTTACTACGTTCTAGAGCAAGCCCTAGCTTGTCTTACAGCGGTGCGCTTTGACCGTCGAGTCCGCCATCAGTGGCCGCCTCAACCTTGCGTTAAAGAACAGACAGCAGAAAAAGCGAGAGGGGTAGGCCAAAACACATTGCCTTACGGTCTGATCTGCCACATATTGCTGCGGTTTTAGCAGTTTGATGTAGTTGTACGACAGTAGTAGAGTTGAGTTTGACGGGTTCGCGGTTTTCTCTCTAGTTTTCATATCAGGCGGTAGCTGCAGCTCATACAAGGATTGAGCTTTTGGCGTGGGACTAAGCCTGTGAGGCTGTATCTATTCTGTGCGGACAAAACGTCTAGTACTGGCGATGGTAGTAGCGCAGGAAAAAGGCTCTTCGCAGCACCGAGAATAGACTGACTAACCAACCGACTGCTCCTCGTATAAGGAGGCAATAGAATAAAACGGGCAAGTAGTTGCAGGCCTAGCCGGGGGTATCATCGGGTAACCGGCGAAACGACCAAACCTGCTTAATAAGTCAGGCCCGTCTGTTTATATACGATAACGAGCAAAGGTTGCAGTTGTTGACGTCCGAAAGCCGATAACTGGCAGCTGGTCAGTTGTACTTGCCTTTAGTGGCCATACCCTCCATAAAAGGGGTAGCATAAATAAACAAACAGATGGAAACACTGTACGGCATGACATGACTATGGAGTGAACATTGGAGGAATAGCGCGAGAAGTCCTTATTCAGATACATTTGCTTATTTTGATTCGTCGGTAATAAAGAAACATTTTCGATACCGTATGTGGTAGTTATAAGAAGTATACTTTACTCATACTACAATCTACCCGACAATACTCAAATTGTAATAAACACCAAATGGAAAGACAAACATTCCAAAATAAACCTGTTTAGTAAACATAACGTCTGTACCGCTTTTCTATCTTGTATTCTATTAACTTCATTGTGATCCCGCTCGTTGCGTGACTCGAGCAAACCAATTTGCTTGCTATTGAACGCTCACGTTAGTTTACGTGGATTGGGCAGGCATTACAGAAGAAAAAGAGTCGCCGCTAGACTAGCATATCGATGTATAGAATCCGCAGGGGAGCAAATAATCTTGAGGTCTCTAAGAGGAATCGTTTTCAGAACTATGGCTATGGCTATGGCTGTGGCTATTTCTAAAATGCAAATCGAAATCAGAATAAAGATCCGAACCAAAATAAAGGGAGCTTAGGAAATATCTTGCTACGACAACAAATAGAGATTGTAATACAGTACATGTGTACAGCAGAAGGAAGCCCTCAGGCCCGTTTCTAATGATTAAAAATAGTTTTCTTCTTGCTTCTACAGGTGTACAAGCAACTGAAGTAATGGCTTCTAGCGGGTTCTTTGTTCTATGAAACCTCGTTCCGTGCCCATGTCGTAAAGAGCTGATATTGACCCCCGAAAGTAATCACTTACCTCGGCCATTGCCCGCCATGAAATACAACACCGGTTTGAGTATCCGCCTGACGGTATCGTTCCCCTCAGACTAATTATAACACAATGAGATGCTTTTATATAACCTGACTTGCTAATTTGCGGTGTTGCAGTGATATTTGATCTACGAAAATATATCGAATAAGGCCAAATGTTTAGCATCAAAGCAACTGGTGCGGGAACCAGATCCGATCACCTTTACAACTGTACATTGACAAGCATTCAGAAAATCTTATGTAATTTGATTGTACAACTTATTTGTTGCCGTCACTATCACTGACAGAACTTTTTCCAGATTTACATTCGTTCATCTGTAAGTATGCAGTTGGCATTGTCTTGCGAGGCAATCCTAAGGTCTTCTGCTTTCATCCATAAACATGGGACCATTCTGTAGACGTTTCCGCCATAAAAAGAATTAACCTTCCGTTCCATCTATGGCCCATTACTATGCGGTTTTTAGAAGGTCTGTACCATATATATGCACGTATTGGCCATTTTGGCATCAGTTTCTACGGAGTAGCTATTTTCGAGCCGGTGTTTTGATGATTGCGCAGCCTTTGCAATGATGAGTGGCGATGGAACCAGGATCGTAACGAATGTTTCGCCGCAACGTGAAGTCAGCTCTGAATGTCAGTCATGAAAACTATGAATGTAACCACGTACGCGCTGCTGTTATCTCAAAGTTTTTGTTTCGAATAGCGAGAGAAGGGTAGTAAAGCTATTCTTCTATGGATCGCTCGGTCATGACAAGGGCGAACCATTATATAAATCGAAATTAAATTGACATGTAAGTAATGTGCATTCATTCACAATCATCCTTGTTTTAGCAGTGCCCAGCGGAGGGCGTACAGGCAAGAACATATAATCACAACCGAATTTTTTCGGCAGGATCAGCAATTGCTGTCGATTGGTGCTCCTCACGTGCTCCGGGAAAATTAACAAGACAGTATATTGCTCTGCAACTATATAGATACCTGTGCCATTACTTTGTCTTATATGAAGCACATTTTACTTCTTTACACTACATATGCTTAGAGATTTAGCACGCATTCGGAAACTTAGCTAGGTGTACAACACATTCCTTCGAAGATATATGTCATATTTAAATTCGGCGTAAAATTCACGCTAAAGGCAATTTTTCCCATATACTACTCATTATGAAATACGCTATCCACTAAGGTCGCAGAAGAGTTGGCGTCACCTTTTTTAAACGTACGCGGCAAAAGGAACACTACGGGAATAGCAACCTTTTTACTTTCAGCCTAAGTTCAAATGATAGATTTTTGTTGTAAGAAGTAAAGATGTTCCTGGTAAAAATTCTCTCTCAGCACAGTAGAGTCCGCATCGTTCGTTGTATCGAAGGCACATTAAGATATCGGACATTGCGGACGAGGAGCCAAGTAACGAGTTACAGGCACTGCTATTGCCATCGAACTTTGTTCGCCCTCCCTTATCGCTGCCGCACCCGTTGCCGCTTACCAGAATAGAAAAAGAGGCTGTGGGAAAGTTCCTTAATGCAGGCGTTCTCGAAGAAAAATGCTTTCTATGCTATAAATGACGCGATCTTTTCTGTCTGTTATTCCGTAAATGGGGAGCAAGCGCAAAACATACGGCAAGCACATGTTTTTATACAGGTCCTGTTTCTGCTGTAACTGTCTCCCCCAAACGAAATGCTAGGCCGACAAACAAGAAATGGTCATACCGCCAAGTAAACCCTAGCTTCTCACTCAAAAACCGCATTTTCGAGAAGAAGATGTTCAGATAACGGCGGTTCCGCTTCCGTCAATGGGCGGCACCAACTGAAATAACGATGCAAGAGCTTGAAAGAGGTCTTGCAGCTTTTTTTATTTTTGGAGTGTGGCCATGACGCTTTTATGCGCCGTTAATATAGCCACAAACAAGCGTTAATGACAAACGAAATTCTGGAGGCCGATTGGCTAAGGAACTCGAGACATAAACCGATAAAAGAACGCTGGATGAGTTTATTGAGCGAGTCACTCAAGGCGAGAAACAAGCTGGTTTGTGTGAGTGCAGCCAAAAGAACGAGGTTAGATTTCATGATAGTGAAAACTTCAACTAGCGCGAAATGAGACACACAAAAGAATCGATGATGAAAGACTGGTACGTTGACTGCAGCTTACTCAGTCCGATGAGGGAATGCGGGAAAATCAACAAACGTTTTCACACAGACACCTTCTATAACCCAATAGGCTCTTCCTAAAAATTATCAAAAAAGCAAATCGAGCTTAGGATACTGTTCTAAAAGCGATTTTGCGTCATTGGCACTGGTGTTTAGCGCTGACACTACTGTGTGAATTTTTTTTATTATAGAAAATAAGATAAATATTGTGGGGTTTATGCATGTATCTATTCATAAGACACCGTTTAAGATAAGAATAACCCATACTAACGGGCTAGGAGGCACGTCTCACTGTCTTTTCGCTGCATATTTACGAAATTCGAACCTAAATAAAGCTTTTTCAAAGCTAGCAACTAATTGTTTTAATTTCAAAAGTTTCTTGAGAAGTCTTAACTAAGGAGGCACAACTTTTCGCTTCAAAAGACTTGATTTCCCAATCTTATACGTCGATCATTTCCCCTGTACCTGGTACCTGGTGGCCGAATTCTTCCGGTGATAATTCGTACATGCTATTTCCTGTTTCGCTGTTCAAGAGGTTCAAAAGTCCCGGTTGAAAATAAGCAACTAAAGCTGGCCTCAATGAGCAATCGCTAAGCGCAGCATTACACCTTTCACTCGTTTATTTACGTTTTCTTACGCAGTTCTGAGTGCATGTAGTGTTGTAAAAGATTGGTTCTATGAATGCACAATAAGTGACAATGAACATTGTTAAAAGTACAATGACAACTAGAAGTTCAGGGACAAACATATATGCAGCTTATTATGTATTTACCGTAACAGATAATATGAATAACATCATGAATTTACTAATTTTCAAACATGGTCACTAACGATCCAGTGGTTCGCCTAGAAGAGGTAGAAACCGAAATGCGTTTCAGCGACGTCTAAAGAATTGTCTCCAGTTGCTTATAATGGCCAGCCTTTTCACACAAATAAAAACAACTCGAGTTTTAAGTAAATAATCTCATATATAACCCACACTCAATCCTAAATTTCGTTACTTAAAGATATTAAGCTACTAAATAGTCAGTAACTACTACAGCCATGAGACAGACCTCCATTAGGTTCATCACTGACAGAACTATAATTCGTTTCAATTAACCCTTTAAACGCCCCATACGGTGTGCGCCACGCACGCCCAGACATAGAAGAGGTCTTCTGGAAACGATCACCTTCAAATACTGCTAGTTGGTTACAGCATCTCATACCCAGCAGCCAGTCGTAGTCCTTTTACCCGAAGACTCTGAAAAAACGGTCGATCTCTGCGCTCTGCAAGTAAATCGTGCCAATGAAGCAAAAGTGCACACACAAAACAATAAGCTAATACCTATAGCAAACCCATTTCGTGCCCTATTTGCTTGGTTATTAAACCCTTAGCTTCTGATCATCGTTTTCTTTCTTATCGTTATTACCGGTAGAAGTCGGTTGTACAGATTGTCCATAGCTATTAGCAAGTTACGGCCATTGCCACTCGACAACTACATACGTTGACTAAATTCGATTACGAGAGCTGACGCGCAACGATAATAGCCACAAAAAGAAGCGTTGCATCCAGTGTTGTTTTAACCTAACAATAAAAAGAAAAATCGAGGGAAGGCGAGATACGCCTCGCTGCCTGGAAGTTACAACTACTGCAGCTCATTGACCGCAAACATATTTTTGATCGGAGTCGCGCTGTCGCCTAGGACGGCTCAGGCCATGCAAGCTATATACTTTGGTCAAGTAGTCAATAGTTCATAATTTCGCTTAGCGTAATCAAATTCCTTTTGGATCTTCCTATTTACTCAACTTTTATCTGTTTTGTTTATCGCCAAAGGTACGATAGGTATATTGTACGAGTGAATTTGTATCTATTAATGGGTAAACCAGCAGAGAAGCTTCGTTAAATCGACATGAGACAAGAACAGGACTTTACAAAGTCCTGTTCTCTATTATACAAATAAACGTGGAGACGACGAATATTACGCTAGAAGTTATATAGAGACGAGAATCATAGTAGCTATCAATAGGTACACATTATAAGACCAGTATGAAAAAATTATACGAATGAAGCCTCAGATGAAGTGACCATATGATTCGAGTACCATCGTCTGTCTATTAGTTATGTCTAGCTGAAATGAACTTTTATCACATATAAGAATCTGCAGATGTAGCAGCGTATGTCGAATAGGTCAGTAGCTTCCTTGGAATAAAACAAATTAGTATACCAATTCCATGGTTTCAAGCATGATTGAAAAAAGGTTTTGAAATTAGACCGTTCGCCGTATAATACGCTGCTGAACGCGTACCTAATAAACAGGAAGTGTATCTTCATCGTAACCCAGTAATTATATGATTTCAAAACTAAACAACTATTGAGCCTAAAATTGCAACAAAATATGCTCTCTATTTTCAAGTGTTCGATGTAACTTCAAAAAAAAACAATAACTGCGTTTTTCAGTTTCAATAAGCCAACATGAAGCACATAATCTGCTTTCTTAAAATTGTTAGTCCGTGGCCATATCAGATCAAGACTTAGTTTTAAAATAATTTCCTGCCCGTTTGTAAATAGAAACCCATCAACTTGTATTAAAATTCAACATCGATTACAAATACTGCATTGCCTGGCTACAACTAACAACATTGTTTAGATGAATTTACTTGGTCAGCAATAAAATGTCACAATGCTGCTATCTCCTACATATTTGAACCTAACTGTACAATAAAAGTAGACATTGTCATAACAAAACTGTTTTTCATTTTTGTATCTTCTGAGGCAGCACCCAGATTAGCGTGACTTGACGTCTTTAGGTTTAGAAAGTTACCAATTTAGATAATTTTTCTGATCTTATTGATGTCTTCACAGGGACATTCCTTGCAGAATTTAAGCGAGTGGTTCCAATTTTAATAACTAATGATCAAAATATAGTAGTTAAATAAAGTTTCCAATTAGTGCTAAATGGATACTACAATACCTGGGCCATTTTTACGGGTATGAGTCAGGGTACCGTCTTACCCATTTAGCACATGCATAGAACTCAAGCTAGTTACGCTTGATCTTTTTTTATACTAAAACTTATATCTCGAAAACTGGCTACGAAAAGGCTGCAAATATGGACCGGACGTAATCTGTACGGCTCGAAGTATTAGAGCAGTTCGTATTCTATTTTCTCTAAACCAGGCGCTGATGTCACCATTTCAACAAACCTATCATTAGGCTAACTCAAATGAGGCGAACATATAGGGGGCACTGCAAGTATTCAAGAATTTGAATTAGCCGAATGCAAGCATGACAGAGGCCCTTAAACGGTTCGAACTGTTTTGAGTAAACGGCTCCATTCATGTGTATCGCGGCCTCCATTAAGCCGTACAAACGGCAAACAAGTTAGAGCTTGACAGAGCAGGCTAACAACATAGATAATAGTTAAAAACAAATAGCACGGAGGGGTATGATTCCCTGGAAGTTTCTCTAGGCAACGTCAAAAGCCGCTATATACTAACCGAAGTATCGCTCGACGTTAGACCTTCAATTCCTAATAGTATTAAAAGTTTTCACTAACTCTATCCTTTTTGGCGAAATTGCTAACTAAACTCCCGATTATTATTAATTTGTAAACAGAAGACCAACATTTTCACTACCAACAATTGAAACAGGTACCAATATGAAACGATAGACTTAGCGATATTGGATTTTCTAGGGGTTACAACAATACCACTGCAATTTTCCATTTTAATTTGCTTTGCTTTAATTTGTGAAGAGGAGCTAATACCCGTATAGACCAGACACCTCAAGGAAGATCACGCATACCCTCCATACAATTGTTTTTTTGGACAAGAACAGCGTCTTATCTGTTATAGAAAAATTAAGTATAGCAATCTGTTTCTGTGCCAGAATTCAGCTGGACCTTTGCTTTGGTTAAAATTGTATTAAACTTTATAACAGTGTGTAGCAAAATAAACACACACGAAAGGCCTTTCACCCACATCTACCAAAAACAGAACAAACATAATGCATAGAATATATAACAAGATTATACAAAAATCCAAGCTGGTTAGAGTCTTCCCTTAGGCACAGATCCCATGTGAGTTAGCTTCCCGGAAACATTTCAACCTAAATTTCTATCACTGAATACAGTGTTACGGGTCCCACAGAAAGTATTTCATTTGGTCATCTAATACGTTCAAAGCGCTGATACATATACCTAACCATAATGGCAGCGTAGATTAAAGCCTCTGGTAGATCTTTACTAAACGAAGCAGAGCTAAACTTTTCGTTTTAACTCTAAAAGGGTAAAGATGAGAAGTGCACTGACTGTGTTAATGCTAGGACAGGGTCGTCAAAACGTACTGTATCGCTTAAACTAGCTGGTTCCAAATGAAGAACTTTCTCGTTAAAGCGGTTTTCAAAGACCTAGCCTTAGCTGTAAACTTTCACAAAGTCAAGGTCCTGGCCGTAATCGTTTCAAACTACCGACTTCCATGCAACTAAAAAAATCGGTATTAAGTGTAAGCTGCTAGTAATCTGGCCAAACGGTGGTTATAAATATGTGCGCTACATATCTTCAAGTATAATGCGTGACAGGAAAAATTGAATTTCCAGAACATAATAAAAGTTTCTTCTTCATGCTTTAAATGCTAAATTACAGCTTACATTGTTTTACATGACAACAGCCTGATTTTAATTAGTTACTTACAGTAACTACCCTTAATTACATTAGTTCTTCTTATTGTACATAAGGAGTTCCCGAAGTGAGGTCTGAAAGCAATTGATACCACTTGAATAAAAAATACTAATGAGCCGTTGGTCACCACGCCTGGTATAAATACCACGATTCACGACTTTCTATTACCTCATCTCTCTATACCCAACATCTAATCTAACTCTTGCAGTATTTGTGGCCAGTAAGAAGTCACTATACATATACGGAGAATCGTCTTCTAACCCCATGGGGACAGACTTTCAGCCGTGAAATATCTAAGTTTGATCGTTCGATCGATGAATAGGCTCCACTCGGCTCTTCCGTTGCCCATGTGCAGACGCACCGGCAGGATACATGCTAACGGTATTGTTAATGAGTAGTCTTCACTGTACACGAAGTTGGTCAAAGCTATTAAAAAGGTAAATTACTAGGGTAAGCCACCAGCAAGCAAAAAAAAACAGAAGGTAATGTATCTATTAGATCCTCAGTCATGCTAGAATTCTTCTAAAAAAATGCTTTACGATTGCTTTTTATTATGATTGAAGCCCAAGTTCATACCAACGAGAGCTCAACAGTAACTGCGGTCTGAAAATGCAAATACAAGTATACAAGTAATTTAGCTTGAGGAAAAGTTGTGTATTAATTATTATATAATTGATATAATTTATGTCTAAAAGCTAGTATGAGCGACAAAAACTTCAGAACTACAATATAGTAGAAAAAGACTACGCATAAAAGCGGATCGCGATACATCGGATACAATACCGATTGTTATTATTATTACCAGTACTTTACATTTTTAAAAAACAATGCATATACATTATCTATGAACTTGCTGATAAAAGTACAATTCAAATTGTTAGAATTATTGGAAAAGTCTCCATAACGGTTACCTATTGAGAACGTTAACATTCAAGGGCCATTCGGTCACGAACGTTTAACTCTTTTTTATCATTTCTGTTTTGCTGTATAAACACCGCGAGCCATCTACGCAACGTTCTGTATAAAAATTACTCATATGATAAACGATTTTCGGTGCGTACAACAAGAAACGGTTTTATTGAGTCTCGTAAGGTATTGAATTCTACTTCGACTTCGTAGATAACTGATGGATTTGTCTGCCGTATATTCTAGATTCTACAGCATTCAGTAGCTAGTAATAGTTATAATCGTTAAAAATAGCCGTCACTAGTAATAGCGGACTGAAACAAGAACACACGGCGTAAGGTAGCGACCGATTATGCATAATTTTGAATTAACAGTGATATTACTATAAGTGATGACTTGATATATATAAATTTCACTTCGACTGTTCAGTTGCCTTTTAAAAGATTCATCACTTTTTAACATTGTGGCGGGATAATATGCTGGCTTTGGTTGGTCGTTGCATTGTTGTTTATATCGTATAAGATACAAGTAGGACTATGAACGCAGCAATATAGAAAAGTGTAATTGTTTATTAATACTTCTTCATGAAATAATTAAGTTTCGAAACACTGAACAGGGTTTCTCTAATTCCACTAATATTTGGGTCCAACCCAAAGTTAATTATTTCCGGAATGAAACTCTATTTCAGAGCTATATATATATATATTCTGTTCTTCATTTATGCTTGATTTGGTTCGAAATACATGGCATCTGTATTGACCTGCTGGTGTAGCATTAGAGTGTGTGTTACGGCGTGTGTTTACTATATATACTTGACGCTTTAGTTGTTTGCGTTAAAAATGTGCCTGCAATTATCGCAATATTATCGCAACGTATCACAAAACGTTTCAGCTCCGTGCGGAGTAAAATTTCTACGAACTATTATTTAAAATATTTCAATCCATTTTCTGCTTTATGTTAAGAACATTGCAATCTTTCCGTTATACACGACTTACATTGATCACTTCAGTAAGACACAACTAAATTTTTCGACACAAAATTGATCTGCGCAAGCTTTCACGCGATGTACAACTGCCTGTAGAGAAGCAGTACAGCACCACTTGTGGTGAGGAAAAGGACCTAGAAAGCGTCTCAAGGTTTCAGAAAAGAATATTGACGTCTATGTATTGAGTCGTACGTAATGGGACTACCCTGCACATTCGGAAGTATCACTACTAATAATGTATATAAACTAGTACATATACTAGTAGAATGAATTTGTTCACAAAATGCACATTAAATATAGAACAGTGACTAATTTTAGGTTCGTTCGAAGAACTATGGTAAAGATTTCTCTAGCTTTAAACTCTCTTAAATTTAAAACTCTAGCTTTAGATCTCTAAACGTTTGGTCTTTACCTTTTCTTATTTTATACGTTATATAATTCAGTCGAATATCATTTTGTCGCATTTATTTATACTCAACGCCTTCCATCACAGGAACGTTGTAATATATATAATGTAATAAACATGCATAAACGTGCCACAAAAATGCAACATTCTAGAACTGTGTCTCTTTAATCGAGTTCAGTTGATAGGATAGAAGGTTGCTGATTATGGCTGCACTATACCCTTTTATAATTAAATACCTGCCACATAGTCTAAGCATCATCGGACGTAGTTTCTTTTTTCATAAATAGTCTGAAAAACATTAAAGGGCTAAACTTAATGTTAATTCTGCTGGTCCCTGAGTTTAACTCATGCTAGATTGTACTGCTGTAGAATATAAATGCACACATTATCCAAACTGTATTTAGTTTAGACGCCTCTTCCTTTTCATGTCAGGCAAAATAATAGGATCATTCGATACCGTTTATCCTGACGTTGAGCTCCTTGTCAATTAAATATACTTTGCCATATTAATTAAAATGTTTTGCATCATTACCTTACTCCATAATAAATAACTCAGCCGACGCCACGTGTTCAGTCGGAGTTAGATGATCATATATTTTTTCTAATAGCTCTTCAGCTTTAACTGGTTTTAACTTAACCGGAGAAAACTTAATCATTTTTTGCTATCAGTTTCCTTATGCCAAGTAAAACCGGAAACTATATGCCCCAAATTATGAACGGCACATGAAAATGTACTAATAATCCCCAAATTTGACATGAAGTTTCCTCTCGAAGCTCGATTTGCAGATTATTACTTTATAACTAAGCTGATTTTCTTGAATATGAATGAAAATATTTCAGGCACGTCCAATTACTTTGTTGTGACCTTTCAAAGACTCAACATCTATAATAAGCCGCTTTTAGCTGAATAACGCAAACATTAACTGGGGATGTTGAATTTCCACTCGCCTGCTGAAGCAACACGAACATTTATCCCACGAACAACTCGGTTCTACTGTATGCATCTAACCACACCTGCGGTCACTTGCCGATCGGTTAAAAGCACGGTTGTATTCCATGTATCCCGTATTTCTATCTAATTTTTTGTTTATATATATACATATTTAAAAATAATACTGGTGTCATCAAAAGAGTGCCTGAGTCACAAGGTTAACTTTGAAATCGGCACAGAGGCGTTTAAAACACGAAAACCATACTTTAGATGAATTCGACTTCGCCATTGGTTATTCTCTTTTTAGTTCGTCAGACTAACTGCCTGTTGGTGCCAAAACCCTCCCAAGGCAGATTTGAAAATGCGGTAACTATTATTCGTACCTTACTACATCTTGCACCAAAAACTAAAATCCAGAATTTTGTAGACACACGCCTGCCTGAACAATGAATACGTGCGGTGCACTACTCCAGGAACAACAAGAACTAACGTAATTACTCTCACATTTTTACTTCGCTTGACACTTGTTTCTATCTTTATTATTTTAATGAAAGACAGATAGCCGCAAACATTTGCTGTTTATAATAGACAGATACATAGGGATTAATATCAGTTGCGATAAGTTAAACAATAGTTACAACGCTCGAGCATATGTGTTCACAGTAAAGCTATAAACCAATGGCGTTTTGGTGAATCACTGCTCATCGAACTTCGTCTTTTCTGTCGCTGCGAAGCTGTTTCTGCATATGCTTGTCCTGTTAGCCGGTTAACAAAATGGACAGAGCGGACTGTTGTACAAAGTAGCTCACTGCTGTCGAATACAATATTAGAAAATTTCTGGTAACAGGGTTGGGCAGTTCCTTTGAGAGCGAACCCGAAAGAAACCGGCCCTACCGCTTCACGCAAACCCTTTGAGCAATATTTCGTAGTTATTATTAACAAGCAAACGGCGTTCGTTCGATGTGTTTGCGATTTAGTAAAACGATCACTAACAATAGATTCTCTCAGCCCAAAAGGCTAGTAAAGAATCCATTCCTAGTAGTTATTGATTTCTCATGAGCTAGATTATGTATTGGCAAGTACAATGCAACTATATAGAATAAAAAGTATGTTACCGCCGCTTTTTTAATAAATAATTTAATAGACAAAGATGGGCATTAAATTATGTACCATGGAAGAGGAGGAGACAAAAATATTAATTAATACAATTCGGCAGTTTATAATTATTGCACACGGAAAAACGGCCTTTTCAACACTATGTAAGCAAACGTGTCACTTTAATGATTTATTTCTAGCAGGGATTATCATTATTTTTCAATGTGGTGTTTAACCATTTAGTTCTTCGTGCTAGCTTTCCTTTCAACTTGTTTAGCTTCTTTGTTAGTTTGCTATTTACATTGTTACAATGAATATACCTGTATTAATGCATCACTGCAACATGTTGAATCGTAGATATTAAGGTACATAGTTCAGTAAGGCTTGCACACTTGAACACAGGAAAAATGTGCTTGGCAAGAGCAATCTGACACGTATTCGTCTCATTCAACGGGAATTTTGTTTTGTATTTGTATTTATAAGATGTATAGAGTTAGCATCATCCACACACCCACGGGAAACAAAGGTAAATAAAAGCTACTTAATATTATTGTATTTTGAAACGAGGGTTGCACTACCTGTCGTGAAAAAGCCGATACGTTCAGACTTGCATTTTCTGTCCTACTTGACCAAGACAAAACAAACGCAATATTTATCGTTTTATAGATCCGAACGACATTATTACTAGCGCATTAATCTGATACGGACATAAGCATTAGCGTATGAAATTGTGGTAGTACTGTCAGATAAAAGAAGAAGCACTTTCGAAATCTATAACATCTCCTTGAGGAACATTAGCGCAAAAGACTTTTCCCGAGCCACTGATGGAACTTTTCGAGACTCTGAACAAATAATTGAAGAGTAACCGGCTCGAATTGTATTATCATAGCGCGTCGTGCAACATCGTATTATTCTTCTACTGCACACGGTACAACAAACTGCGCGCCACCTTTAGCTCCTTGTGATGTACCGCTTACAAAGCAGACGGCTTTTCCTTTCCTCTGAGTGCCGCGACTGGCACTTCTCCCACCACTCAATGGGACCACATCGGCGTTCAGAACAAGCAGAATAACGGAGACAAATACGAGCTGCTGCACCCTAACCAAGAAGACCAACACAGCAATGGTGTAAACACTCGGGGGCCGGTGGAGGCCAAGATGGCGCCACTGTTCTCTAACAACCACCGCTGCACCTTAATGCCATATATTTGTACGCACGCATGCATATATGATGCTACAGTGCAAGTGGGAGACGCTTAGTAACTGATTCTGGTCGGATCCGACGAACGGGTGTCTACACAGCCCACGCAGAACTAAAGGAGAGCGACTAAATTATGGGGACATTACCAGTATACCTGCTATACTTTGCTGGACTTATACGCCAGAGAGAATCATCACATTGAACCGTTTGATAATGACGATCGATAAAAATACTTATTGCTGGAATATATGGTGCTATAAGTATACGAAAGAACTTTACCTGAATAAAAAAAAAACGAAATTTATGTGTCCGGTAACCGGAGCACGTCAATTAGCATATAAATGTGATAGATGACGCATTCTGTGGGCAAAAGAGTGAATCACGATGTACACATTTGTCTTAGCTTCACAGATAAATACTCAGCGATCAAAAATCTCTCACATCACTTTACCGAAACATTGAATGGCCAATTTCAGGTGTTCAGAGGTTGGCCAGACGCAAGGTGCGTTCTATAAAAAAATTGATATCTGAGCATAGTAATACTCCCCTAATAACGGCGCATCTCTCTTCTCTCCATTTTCTTCTCGGATTGCTGGTACGCCTGTGGGAAAGCTCATAGGGTGAATTACATTCTCATGGCCTTAAGTGAATCAGGAATATCAAGTGCTCTTAACCGGAACACCGTAACGAAGGTCAAAAAAGCGAGCTGGCCTGCAGAACACACCGGTGGATGAGTCAGACAAGTAGACTTGATACATTTTTGCATACTATTTCCCAGGAAAATGCGAGAGTGCAAAGGCCGGCTGCAATTCGGAATTAAGCTAGGTTGGCAGCTCCACTGAGATCACTCACCTGTGTCCAAGGAGATTGAAATCGACGTCCTGGACTCCTTCCCAGGGCCGTACATCACCACACAACACCTGCTTATTTCTTAAATCCTGCGCGATCCCGCTCGGCGCTAACGGTACTCCGATGGCGGAGAGTAGGACTCTGTGAGGCAAGAAGGACCCGCTCGATTTAGCGGGCAGACCTGTCTCAATGAATTAGCCGAAACTTGTTTTTGCACTTACTCTGGCTATTAACTGATCTTAATATATTGAACAGGATCATAGTGTAGTTAAGCCATAGAGCGAGTATTCTGTTAGACGCTACGCGAATGAAGATTGGAGTAAACTACAGCAAAATATTGTGGAGCTCACTGGTCTAGCTCACCGCTAGTTTAGCGGGTCGAATATTTTGGCCATGTGAGGATTGTCGAACGCGTGCGAGTCAATAGAAACAATACCGGATGTAAAACGCGAAAGTCAGTAAGTCAAAAGTACAACAGCCTGTTAAAGGATAATCCGTGCAATTCGTTAGTGGTTGTCATGCAACAGTTCTATTGCACTAAATATCGTATGACTTGAGTTCTTGTGAGAACATCAAGTTAATGCGATGCCATTCTCCAGCTAGAAGCAAGGTAAGGGAATAGTTTTTTAGAAGGATTTAAATTAGGAAATTGCTTTCATTTGCGTGAAGTTAGTTTTTATTTAACTGTTATGCTTTTTCCGTACCCTTATGTTAGAAAATTGTTGGATTTCATTTTTTATTAGCAGCTTATTATATTGAAATAAGAATGCTCAACCCATTTAAGTTGTCTCTATTTTCTCATAGTTTTTGTGCCATAATAAGTACACAACGTAAGGCCTCTGAACATTGCGCGACTTTCCTAATTTCCGTTTATAGCTCATAAATTGCATTGTGAAACAATAAGGTGTTTTACTATTACCCACCTTGGAAACAAACATCTGTAGATTAGTGTTATATATATATTATACAGTAAGATGAAGACGCTCAACTTATTAGGAGATCTTCGTCGAATAATAAAAATTACTAAGTATGTATTTCCTATGCAATGCGGATTGTGACTACTGCTTTTTGCTACAAACGATCTTTCCTAACTCGATCTTGAGGTCCTGGATAAAATTCTTCATACGTATGTGCCAAAGTATAGTTTTGAAATCTATAAGCCTCGCTGCAAACCTTTACCAGAATAATAACTGTGTTAATATAAATCCGGAATGTCTCAAATAATATTGGGTTGTTCAATACGCAATTCACTCCATAGTATATTATTAACATGCAAAGGAAAGTTTAAATGTCCTTTTTGATGTAGGTGTACTTAACACAATTCATACAAAATGAGGAGCAAATATCTTGTTAAGCTGCTAATATAACGGTACAGATTAAACTGTTCGTAGTTGTATCATGAGAATTTAACAGGTGTTGTGTTTCTTGGGGTTCTTATTACATTTTCTGTATTAGTTGATGTTAGTGACCTAAAGCAATGTTTGTATACATTGCTAAAACCTCGATGGGGTCTTCAAGAGTTCACTTTTTCAGAAGAATGAGCCCTCAGCATGACACAATAAGCGAAAACCCAGGTGAGCAACGAATAATGATTTCGTACATAACTTAAAAATAAAGTAATCTAAACAAATATTTACATTTACCAATTCTGTAATTTTGCTTTATCCACATAACACTTGAGTTTAGTACTTCACTTGTCCAACAGCTTGGCAAGATTATATAAAATTCTCTTTGAAAACTAAAATATTCTTAAACTCTTGCAGTTTACTAGAACCGGAAAATTCGCATGTGGTTAATAATTTTGTATTTCGTCAGATACTTTATTTACTGATCGCCGCAAAGTGACTTTCTGTGAATGTTGAATTATGTTGATTTCTTTCTTCGGATCCTACTCGAAGCGATATACCTGAGTTAAAAGTGCCTTTTCACTACCAGGTCGTTACACGTATATACATTATTAGCTAGAACATATATAGTAGAACTAATATCGTCAAAATATAAGAAACTAGCCAAACTTTTATTTTAAAATATTTTACACAGAGAAATAAAAACATTTTAGAGGCAGCTATGTAATTATTTAGAAACCTAGGGTTTTAGATATGAGAGAAAATTTAATGACAAAATGAAGAGTTATTATTATCTGAATTATTGAACTAGAGACCGAATCCATTGTCGAGTTTCGTATGCCTCAATACAGCGCAAGCCGTAATAGAAATATTAGTCGTTTCAATATTTTTTAAGACAAATTCAAAAAAACTCTAGTAGTTAACTACATATAATTTGAATACTTAAAGCCCTTAAGTTTATTTGGCGATAAACTAGCTATTGGCCAAGTACTTTTTTTATTGAAACACAGGTTGCATATAAACGTGTGCTAATGGATTTGAACCAGTTATACTCCGAACATAACGTCTAAATACCCCTCCCCCCTCTTTTCCCTGTCCGCTAGTTAACTGAGGCACCACTGTGACAATTAAGCCATATAAATAAAATGAATCGAAATTTAACTACGGAAGATTTACGAGGTATGGTTTATACTCTATTTCATGGGTGCTATTCATGGGAGATGGGTGTATAATAGCAGCAAAACAAAGTGTGCATACTACATTTTAAGGAATGTTTGTTAGCTTTGTTCGTCCTAGAAAGTACAACATTGCGTGGTTAGTAAGTACCAAGTATATTTAATACTTTTATATAAGCATATATGGGCGCTTACTAAGCTTTTTAGAGTGTGTAAAAATGATAAGCCTTTGGACTGCCCGCTATCAATAGATACAGAAAGCACCGTTACAGATTACTATATTATTTCCTTGAAATTCGATACATTTCCTAAAATAGATAATTACTGTCAAGGTGGGACACCATCATTATGATTTTTGTGTGATTATCATTAAATGGGTGTTACCTTAGCAAGTTGAGGTCATGGTGGTGGCTGTAAAATTTTAATTTTTCAGTATTTGTACCCTTGTACTTTCAACTAATTGTAAGAATTCAATAGAATGTACGAAGTTTTACCGATATTTCGCTATTTGTGACACCCTGAAAGCAGTACCAGATACCGCCAGTAAAAAAAAGCATGTCCGCGATACGATTTCATTCAAAACAAACTGTTGATTTATTATATGCGCTTTAAATTACAGGAAAGTGCATTTATACATACACAAGAGGTACTCAAAGATGCCAGTTCCTTAGCCAACCAGCCTATTTCCTACGCAGAATTAAGTTTTAGATTGCTTAAAGCCTACTTAATATTGGAGATATACTCGCCTTTTGTGACTTAAACTGTTGCTGATTCATATTTGGCTCATTAAATTCAGTAAACAGAGGTACTTTTTCATCAAGAACTAAATCTACCAAGTTTATTGATTCAGCTGCTGCCCGTCTATCCCATCTGAATGTTACCAAAAGGTTCATTTTGATTGTTAAAAAAACTAGTAACATAGGGCTCCATAGACTTACAAAATTCATGTGTAGGTAATGAAATCGAAGTTCATTTAGGGTTTTCTTTAATAAAATTAAGGTATTAATCTCCTTTATAGATACCGGGTCTTATCTCTAGATATTTGCTATGGTAGTATGGGACTTTAGTCGGCGCTTTCTGACTGCAGCAATACAACCCCGTTAATTCTCACTTTTATCTGTTTCTGCTCTTCCTTCAGCACTTGTTTGATATTATTTCAACATAGGCTTTTAGAGGCATTGCTACAGTACTTAATCAAGCCATTTCCACTACTTGAGTAGTAGCTATTTTTGGATTGGGATATCGCTTTAAGTGAAATTTATTTTAGATATCAAAAGCAGACTATCAAAGCAACAAACTGAGTTATCATTAAAACAGATATCAAAGGGTACTCTTGATTCGTTTTAGCAACTGCGTTCTTTGTTCATGTCTCCTCAGATGATTGCATGCGCGCTGTCTGGCGGGGTCGATTCAGCGGTGAGTCTACACCTGCTCCTAAAAAGGCTGCCTCGCCGGCTTATCAAAGCAGTCTTTATGAAGAATTGGAACGAAGGTGGAGACAACGTCTGCGACTTATCGCAAGATCTGAAATCCGCTCGGGAGATTGCTACGCATTTTGATGTGGAATTTCACACAGCCGATTTCTCGAAGGAGTACTGGCTGCAAGTATTCGAGCCAATGATTGCTGACTTCAGTGCCGGCATTACACCAAACCCGGACGTTTTATGTAACCGGCATATTAAATTCGATCGAATGTTTCGATATTGTCAGGACAAACTCGGTGCAGAAAAAATAGCAACTGGCCATTATGCGAGACTACGAGAGCACAAAGAACAAATGCATTTACTGCGAGGCTTAGATCACAGAAAAGATCAGACATTTTTCCTGGCCGCTGTTAAAAGAGAAGCGTTGAAATTTACTGAATTCCCTATAGGAGAACTACCTAAAAAGCGCGTGAAGCAGATTGCCATTGAAATGGGTTTGCCTTCACTGGCGCATCGCAAGGAATCGACGGGTATCTGTTTCATAGGCAGGCGAAAGTTTTATAACTTTATCGACGACTACGTTGAGCCGCAGCTAGGAAATTTTGTTGATGTAGATAGTGGCAAGATCGTCGGAAAGCATACGGGTAAACACCATTGGACACTAGGCCAAAGAGCTCGCATTGAAACCTTGGGCAAGCCATACTACATCGCAGGATTACCGCCAGGGAACGATGTCATGGTTTGCAAGGGACATTCGCATCCGAGGCTTTTATGCGACAGTTTCAAGGCAAAGAATCCTCATTGGATAAATGAAAAGTTTCGCGGATGGACAGGATCACTGGACTTTAAGACGCAACATACCGACCCAGTGGCACGATGCCGTCTGGTTGAAAATACTGACAACGTGATAAGAATTCAGCTTGGTCACTTTAAACGAGCGATCACTCCAGGGCAACATGTGGTCCTATATGATAATGAGGAATGTGTTGGATCGGCAAAAATAGATAAATTAGGGCCATCACTCGATAAGGTTTTATAAAATTGAATGATAAACAGCCATTATTATTAGCATTTGTAATAATAAAAAGATAATCTTGTAATTAATGCAAATTGTCGTTTTTCCTTAGCAATCGTAGGATACGATAAAAAGCGAATACAAAAGCCAACCCGGGTGAGAATTCGGTATCCTAAACAACTTACAATCAAGTCAAATTAGAGGTAAATATTTGATTATAGATTAGGTAAAGAAATCAACTTATATTAATCTTAAGTTAAGAAAGACAAGAGAGAATAGAAAGTAGGTTATATTATATATTAATGGAATAGAGTATTATTAGGTAACCTAATCTCCTAATTTCCGTAATTTATTTTAATTTTTTTTAATCGATGATGACTTATGGTCTGTAATTTATTTATTAATCGTGAATAAATGGTGTTATTCTACACGTCGATTTAATATCTTTAGAACGAAGTTCGATATAATTATGCCAAAAAAATGTAAATAATGTTGTCCATAAATGTTCATCAAAAATCTTAAACCACGACAAAGGGTATTCTTTTGAAGAATGCATATTCTGTGCAAACGTTAATTTATACGAGTGAGGTGACTATTTTTGCATAGGCTGAAAAAGTAGTTAATTTGGCAGCATTACTAGATAAAACATTATATGTAAAACTCTCCTTATTTCTCTTTGTAGATGGAGTCGCTGCAGCTTGTCGTCATAGCTCCCTGGAACTTTTACGTTGAACCATTCCTTTAACAAAAGTTCAAGTTGAAAAGTCATGGACCATCCGCCAAGCGAAGTCGATACGAAGAGGCAAAATCGAAACTGGAAAAGGCGACAGCGCCGCAAGGCAGCCAAGAAGAAGGCCAGGCTTCGGTATTTCGCGCTGCGTACAGATTTAACATCGACAAAGGACCCGAATGCGACTAATAAAGGTATCATGCTAGCTGATTACAAGGCCACAGATAGTAGCGAGGAAGCTTCAAACCAAAGGAACATTAGTGATTCGACACAGCGTGAAGACATGGTAGAATTGCAAGAAATTAAGTTTATACCCCATAGTAAGCCTTTAGGAGCCACGGACCGAAGGACAGGAACAGGGTCATCCGACATATCTAATAACACAAGCTTGCAGTTAGACAACAAAAACCTACACAAGCTCATCAGTGAGATTCAAATGCGAATTCGTAGGCTAGAGAAGTTGCATGAACTTCGGAGGCGTTTACTGTTGAGGCATTTTTGGAAATACAGCAAAACAGGTGAAACAAAGTTCACGCTCGTTTTCGAAAACCTTATGAAAAAACTAAGAAGTCTTCTTGTAGATTTGAATGCAGAAGAAGCGATGGACGGTAACAATAAAAAAATCGTAGAGGCAAAAACGAATTACGGAAAATCAAACCGCGTTCCGGATATCGAAGTGGCCCTTTTTGGTGGAAAACGTCATATCCCCTTGCATAGTGCAGAAGAACTGGTGGACGTGCGACGTCAGTGGGACGCCTATGAAAGTACCGAGGGGCAGACGGTGCCAGTTCGATGGGTTGAGGCGCCGAAAGAGCCCACCGAAGAATGGGCAGAATATCTCGTCCAGTAAGCTGGCTTTATAGTCCAGTTGGAACAAAAGGACTGTCGGTCATTTGGAGATGCAGCATGCTAAATATAGACAGCAGCAGCTGGCAACAATGGAGGTGCTTTAGTGTTTTTAAACGCATTTTATATATATATATATATATAATTTTTTTTTTTATAAATATAGCCTCTTATAATATTGCACCAACAGAAGAGTAATTCCAACAAGTATTTGAGAGTACCTTTAGGTTTGACAACGACTACAGCACGACTGTGTTACCGTTCAGCATACATTGGATATAATCAGTCAACGCCATCAAATATTTACCCGTTTAACAAAGCCACTGCAACGCTCTGAAGTTATATATCCATATAGGGAAAACCTGCCTTCTAGTGCACAGTTTATTTGTAAGTGAAACGCTTTGAGTTCTACGTAAACCGAAGCTGTAGGATCGTATTACGTACGCTTGGCTTTCTCTGCCCAGCTGCACCATAGACATTGTATCTACCATTTGTGGGTGTTGGTCAGCGATAGTAAGCAAGTTTTTCCAGAAGAAGCTAATTTGAGTTTTCCAGGCTCTCTGGTAGTGGTGTGCTCTGGGCTGTTATTATATGAAAAAGTATCATTTGGACCATATATACTAGGGCGTTGTCCCAGTCAAAACGGTCTTCCAAAAACAAGATAAAGCATTTTGGTTCTCGGCGGCTCTTTTGTATTAAAGCACCGCACTCCACTTGAAAACTCTCAAAGAACCTTAGCAAATAGCTGAAATTCGTTGTGTCCATTCCCTCATTTTGCCCGTCGTTCTTAATTAAAGCTTCAAAAGTCCGAAGTAGTCGCTGGTAATATGTGCTAGGTACTATGTATTAACAGCGGGAGTTCGTTGTTCATACAGACCTTTTACTCCACTCACATAAACTCAACGAAGAACTTGATATAATGCCACTATAAATGAATAGCTTATAGAGAATCGTTTTATAAACCAAAGATTACGTAGAATTATTCCAAATGTCTCTAAAACTGTTGTGAGCACCAATGTTTTAATCATAAAAGCTTTATCGTTTCACTATATATGCGGGTGTTCGTCGTAATTGTAAGTAATACTAGTGGTTATATGTTTTTGAAAAAACAGGCATATCGGTATAAGTAATTTGTGATGTATATCGATTTGTAATGTTATATATGCGGAGGCACAATATTGTCGTGTAGGTATTATATATAGGGATTGTGTGGAACTTCTACATGTGAATAAATGCAACCAAATAAACCCATATGCAATTGAGATAATTATTGATTTTCTTTTTGTTTGGTTGTTGAATATTAGGAAATATCTCTAATATAATGCTAATTGTACTTCATTAGCTAGAACTAGGTAAATGATCGGCGCCGTTTGAAGGCGACGTTTTCTCTGTGGCTGTTATGCAGGCTCGATTGCGTTGTCCTGGTAATCGTAGACAACATGAATACTAGTCACCGCTGATTCAAATTTCAACGTTGGCAGACGGTGACAAGAGCCACTGGAGTTTTACACAAGAGCCAAATAATTGAAAAAAAAATCGCTATAAGAGTTATTATTTCTTTCCCGCTTCAGGTCCTCTAGACAAAATGCAGATAGGTCTAACAAGGGTTCCTTTAAGAGTTTTTGAAGCAGTACCGCAAAAAATTACCTTGAGGATTTGTCCATATAGTAGCATAGCTGGAAGTAAGCTCAGTAGCACAGAATTCAATTTGCACGCAGCTTTGTGATGCGTCATTGACATTTGCGAATTACGCTCTTGTCTGGAAATTCTTATAGATCTCTTATTCCAATAGACTGGAATAAGTTCCGCCTTTTCTTAACAAATTGAATTAAAAAATGGCGCCATCCTTTTCTCATAAGCATTTTCACTAGAAGTCTAGAGTTCTATGTAAATGCAATCCGAATTTACAGTTGCTAACTTTCCTTCGACATTACTTTAGACTGACTGGTATTGAAAGAAATGTGTGCATTGCCACTTTTCTTTTTATTTCCGTAGAAGTATTTTGCAAGCAGTCGTCAAAAGCGAATCCTCCCATGTAGATTTCGTTGTTTCGCTGATTTGTAAGTAAAATGAAGATTTCGTCAGCGTAGAAGCAGCTATTCATAACGCTCGAAAAATTTTGTAGACATACTTTTCCCAATATTGCATAAGAAATTATTCTTTTTTTTTTCTATAAAATAAAGAAAAGCGTAAAGTAGTATCTATGAAAGTTCGGCTAAGCATGTAATTTTAAAATTACCAGAAAACAAGTTTTTCCTTATATTCATTTACCAATCGCTCATGCATTGCTAGACTGTTAGTCGTAAATAGTGTGGGTCACTTGCGTCAGGGTGAGGGTCTTCACTGTAACGTATCCTCTTTAGGTTTCACCGGAGTTAAAAGAAAAAGTTGGATATTGATTGGAAAAAGGTAGCACGATTCACCGACATTCACGGAGTCAATGATGATAACACAATACTTAATAGGTTTCATTGGCCTTCCTATAAACAAATTATCACTTGGTAAACTTCTTGGTAAATTCTCGCTTGGTAAATGAAAAGCGCATCTATGAATTTGTGTAGCAAACCTACAAAGTACTAAATATTGACTAAAAATATTTGGTTATGTTCCGTCGCAAAAATCATAGAACAAGACAACATAAATCCTCTTTGCAACGAGAACTGATTTTTCTCTTATCTTATCCTACAATGCATGCAACAGGTTTTTTCAGTTTCCAGACATATCATGGTATGGTGCCCTTTTCATAGGAAGCAGGACCGTACTTTCTGCGGCAAACTAAAAATGGTCAAAATAAATAACCAATATTACTCAATACTAGGCCTGTTTCTTGTATAAGTAGGTCCTATTTTAAAGGCTGAAAAGAAGCTTCAGATGCATTATCTAATTTATTCTTGAATAGCAAAATAGTAATTTTATTCATAGAGGAGACTTTATCGACTGGTTACACAATGATCGCTATGATGGTGGTATAAAAATATAATATACAGCAGCCGCCTATAAGGATCTAATAATAGTAATAATAATAAGCCAAATAATAAGTGATTTTTTCTGATCACATCATCCTTAGTTGTTGATGATCGCTTGCCGCACCTACAACAATGTTAATAAGCAAACCTATAGGAACCAATGTGGAACAAACAAAGGGGGAAAGAAGCACGATCCCGCCAAACTAAAGCGAAGTCCATGTATTGAAATTAAACAGGGCGTTTATAAGATGAGATTCTTAGATCTTCATTGCCCTACGAAGTGTATCGAAGTTCCTCCCAAAATTGCTCAAAACTATTAGTAGTTTTTAGTTCATCGCAAATTAGAATGCAAGTATCACATTATTAGCAATAACAATATTATAGCTAAACTATAATACTTGACAATGATGTGTTGCTTTTCACGGCTGTCGAGTCCGATGCAACTTCAAGCTTTTGTATTGATTGATGTTTTTTAACGCGTTTGGATCTTATGGTTGCTTGCTTGCAACAACATACGCTAGGCATGTCACTATGCAAGCTCGCGAATGGTCGTCTCTCTACAAGAACCTTTATATTCGCAAAAAAGGCTTTCTAATCACGAGCCTGTACCGAGTAGGAAACCGGCCAGTACAAAAACCTGACAGACAGCAATGCATGTATCCCTCACGGCCAAGGATCTTGAGAGCGCATCAAGCTGACAGTGTTAAAAAAACAACTGAGAAACTGACATATTGCCATAAAAAGGCTGCTTTCGAATGATGCTCTTTAAAGGTTACATCGTGGGCGTAAAAACTATTCTGCATTTAACTAGAGTGTTTTCTAGTTGATTACTCGACTGCTCTTAACACGCCCCTGTATCGAGTAGACCAATCGCAGTTACGTATAGTCCTAAGTACGATCGTAACATATTTATGTATTCTCATACCTAGCTACCATTTTAACGTGAAACAGTTACTGTAGCAACGGTGTTTTCGTAGTTGCTTCCGGTTCAACAATTAGCAGTATCTTTTTAGCCAACGGGTGCAACAATTAGGCGGTAACGACGTACGACAGAATATGAAACGATGTCGATGCTTTTGCCCATAACTTTTAAACGAAATTAGAGCACCCTAATATGCGACGTAGATAATACGATTGACACTGCCTTACAACTTTCCGCTACAAAGAGCCCTCTTTTATAAATTCCTGCACAAGGAGATGTGTAGCTTATTCCATTGGAATTTCCAACTAGTACTCGTTAAGACGACAAATTCATATCTGTAAAATATTTCTGGAGTATTTTTAGGGGCGCACCTGGCTTCTTCTGGAAAAATGCACGGCAGAGCCAACAATAGATTTTAGATAAGACGGAAAAGACCGCGGGTTTATTTTCGATTCGCTTGTTCGTGCGGCTTACTCTAAATTTTTCCATACATTTTTTGTATTCCTATGGACTGGAGGAATATACTACAATATTTACGTTTTTTGTGCATACATATTCTCTGAATCGAAAAGCTGATTCAACTATATACACAATATTGAAAGAGAACTTTGGAAACGGGTCACGCTATTTATTTAAAACATTTTTGCATATATTCCCATATTTAACAAGCATTGGCTTTTTAACTTAATCCGAATCTATCGATTAAAGTGGATCCGATACGAGGCCTCATTGTGATGCCCACTACCCGCTTTAAAACACGACGTGTGGGACTGTTCATTCCATATAATTCCTAACGTATGTATTAAATTTTTCATGTTGGTAAAATTAATAGTTTTCTCTGTCTTGCGGAAGGGTTATATATGATTAGTATATTGTGTTTTGCTTTCTACCATCCTTAGACGGAACATTTTACTAAATCTTTTGTATAGCTTTGACAAAAACTTAAATTTTAACTACCGTAAGCTAAATAGTCGTTTGTACGCATTGGCGCGTCCTTCGTTGGACTCAAGCATGCCGCTTTCAGATATACCTGAGTAGAATATCCAAGTAGGTTTCACTGTACTTAGATGATATAGGATAGATTTTGGTGTACGTATAACATACGCGACAATGGTTATCACATTTTATGTAAGCGCCATATTCTACTAGCATCATAAATGAAAATAAAATACGTATCAAGGAACACACAAAGATGAACGGGTAATAGTTTTTTTAGACACATAACAAAATAAATTTAATGTAGTTAGGATATTTCTAGTAAATTCATATTAATCTAACGGTATAGCTTTGCTTAGACTGTGTGCCCCAACTACAGTGTCATGCTTCACACAGTTATTGTATCTAAACTGAAAAGTGGGTACATTAATTTTTTACCGAAATCTACGATACGTAAAAACAAAGAAAACACTAAAATAATATAGAATTAGAGCGCTATAGTGTATGCTAGTACCATAAGTAGTTCCGAAATCTTTCAGTGATATCAGTATTGTATGTATTGTAATTGCGCGAATACTTTAAATTGACAAATTGGATTGTTCTTTATAGTCGTTTAGTTGACCGGTTGCAGGCGGCGGCGGCCGCCGCGTGACTAAAAAACATTGTTTCTGGACGTAATGTCGCAAAGCTATTTACTTGAATACTTCACTTAGTAAACTTGAACAAATCAACCTGCCAATGATCCGTCTATCTCATACAGTAGTTACTCATGCAGATAACTGGAATCAGTGCCTGCAACTTGCCATAGAATTGAATATAGCATTGTGAATCAAAATAGACTTTTCCATATATCCGGGTCTGCAGAAATTTGGGCTTACAAAACAAATAGTGAATCGGAAAAGGCTGCACATAAGCTGAGAGAAGGACTGAAGAGGCTAATTTAAATGTCTTAAGACGATATCTTTGCCTGGCAATTGATGAACATCGTTTATAGGAAACTCTAATGGAAGAGCTCTGCAAGCTGTTATAGTGCTTCAAAATGAACGTATTCGTGCATTAGCAGACATTTCGACTGTCAGTCATTTTTTTGTTGGACCAACACAAGGAACAATAGAAAATGTGTGCCAACGGACACGAGCTCCGAATGTGGCAAAGAGCCATAAAATGTTGGCGAGGTGTTAGCAAGGCCTGTAGCTAAGGTGGCGGTTTCACTTCACGCTACTCGTATTAGCCAGTCCCCCTTAGCAAAGTTTGTGACGCACTGGACACGGTCCATTAAGGCGAACTTCGTTACTCCGATCCAATGGAAGGACCCAAATTGGTGAGACAATTTCCGGGTCGAGTACTGGGCGATCATCCCTCCCTAAAATGGAAAATTTTATGCCGTAAAGTTAAGGCGTGTGGGTGTCGAGGGGAATATCCGGTTCGTATTACGGACTAATGTAGGGTGGAAGTAATGGCAGGGGCAAGGTAACCGCAGAGAATCCTAGACAATGGTTGGCGGGTGCGCGAGATGTCAATTCTGTTTTGAATGCATGTGGAAGATTTGGTGACTATCGACAGCACCTCTAACTTCGACAACAACTTACGTGAACCACGCTTTGGTGGAATATCTGATCTAGCGTATGAGCCGAACCAACTCTGCCTACAATCAACGACCCGAAGTTTTTTCAGAAGTTTGCTAATTTTAGATGTGTCTATCGGCACTTCAAATTACGCTGGAAAGTTCGATGCTATACATGGAAATATGATCTTCGTCAGAATTGCAGACTTTCAGGATGCATTTCTACGTTCTTTCCCGTAAATTATTTTTAAACGATAGCATTGTCAGATCATCTGACTATCTAAAACTGACTCAACTCAGGGACATGCTCAAACGTTTCCCTTCGCAGCAATGAGAACCTGATCAGATTCAGTTGCAGCTTGCCAGCCCAGCAGAATGAAATGCTTGAATGCGATAATGCCATTTGCCAATAAAGCAACACATCGCAGTTTTGTCGGCAGTCACTAAACAGTCTTTTTTCAATACTGAAGTTCCACAAAAGAATATTTCGTGTAAGATTTAAATTAGAGCCCCATCGCAAACTCAATTCATGCGTGTTGCTGCTACGGCGTCGGTAGAAGACAATAGAAATCAGCCTGTTTCTCTTGCTAGCATTTGTCTTCCCAAGGACATTTGAAGGCTATATATATACATAACTATATTTGCATATTAAGCATCTGTTATTTGTATAATATACCTTCTGAAAGGTATGTTTCTATTCAACTTTTGACCGGCTTATTCACATTAGCTTCCTATAAGCGTTTATTTTTCATTGCGCAGTGGAATTATTTTGCAATAAATCGCTACCATTTTATACAACAAACTCGGCTGAGAGTATGAGTTTTGAAATGAAGTACCGCATTCGGAAAAGGTTTGCATGGTTCTTCATCCGCTCATGTGTTATTTTTTCCATAGCTTCGTCGTCGCGGCACGGTGTGCCACTTCAAAACGCGTCGACGTAACGCTAGAAATCCCCTTTCAACATTATCCTTGTCAACTTTGGAGATTCACAGGATAGAAAATGACAGTTATCAGGGGATGCTTCGATGACATGAAATGAACAAATGCAAAATCGTGGAGAAAATTACTCGACTCATTAGGGTACTTAAAAATGTTCTAATCTTGGCCTGACTATAGGAAACGCGCGACTGAACAAATCATTAGAACAGAAAAATATAAGCCAGCTAGGTTATTCTGCTGTAAACCAAGGGCCGAAAGCGGGCCGGTGGCCGAAAGGGCGTTTTGTGCGGAAAATGCGTGCGAATGTAGGAACAGGAATAGTTAGGCTACAAGCGCAGTTTACTCTAATACCTAATATAAAAGAGCCTTCTATGGACACTGACAGTAGGTGATGCGTCAGTCGTGGGACTGGCATAGATATTGGCGCGCATTCATTAAACGCAGAGTAAACTTAGAAAAATTAGTGAAAACGATATGCGGCCAGTGCTTTCCTGACTATGTAAATACAGCAGTTTTTGGTAATGAGGAAATCTATGAAAATAGAACGTTCATTGATATCAATCTAGAGTAACAGATCCATCTATATTCTTGTCATATACGTGCTTTAACAGGGGCATCTCGCAATCATGTTGAGGCGTCCATATTAAAGTAAGTAACGCTATCTCTCTGCCTCGTTCTTATTAACTTTTCATTCTTTGTCAAGTATGAAATTTCAGGTGTGCAGAGAATGTACTGCGTCATGTAAATTTTTTTCACAGGTCAGTTCAAATAAATTCGACGAGAGTTGTCTTAATGAAAATTAATACCTACAGACAGAGAGAGCAGTGACATACTCGGGACGATCGAAGATCCATAAAAATATTCATAGACTAGTTATCAGCTGGCATCCCAAGACTGTTCGTTTGTTATAAAAAAAAATTTTGTACATAATTGAGCGCAGCAGTGGATGATCACGTCCGTTAGACTGGAAGTAACTGTGGCACCTACATAATCAGTTCGACTGAACAGTGCAATGGGTCAGCCTATCAGCAAAGCCATAATCGTCTCTAACTCTTTGTGCATTGTTCGTGTCCCATATAAGATACGAGGACGTAGTTCCGTGTCGTTATCATGGGATCGATGGGCAGCTCAATCGAGACGCCGCTCATTGTAGATTACTAGATAAAAGTGTTATAAAGAAACTAGATATATGCAGAAATAACTTACTTTCACATCCATAATAATAATTATGGGTAATTAGTAATAATTGGGTTTTTTTACGCCAGCCGAATGGCGGGCAGAGGGATGCAGCTTGATACGACAACGCCTGATAGGGCAAGAAGATGTTCTAAGCGCTCAAAACTCAGTGGTCTTTTCGAGTCGTATTCGATTTGGCTTACTTTGCAGCTACTGCTATTGTTGTTAAACAAAATAGACTACTATAACCCGAAGGGTTGCTATTTAGAGTTAAAAATCAATTCCATGTATACAGGGAGCGTCCGGTCACGCATTGGTACCATTAGAGTTGAATCGTCTATGGAACTTCGTTTTTTTGATAACATTTTCAAAACTCATTTTCCTCTGGTGAGCACCGTTTAAGTATTACTACGTTAATTTTGGCGTATACTATACATACATTCATACGTATCGGGCATAACGCAAATCAATCAACTGCATCATTGTTATAATGGCTGTTTTTATAAACGGCCACTACTATCATAAGAACCGCTTTGCCGCAAAACTATATTCTATGTAAATTAGATAAAATGTAATTTATTTTCAGCACGTAATTTCGTTTTGTTCTTATAGTTCGGATTATTCCATAGAAAAAGACGTCAGAAGCCTATATTACGTCAAAATTTGGTTTTCCACAATATACTTCCTAATGTGACAAACACATGAACTTTTAAGGCTTCAAAGACAGAAAGGCAGGGCGTAAAAATGACGTTTAGACTCTTAAACGTCGATTCAAGCAGACAAGAGCCAAAGGTATATTTTTACCAAAAAAAAAAGAATGGCATGAATAGCACATAACACTTATAAAATCACAATTGTTGTGCAGTTTTTTTTTTTTTTTATTAAATACGTTTAGGGTACATCAAGCTGTGTCTTTAAAAGGATTGATTAATGCAAATTATTTTCATCAGCTCTCCCATCTTCAAGAAAGGAAAATAATTCTTGAACGTCAAACAGTTATAAACCTATTTTCTCCTATGATATTGAAAAATATTTCATGCAAATATTCATTAAATGCCGTTTGTTAATGGCGCGTAATTTAAAATGAAATTTTCGATGGTTTGAATGGCCCCGGACAAGCTAATCATTAAGTTGCAAGCAAAAATGTATAATAACGAAAATTTATAATTTAGGTTGACTACAGCAGGTAGTAATAGACCAGTATTTGTAATATATATATATATATATATATATATAGCGTGTTTAATTTTTACGAGAAAAAGACCCCAGTGAAAATATCAGATCAAATCAGTCGGAAACCATCAGTGGCATAGAATTGTGATAACCGGGCAGTTAGAATGTTTGCGGTGCGTCTAGATGTGTGGAAACTATGAAATAGTTAATTTTAAGTAAGAATTCAACAAATCGAGGTGCGCCACTAGGATAATCTGGTATGGGTAGAGTGAAATTATTTAGAAATTTCAGTTTAAGGTATAAAAATTGTGAAGTTAAGCTGTGCAGCGAGATAACAATAAAGAAAACTAGTTGGAGAAAAAAAAAAACGTCTTCGGAGCTTTACGAAGAGAAGAAAGCGGAACGATGATTGTAAGATTGGATTACAGGGATTCAACTCTACGGCATTAGGGCCATTTCTAGTGGGCTATAAAGGGATGTTGAAAACAGAATTGCTCATGCTTAACATTAACAAGAGTAACGACATATAGTACTATTGGTTCAATAAGCAAAATTAAACAACTGGGCATGTGGTGCCAAAATGGTAAGTAGTAGATGTTTGGACAAGGTATTTGGATAGTATGTATGATAAAAGTAATAAGATTCGGGCACAAGAAAAATGTAGAGATATATATAACAGTAAGAAATAAACGGCAATTTGGAAGGGGCATACATACGATACGAAACAACTGAGTACAAATGGCTAAAAAATAATGATAACAGTAACAACGACGTAAATAACGATCCCCGCTATGTCTGCGTGAATCACACAATAAGCTGAGCGCGCCCCTGATGCAAAAAGGAATTTGAACATTTAGTGGTACGCAAAATGTATACACTAACTCCCAAAGTGGGAAGTTGGGCAAAAGCAACAAACTTAAACAGCAAGAATAAACATGAAAATTGTAAAGTGCAGCAGAAGGAACGAATGCAAGGAACTACTGCAGAAGGTAGAAAGCGACACATGGGGCTTCCATGCTACATTATCAAGCTAAGAAAATGCTCAAGCAGATTGGCATCTGACATTTTAAAGAAGGCGGTCTGCTCTGTGTTTCCGACGCAAGTGGGCAGAGACGTGAACTGCCTATGAGATAATAACGAAGATATTATGGCAACGATCGAAAGCGCAGAAAAAGCAAAACGAAAACTAGAATTGGGGAAGGCACCAGGACCCGACGAAGTCCCCCCGGGCGCTATCAAACTTTTAATCACTTCTTGGTGGCCGGATGTTTTTAGAAAACTAGTAAACAGGCCTATAAGGGAAACAAGCTTTCCTAGAATCTGGACAGAGGCAAAACTGGTTCTGACCCTTGAACTGAGTTTTATTTTACAGCCCAATATGCCTTTTAATATGACAGATAAAGTAATAGACAGTCCTCTGGTTTAAAAAAAAAATATAGAAAAAGCTTAACAGAAGGAGGCGCTGTCAAGTCTTCAATATGGCTTTTAAAAATGGATATATACGGCACATTGCCAAACATTCAAAGCTCGGAAGACGAGGGACTTTTTTCTGCGCTCTTTTTAACCTCCTTAAAGCAATTAACTTGGAAGTAATTACAAAGACGCTGAAGCGTAAAGACGTTTTACTCTATTTACGCCGGATGCTATCGTGATATTCAAAAGACAAGTCGCTATAAACGAGGGCGACACTTTTGGATTACTGCTGGTGCGCTGGTGGAGGGCTCAGTTCTCGGACCGACAGCGGGGAATCTGGGCTATGATGAAGTGCTTTAGCTGTCCGGTCTGCCGTAGAATAGCAAAACGCCTTTTAGAACAGGTATAATAGGGAACAAGCGACGGTATCTGGATGTTATATTAAATACAGCACCCACTGGCTCGGCGCATATCGAACACGCGGCAGCAAAGGCCTACCGGGCCGGCGCCAAAATCGCTAAAATTCAATCGAAAGCAGAAAGGGTTAAGGGAAGGAGATTGCTGGTTACACTAGCAGAATTTGCGTCTGTTCCGTATTGATGAATAAAACTCTGATGAAAAAGAAGGACAGACACAGCCTGCTGCCGGCGTAAAGAGCACTCGCCTTCTGAATGATTAGAGCTTAAATGATTTCGATGGAAACGGTAGTAGTAATTGTAAAACTGGTATCATGCAGGATACCCTAGCAGGCACACGGGAAGAAGGAGCATTGGATGAAGATGAGATCTAATCTCAGCAAGAAAATCATTACTACACCTACGGGCTGAGTAGACTAAAACAACGATCGTAGAGCAATATGATATACAGCTTTAGGTGACTTCTGCTGAGGATGGGGTAATGACGTCTGAACAAATGAGACCTTATTGAAGGAACAGACTGAAATGATACTGACGCGGCCTTTAATGGGCTTGCTTTTAGAAAAACTTGAAAGTTAGGACTGCGAAATTTAGTGAGTACTTACGTAGTGAGATGGAGCTTCTGCGCCACGCGCATTAATGTATTCTAACGCATCCTTTAAAAAAAATACAACACCGAGCCAAAACCGAAAATTATCAGAAGATGGCCAAAATAATTTAGAGCTTTTATTAACAAACACCTTTAGTATAAACGATTCTCAGAAAAGAGGGACAACGCAAAGGTAGGCCTGATTCCGAAGCTGAAGAAGCCGGCACAATGACGCGTAGACTGATCTGTCTCCTGTATACATCTGCCACAATCATGGACTACATTATCATACGTAGGCTTAAGTATGAAACAGAGGCAAACCAAGCTTCGCTAGACTTTTAATACGACTTTCGTAGGGGTAAATCAATCCTCATGCGATTAAGAGAGAACTAGACAAGAAGTATGTGGAGAACGCCAACATGCGTAAGATTCAAAGCGACGTTCTTTTGATATAGCTGGATGTAGAAAGGCATTAAACACAACAAACTTAAAAGTAATCAACATTCTACTATAAGAATTTTTTTTTTAAAACATTCTATACCAAGAGAATAATATTTTCATATCTAAAGAATAAAAGTTTTTAGGCTAGGGAGCCTAAAAACAGGTCACAGCGAGAGTTTTGTAAGGATCATTGTGAAATTTTGTCAGACATACGGAGAGCATTGCCTACGCCGATGATCTAACGTTAGTTATAGCCCGTTCTGAAGAAAAGTTAGACTTCTTGCGTGTGGTCTTTGTCGCTATGGTGGACTGGATAAAGAAGGTGGCACCGGAGAAATGCAAGGCAATCTAACAGAAAGGAAAGAAGTTGCGAAGGTTTCATTAGAAGTGGAGGAAAATTGCATACGGATCAAGCGACAGCTAAAGTATCTAGAGGTCGTCTTGAATACTGGTCTGAGAGGAATAGCACATACCCAATACGCTGCAGGGTAAGCACTTCGCAGCACGCTTAAATTAGAGCGACTTATACCTTGAATGAGGGGCCTCTCGAAAGGCACGAGGCGTCTTCGTGCATCCGTGACGACATCCGTCGCGTTGTATATATAGGTATGTATTGTTCTAGATAAGCAAAGAAACTGGAAAACCCAACTTATGGCACAAGGAGTAACAGCAACTAAAGTAGCCAAAGCATGTGGGACTGTCTCCACCGAGGTTCTCGTGTTTCCTAAATTAGTACCTGGGATTTTCTGCTAGGGAATAAACGAAACGACAATTGGAGGATGATATGAATCTATCGACAACCTGAACAGTAACGATGCGGAAGTGGCAAGAAATCTAGTCACCAGCGAGAACGGCAGATGGACCACGAAATTGGAAGGAACCTCTTATCCCGGACCTGAGGGTCTGGTATGATAATAACAATAACAACCTCACCTACACATGTACTCATTGGACACGGTCAACACCATATTTACGTGATAAAAATAAAGCAGCATAGCGTATGCGTATTTTGCGAGCTAGGTCAAACTAAGGCACCACACTGTTCCTGAATGTGGCGCTTTCTGAGAAAAAACGCAGAGGAGCGCTACGTTGTACACTTTGGACCGTGGTTAAGGACGTTGTTGATTATATGCTTGTATTTACAGTAGGATGGAGCGTTTTTTAGAACCATTACGCGCAAGCAAGAAGAACTTGAAAGAGCAAGAAGGCATCTTGAATAAAAACGTCAAGAAGTACAAGATGCAGGCAAACAGTAAAGAGAAAAAGGAACTTTCCCCACCCATCCCTTCGAGGAATCAGAAGTAGCTTTTCAAAATAGTTCGAGCCCCGAAAAGGAGCATTAAAGGGGCAGAGTACGGTTTCAGCGTCCCACACCGCATAGAGTGCGTCCTAGAGTCGGGCCCCATTCAGTCGATTATAAAGAGGAATAACTCTGGATTTCCCTATCGAAAGTAGGTGCATTAGCCCGTACCTTCCCTAAAGAAATCTTGAAACCAAATGTAAACAGACGTATTTTGTTTCGTGTTCACTTAGGCCAATCGTCTGACGCAATATTTAACTAAAGCAGTAGCACTAAGTGTAAAATTCAGTGGAACAGCCGATTACTTTGTATATGTAGATGTATTTGTTCAACGATTCTACGCTTGTATCATATTGAATAAGGCCACTGGATCACACTGAGTCAATGTTTTTGGCACGCGTTATTGAACATTTTTTAATTCTATCATCGATATTAAATAAACATTCCTACTTACAGAATCTTTCCGTGTAATGATTTCTTATTTGAAGAAAATGTCCTCGTATTAAGGCGATCTTTTATCATTCGAGCAAATAGGATATATATATATATCCTATTATGCGTTTGATATATTTGATACTTTAAGTCTATACCTTTTTTTTTCTATACCTTACTAAATAGTATTAAAAGTGTTCATAATCCTCAACTATATAAATAACAACAAAGACATTATGACTCGGCACAGCGAGTAAAATATTTTCTAGAAAAATAGTTTGCAGTGTTCAGAAGAACATCATCAAGTTTACAACCAGCGCCTGGATACCTCTAAGGCTCTTTTGAATAAGTAGTGAAATCCACCCGTGTCATTCGAGCTGGAGATTACCTAAAAGAAACCCTCGATAATGAGCATTGTCAAGCTGCATATGGCTGCATGTTTTACATCAATGGCCTGCATTATGTGCTACTGCTGAAAGGAAGAGATGTGTCGCTGGTTTAAATTGTACTCGTTTGGCTTCCTCGTGGGTTCGTAATGTTCTTCGTAATGTCGGGGTTCACAATTTTTAGTATAGATATATGGCACTATAAATAAATAGAAGAGTTAAAGATAGCTCATGTAAAAAGTCGTTCCGTGTATAGAAACAGAGTAATCCCAATCAGGAAATAATAAAAAAATATTGAACTAAGCTTGCAAATACAGAAATGCTTCTAGTGAGTCCCTGATACGTGCGTTTGTTGACGGATTGTGTGTAATTACTAACAATTGGCATAAACGACGGGTTAGGAAATTGTAAATGAAATTTGTTAAAGCTCAAAGGTGTTGACAACGGTACATTCGCTGACAACTTCAGGTAAGTAATGCAGTGAATTCGTTTTGTAATTGATTTTTTATATTTGTATATTTATTACATTATTTGAATAGGTGGTGTACATTTGTTTAATTTAACACTTGATTTGTATACTCATAAAATCTCCCAATGCATAGCTGTAAAAAGTCTAACTTTGTACTTATTTTCATGTGGCAAGGAACACAATTATGAGAATGGCTATCTAGTTTCGTAATTAAAAAAAAACTGTTATTAGAAAATCTGTTGATGTCCTATCAAGGGTTCTATGCAGTCTATATATGTTATTCAAGTTTCGTAGACCTTATAACCCTTGAAAGCATTTGAAAGTGTTTTGCTTCAGCTGAATTCTGAGCTGTGGCGCTCGACCGTCTAGCAAGTTAAGACTTTAATTATTATCCGGCATTCGAAGGAAGATATCCATTTTGACAAGAAAAATCGGGTAAACCTTTTAGTAAGGTTCAAAAACTGTGATTAATATTGTGACGTTTGCGTTATGCAACACCGACCGACCTCGCGGTACCGGAACACATAAAAATTGTATTGACATACCTTTTCTTGGCTCATATTGACTTGCAAAACAAAGGCGCACCTAAATTATAGCAAACCTACTTTGTTAGTCTTGTCAAACAGAATAGAAAATATCTGAAGATCCAAGGTTATGGGCATCCAGTAATTTAAAATAAACACAACTTCGTATGGAAAAATATCAGTGAAGGTATAGGAATGCAAGTCATCTCACTGGGCTCAGATAGCAAACTGGAATACCATCTGTTCCTATGCCTTGATGTATACATAGCTAAATTAAGTTTAGATTTATGGCATGATAGAACGTAAAAAGGAAAGTATATTTGCGCTATATTATATCTACAAATTAATCTACACAAGCTGTACATTATCTAGATGATGATGTAAAGATAAAATTCAAAATTCGATATTATGTGCTGCCCTAGCCCTGGTGTCCTGAACGACTGACTCGCTGTCCAATTCAATTTCTGCAAGAAAAAAGAAACGAATAGGCAGGGAGGTAGTAGCAGCTTAGGTCCTAGATTTACATGTATTTTTGGGATCAACAATTTTAATTGAACTCAGGACAATGTACTCATAGGGAGGCAAAGGTACAGCAGGTTCATATTCGCACATTCAGTAACTATGTATTTGCAAGGACTGAGTACAGATAGCGGAAGTGCATAGTTGGTCCTACAGTCGGTTTCATTATAGCTTGCTCTAGTAAAGCTTGCCTTTATCGAATTCAAAACAGATATAGCATTATTTTTCCATTTTAGAAGCTGAAAGTAATCGATAAGCCAAAAAAAAACGTTTTTCTTTTCAAACAACCGGTGAAGAAGTGCATAAATGTTGCTAGCACCTCAAACGAACGGAACGAATTAGCTAGCTGTCTCTATCTTGTTGGAAAATGTTTGCTCGCTAAAGTGGCGGTAATCATATGTGACAGTGACCCCTATAATATTCTGAGGGTGTAACGAATGGAATATGATTTATTTAAGTAATATATATTATTATACAATGAACATGTTCTGGAGAATCAATTAGTTTAATCACGTATACGGTCAACAGAACAAAATCAACTCTATTTCGCAGAGTCCGCAATTAGTTGTCGTCAACATCAGGCACTGCCAAACTTGATTGTTTTCCAAGCCTGAACTCCGAAGCCCTTAATGATGACGAATCTGTTCCAGCCTCATAGCTTATTACAAACAACTAGCCTGAAAAATAAAGTCGTTGTCAGGATGTCTGAAGCTCGTTCAGATAAGTAAAACGAGCAAAAGAAACTTTGAAACTTCAAAAAATATAGGCTATATTTCACAAAACAAATTTGACATTTGGCATTCGCTCAATCCATAACTATGCAAAGTGGTTGTGTGGTTCACTTTTAACTGCAAGGCCTGATAGTAGGGAACGGCCACTACCATTACGACTACAAACTAGTTAAGGAATCAAACAGTAAATAAGCGTGACTGTTCTATATGGGCATTGTGTTGAAACATGTAGGAGCTGTTTATATATGTATGTAATGAATTTAACGAAAACATTGTACAAACCCTTTCAATTATTCTCTTTGTTCTTTACTTGTTGCTTTTTGCCAGTGAGGCGATCAGTATCTTTTTTCCGAAGAGTTAATTCATACTTTTAAGTTATAATCGCACCTACTGCAGCAGAGTGCATTTGTAACGTTAATGATACTTTATTTTGTGTTTTACCTAGATGTCGTCTTTAAATGAAAATTATTAAGCACTAATTTAGCCACCTTCGTTCAAAAAGCTCTCATATATATATATATATATATATATATATATATATATATATATATATATATATATATATATGAAAGAAAGTAAACACGACAAAGTTATTTGTTGGCGATCTCCATGATGTTGCATTGTTAACGGGTTTGCCTCGTTAACTTAAACACAAGTGAAATGATCTCAGCTCCAAACCATGTGTAGATAGACTTCGCTTTGTGTTGAAGACAAGTCATTTGGAGCAACAGTTGACGGCAGCACCGGATGTAGAAAGGCTCAACATTTACGACTGTTTGTAACTTGAGAAACGATCTCCGTTGCTACGCATGGGACAAGGTGTATAGATATATCGTAGCTTATACGACGACGACATGATCATTATACGTAGACAAGTTAGAGACTGGTCGGCGTCCTAAGAGAGAAGAGGTGCATACAAAACGAAAATTGCCATAGCGGTAGAACAAAAGGATAGTACTATTTATTTTGTGTAAGTAATAAGCCATTTGGGTCATTCATTTTCGCTGCTGCTCACATTACTCAGTCGTGACTCCGGTGAGTTTGACGGTCGGGTGAAGCGCTTATGTAGTCTGCGATACTCAGCGCATACAGGGCCACAGAGTTCGCCCCACTCACTCGTAAATTGTAAAGCGGATACAACGATCGTCTCTCCTCTATGTCGTTCAAGGTCTACAAGCCTACCGAAGAAACGGAAAACAGAAACTGCGCACAATTATAATCACCCGTGACATTTGTAGTGATAAGTAAGTGGATTTACCCAGTGTCTTGTAAATCCGAAAGGAAGTACTATATGCGTCTATGTAATTATATTTAAATAGCACATAAAGTTTTGTGCTGGAAAATCGGACGCTTACAATTGGCATCGTTTGCCCCAGTCATGATGTAGACATTGTTGTCTCGCGCTGATTTTTTTGGTGCCGTCTAAGAAACGTGATAAATTTGCCTATGTTCGTATAAACGCATCCGGGTTCAGCGCAAGCCCATTTTCTTCTTCTCCGTTTGCCTCTGCTCTCTGTTTACATAGTCTATGATAGATGCAATAGATGATTTCGCCGTCGATTTGACTAATCCTCTATTTCGAATAAAAAAGCGTCGTTTTCTTGTTGCAAAGACCTTTCCCTAGAAGCACATGTGGACGCTCCGGGCACAACCATTAAGTCAACACACGTATGGCTGTGGCTGAATGACGTCTGGACCAAATACAGCCAGCGTCCAATCGCCCCTTCCTCATTTACTGCCTTTTCTTCCCTTCAAAGCGAACTCAATCGAATGTTGGTCAAGGGGATGGAGCTGAACGTTTCACTTAGCGCCACACTTTGCTACAGGCAATAACAACGCATCTTTGGCGATCGGCGTCTTGTATGACATTTATAGCTAGCAATGCAACGCATATAATTTTATTGTACGTATGTAAGTTCGTGTAGAAGCGTTTGTATTCAAAGCCAACGACATTAAAAAACTGTTAGACAGGGAAGAGAAAGGCAGAGGCGATAGTCGTAACGCTAGGTCGCGAAAATGACGTCCCGAAGCGGGGCCAAATCATCAACAACGAAAACACGTGAGGCAAAACCAAGTGGAGCTTATGCTGTTACTTGCAATGTAGTCCTTGTCGCTGCATAACGCATCTAAGCTATACCGAATGCACAGTACGTCGCTGTGAAGGGTGTCGCGCGTTTCTTCATTCTCGTGCATTAACTACCTCCCTGCTGAAGGCTTTCTTTATTCAATAATATCAACGCATGTAGTATACGGAGTGTATAGATAGGAATAATGGAAGGTAGACGAGAAACGAGAAAAAATTTAGAATTGTCATTGAACGATATTTCCCCCATCTCATGGAATTATGAAGCTTGGCCAGCTGACAAGCAATGCCCGAAGTCGCAGTGGTCTTGTGGTTAGCCTAGTGATCGTAAATAATCTAGAAGTGGTAAATGACCAAAGTGTTTGGATGAGGATTGTCTATGTATGCCCTATTAAATATATATTAATTGTTTCCTTATGCAGGTCTCTACAGCTGTCACGCAAATGTTACACTTGTGAAGGTATTGAAATGATGGGGATCATTACAGAGCTTTTTTTTTGATCTCGATAATAACCATCGAGGGAGCATTCATAAAACGAAATATAATGGTAATCAGTGTAATTTATAAGGTAACTTGATTGAATAGAAAGAGTTATACATAATATGTAACCCCTCTACACGTTCCATAAGAGTATTATTGGCAAACATTTTTATCTATGGGACTTGATTACATATTTACTAAACTGGTCCCGATAGTTTAAGGCAGTAGACATTATTATAAAAGTCTAACCAGTTATGCTTATCCCAACTACCTCTATTTCTTCGACGGATGCTTATGTCTTTAACTTTAGCTTTTTCAAGCGAGTACGCAGCTCCCCACTCCACATCAACATACGAGATAGGTTTTACATTGATCGTAACTAGAAAATTCACTTGCTATCGCTTATCCAACTACAATACTATTGCTAGAATGTGGGTTTTTTTTTTACCTATAGTGTTGTTGAATAGAGTTTCACCATCTTCTACCAAATAGCTTATCTAAGGAATAAAAGCATACCCAAATCTTTTTTTACCTTTTGCTAAACTCCAGCATTTTATTTGCCTCTACATATAATAATACCCTGTAACGCAGACTGTAGACATATTTCATGCGTATCTATAAATCTTCGTTGTATACGAATGAGTGACATCACGTCACTTGTGGTACGCATGCTCATGAACGTAGCAAAACGACGGCGTTGTACGCTACGAATAGTTGTAGATCATTACGAATAATCCTACAGGTTTACAGATCTACCCCTGCTTTAAAAACGAGAAAATTCAACAACAAACAGGATAACATTTTTTTTTTGTACCTTTTTTAAAAGTTACGCATAGAAACAGTGTTGTTGACGCACTTTTACCTTACAAACGGTATCATTAGGTAAGCATTTGATACCCAGCTTGAGCTTTATTCTATGTATTGCATTTCTCCTATGTGGGTTTCTTTCTGAGATTTTGGTGGCCTTTTTAAAGCCTTTCGTTTTCTGACAATTGCATAATCGAGATGGAGTCATGTTGTGGAGTGAATCTTGCTAATACATCAAAGCTATTGCCGAACTGATGTCGCAGGCCGAGCACCCACAGCAGGTACATCTGGCTAACACATATCGTTAGGAGAAGAACTAGTCCGAAACCTGTAATTAGTGCAAATCGGCCACTCGGCCTATCCGAATTCTCCCCGATGCGGTATGTCTCTGGCGAGTCGCCCATTTCAGGCATCACCATAACATCTGGAACGAAACATTCCACGTAGAAAAATGAAACAGTTAAGCATCGTTAAATTGAACTTTCCCAACCTATAGCTTTACAACGAGCACATATTTGCTACGCGTATGTTTCAGAAGTCTGCCCTAATTCAAACGCCCACATAATATAACAATCAAGCATACACCTTCCTTGAGGCCCAGGTAATGGTAAGGATCCAGCTAGATAATGCTGACCTCCTGAGTTATGCTGCTATTTGTAATTTTCTGACGGACACTTAGATTGTTTTTGTCTTCAATATTCAATCGAAACGAATATAGGCGTCCCTTGCAGTTGATAACGATCATACTAAGATGATGATAATAATCGACTTTGATAGATCCTTGTAGACACGTGGCAAAGGAAACAGCCTCTAGCCATACCAAGGAAAATAAATGACAATGCTATTCAGTAACATCAATAAGCTATTTAACTGGTCAGTCTTGCCATTCATGGAAACTAAAAGTGGGTGCAGACATGTATTCCAGCCAGAAGAAAGTTAACAGCGTGTTGGAAAACAACGTTATGATCTTTTTAGCTGATTTTTAAGCAGTATTTTGCTGACTAAGTTTATAGTATTTGCCCGATACGCATATTTACCAAACCGAGAAGATCAACTAGCTAACCACTATACAATCGAATGACGCTTTCCGCTTCTGTGTGTCGTTCGAATAGCAGAAACCGTTAGGACAACAGTCACAAGTTATCTCATGGGACATGTTTTTAAACGCAACTTGTAATAAGCAGGATTTCGGCCTATGGAAATCCATCTTAATTCTAATAGATTGATATAGTAGCTTCTAATGGGGGAGCAGTAGTCGTGTACGAAACTGCAATACAGAATTTGACCTAAAAATCGTCTGCAAGTGTCAGCTGTGGATACAATTACCGTGTAAACAAACGTAGGCTACAAATGACCCGTTCGCCATATCGAACATAGGAAAAATTGGGAAGCGATGTCTACGCTGGGTCTGGCTATATATTTACGTTTTTGTGTCGATATGGCTATACTCTCATATATACATTTGGAAACTGGAACTGTATATGCTTATTTTCTAAACATTTGGTTAATATTTCTAAATTAATAAATACTTTATGCAGGCTATCATGAGAGTAACTTAGGGCGGTAAAATTTAACTTTGCTAAGTAAGAATGGACTTGAAAATTTGGTTGCAATCCATATTGTTGACTGTACACGCTGATATTTTTCTTAAGTGCTATTCACAAGTGATTCTATTGCGGCAGCACTGATGAATTCCTTTTTTACTGAGTAAGCTATAAGCCACAGAAAACCAGAAAGTTTCCGTAACCAAGTCGCTTCCGAAACACCTGGTTCGTTAGATTCATATCTTTTTAATAATAATAATAAATTTAAGTGTAAAAAATAAGTCCTACGCAACATAAAAAGCTTTTATATATATATATATATACTACTAGAATATGATCAGTCTCAGAAAAGTCTACGAAAGCGCCTTGAAATCTATGCATTAAAGCTAGAAAATTCAAAAATATTTTTATTAACAATAAAATGGGCAAATTTAAGTGTCTCTCGTATCTCATAAACAAAAAAAAAAAAGTATAAATGTTCATCGCCCATTTTAACCGTGCAATAAGTACGAACCTGTCGAAATGGAATGATTATAATAACCCTCCAGAAGTAACGTATACTATATATAGGGCTGACACGCTTAGGAACGAATTATGACTGGTGGTGTTAACGACGATACACGCAAATTACATTGAATTAACTAATAACGTCTTGTTCAAGCAAACGCCCTCACCGAAAAAAAAGTCTTAGAAACTTTTCTGTAGATTAGGTAATATATAATAGTACAAAGCTTTTATGAAAAAAGAATGAAAACTATGGCAAAGAATCATGCTAATGGCTAATGTCATTGTTCTTAGTATCAATGTTCTCTTAAATACTAAAAAAGCTACAACTTTATATATATATATATATATATATTAAGTATTCTGATGCGAAAAGAAAGAGTTTAATGAAAATATTTTTCAACAACATTGTTTTTGTTGCATCCAGCAATATCAAGCCAATCGTACGATTGTTTCGTGATTTACATAGGTTTACCAATAGAGATTGTTCCCTGACTAACCTCTGTATTCTTGGCTTGAATTTGGGGATGGTGTGACGCATTCTGTTTCCTCGCGCAAAATGATCTCATTGCATGAACGACGGTTTTGTGCCAGCCGGTAACCTTTCCGACAGGCACAGACAGATTCCAGATTACTTAAACGGAAACAGAGCTGCTCGCATTCCTGTAGAATTAGATACAATCATACATGCGTGAACACATCGATCTGCGTCATGGCGTTCTAACAAGGTGAGCAATTCTAGTAACGTCTCACAGAAACAGACAATGTCTTCGACGCTCTCAAGGTCGAGTTGAATAGATTGGACATACGCGACAGTGAATGTAGAATACGTCAGCTTAGTCTCATTTACTGATTCGGGTGCGTCGTGCAGTGCACCCGAAGGAACATTGAGATTTTTGTTTGAATCTTAAAATCCATAAGGTTTTTTTTTGTTGCTTTACCAGCGCGAGCCTAAGCAAAGGTTTAGTTTTGCTGTGTTTCTTATTGGTTAAAAAAAAAAACAAAAAAAAAAACAGCACCAGAGCTTTTCTCTCTGGCTTACTATTCATTGCATAGCATAATTTTTGACAAATAAGTTCGGTAACTTGAATCATGAAAGATTTTTATAGCCTACCGCTGTGCATGACCAAATATAGTTGTCGTTTTGACGCAACGGATGATTTATATAGATAGCCCTCGCGCTTTGGCCCCTGAACAGAGTAGTAACGATCACAGGGTCGATTTTTCGTCGTGCGTGGATGCCTATTAGTAGATTGGATCATAACAGCATTGAAGTCGTCTTTAGTCAGCGAATTGAAGAGGCGAAAACAATCTTCGTATTATCGATGCATAACCGTATCGTGCACTTCTGCACGGTTCTGAATGAACGTATGTAACATGTAAGTGAGGGAAAACAATTGCAAGCTTTATTCATTGGCTCAACGATGAAAATGCAACTAATTGATAGCTGTCAGTATCCAGCGAAAAGTTGTATCCAGAAGACGTATAGTTCATGATGTGTTTTTCGCGCCAAATTTCCAATTCGAATGCTATAGAAGCTCTCAAGAGAAAAAGCGAGAAAATCAAAAGTAAAATTTCTCCCGCACTTACCGCCTTGACCTTTTATAACCATATAAACCCAGTCTTCGAAAACATCCATCGAAAGCACGGGTCCCGGCAAGTCGGAAGTATGGAACGTTATGTGGGTGCCGGATGAGTCGAAGCTGAACAAATGAGTGTTGGCGGCATAGAAAATAAATGGGTCGTATATCTCAGTGTTATCAATTGCTAAACACTCACTGTCAGCATTTTCTGTTTGCAAGTGCTTATAGATGCTAAATACTTTAACCAGTTGCTTTCCTTGCAAGGTCGTTTTCATCACGTAGCCTCTACCGGCCCAGAATAGCCAGCTGTTAAAAGGTTCTATGACAATGTCGCGTATAGTTCCGTCATGTGCAAATAGTTCAGCTTCAAAAAGGGGTGTCGTATAAGAGACATTCCAATACGTCAGTGTCTGATAATCGAGGACATATAAAGCAAGCGCGCGCCAGTCGTAAGCTGTCGACCTGCCAGTGTGGTTGAGCTTGGTTGTCGTGAGCTGAATGCCTTTTGCATCAAAATACATTGCAGTGAGGTTATCGCCAACGAAATAGGCCACATGTTTTGTCGTATCATAGGCAAGCCCATTAGCAGACATTCCGACCAGACCCAAGTCATCGATTGAATCGTTCTTATGGATGAGAACACCGTACACTTTGTTTGTTCTATCGTCTACAAAAATTAGCTGAGGATCGACCCCTAACACCATGCATGCGTTCTCGACGACGTCGAGATGATAGCCTGTTGGACAAACGCGCTCTTGTAGGACGCATTGAGTACTGTTTACGAGCTTATAGCCCCTCTGGCAATCGCATTTAGCTCCCTTCTCCGTCTGAATACACATGTGTGAACAATTCAGTTTAACGCATCCATCTTGCGGAATACACCGCTCGTCAACCTCTTGAAAACCTTCTTTGCAGCGGCAGGAGTAGGTTCCGGGGTGGTTCTCACAGATTTGGTCGCAGGTATCTTTATGTACGGCACATTCATCAATGTCTACGCACTCGTTCTTTTCAGCTTGGTAGCCGGTTTGACAACAAAACAAGTTGTCACTTATTTCGTAGCACAGACCGGCTTTGATACATGACTGATTAACACCTGTCACGTATTGCTCACAGGTTGTGCATACGGAATAAGGCTTATCTGGGTCGCTAATACAGGTGGGCTTAGTTTCCTTACAAACGAAATCGCGGCACCGTTCTGGTATCTGTTTTACTTGCCCAGACTTGTGGTCACTGAAGCATTGGCAAGTTTTCAGTATATATACGTGGTAAGACCGGCACTTGCCTTTATATCCGAGCAAAGATTCGCAGCTTTCTTCCCTGACATCTGTCGCGGTACGGAATCGCATAGGGCTTCTAGCTTCGCTAGAAATAATCAGCGTTCCCATCGTCAGTGCTACAAATACGCAGACAGAAGCCGTGAAAGGAAAATACTGGCTTACCATATTGGACAACACAATGTTTTTGGCTTATTCGATGAGAGGCTGTTTCTACTCCAGTTAGGAACGGACGATCGGCTTAAGCCAAAAACGAATCGAAGAACATGGACGAGAAAAAATTGGTAACCCTGTACAACCGTCTTGATCTGCTAGCTGCGGCGCAATGAGTCGTCGACACTTGTAGAATGGCACAAAATTAACCGGTTGCAGCGTTCAGCAGTAGTAGAATTCTATTGAGAATCAAGGGGAAGTAAACGATTGGAGATGCTGATAACAGCTTAGAGGTAAAGATCATTTGATGTGGACTAGTCAGCGCGGAGTTTTAAGGATAATTATAACGATACAAAGCGTAGGCCTTCGACGAGCTGCTAAAAAGCGATACGATGAACGGGCCTATGAAGTAATTCCAACTAAATCGAGGGCATAAACTGGCATGGACAACTTGAAATAAATAAAACGTCACACGAATAAATAGTCCTCACAATTTTTTAAGCCCGTCAACGCACAATATAATAATATGAGAAATTTTAGTAGATCTTTTTCTTAATGAAGCGCTCATCAAATGCTGTTTTATCAGCTTGGTTTATTCTTCCCCTATATCAACTCTACTGGCTAAGGACAAGGAAGTTAGTCTATTCTAATTCAAACAATAATGAAATCTAGGTTCATTGTGATTGCCACGCTAAACATTCTTCAATCTGCTATTGTTATTGAGCAAAAGCTTTGCGTCAACTGAAAACTGTTACGTTTGTGGACATGATGAGGCCTTACGGTATGGACTTGTCAGTCCTAGTCATTCGGAAAGCGCTTATTGAGGGGTGTCCTTTTGTTACAAGACAATTCCCCACTAACCAAATCAAGCGATATATAATAACAAGACAATATATTTACGCTGTCTAGAGCTAAAAAAAAATTATTTTAAAATAATAGAAATTAAAAAAGTTGGCTCTTTATACATAACGAAAATGAACTTCCAAGTTGAGGCGAAAGGTACACGTTTGAGGCTTTCACAATTCAGTGACTCTTATAGGCAAATAATCGACCAGCAAATGATCCTGCACCCCGCAGCTGGCAGCGTTTCTCAACGAGGACGTCAGTCAAAAAATCAATTTTTAAGCTGGCAGTTTTGCTTATTTGAATGACACCTTTACACATACTTCCTGATATGACCCCTTAATAATATCATAAACTTTTCGCACATCTTCCGCTATTTCTGTGTAGAAGCTTTAGGAAATTAATTATATGTGTTATTGTAAACCTGTGGTTTCATTGATAAACAGTATACTGACTATAGTTGAAGACACTGCTTCCACGTCAACTGTTTAATGTCAAAATTACCTTAAAGCGATGGCAAACCGAAGACTTCGTAACTAGAATCTGCGATTAGCTATACGACAGCTTTATATGTCTCCCATGGATCGAATGGTACGAAAACTTCATTTATGCATTAAATGAGAACAGGTGGCCGTGGTTAAGGTATGTCTTGTCGAAGAATCGTCAGAGATATATATGGAGGTCTGTAGTACATGTAAAGCAATTGTTCCATAAATGCCAGACAAAGCTGTTAACGCAGTTGTCTTGTAGGATAACTTACTAATATTAGAGAAAAAATTATCTATATTATAGAAATAACGCTTGCCTTAGGAGATCGCTGCGAGTTAGTCTAAGGTGGCTCAACTTAGGGTATTCTCGCACTTCATCAGCAATAGAAAATTTTATTTCAACTAAGAAGGCCGCGCTACACGGGCCATGATATGCTCAGCAGTAGCAGGACGATTCGAAAGAAATCTTCAGTTCGACAAAGAGTATCGGAAATCCGTTCAGGCCAGGCCCTTTTGCGTAGCCCGGCCTTTTAAATGAACTTTTCTCTATTTAGACGATTTAGATGTTTCTACATGGTCGACAGGAGAGGTGTGAAAGGGGCAAAAAGGCCCTCGGGGCGGGTATAGTTGAACACATGGAGAGGGACGATGTATACGTGGAGAGAAACAACCGAGTTTCGTTTCCTTCAGTAACTTGCTAATGGAAACGCTTTCGACAACTATATCAAACGATGAAACTGAAGTACACTAGCAAATTACAATATTTACTTTCAAATACTGGATTTTTGCGTTATTATGATTAATAATTATAATATAATATTATAATGATCTATTATGAGTAATTGTGTGCAGCTGTGATTACTCGGCACAAGGTGTCTACAATGGCTTCGCCTGGAGCAAGCTCATTTGTTTTCTGTTGATTTTTCTCGTTTAATACAAACGCGTATATTAGATTGTACTTACAGGATGCGGACGAATCATTTGTTCCGAGTTTCTGCTGAGTTTATTGCGAATCCTAAACCTGTTTCATAAATTTCCTGCTTTCAAAGAAACTGTCGTTTCCTCAAATAATTTTAGACGTTATTTTGAACCACATCTAACTATTGCTGTTTCGAAACGTACTCACCACCGCTGTACTCGATAACTATTCCTATATATATCTATAGTAATGCGTATCGAAATGTCTATCAGTGTAATTTTTTTACGACGAAAACAATCGTTCTTACAAATTTATTCTTTTTCATCATAATGATGAAATCATACAATGAAATATAATGGTTTATGTGAGTTTACTAAAAACGTTTGACGGAATTATTTCGAATGCTTTTTAAAACTCCGAAATTTCAACAATACTACTTATTTATGAGAACTTGTTGAGAATTTAGTGTCGCGGTACTTTCGTATTTTTTTATAGCATGGAAATGGACGAGCATGGTCAAAAACGCTAAAGAAAAAAACTTAAATAATCGGAGAGACGCAAATTTAAAAAAAAAACAAAACTAAAATCCTTTTGTCCATTTTTTAATTCAGTTTATTAAAGTTCTCTAAATATAAAAAAGGTCATTACAAAAATAAGGACTTGATATCTTTTTATGTCTTTTAGATACTTAGCCATTTATTTTTGAGCCCTAAACATTTTAATTAAAATGAAATATGTTTAGCATTTTTTAATGAAAACGTATTTCTTTCATTACTCGATTAGAATGTAAATTTTTTGCTTCTACCTAATGTCGTAGTGTACCTGATGGACTTTTTATTATAGAAATTAGACAATCTTCCTTTAAAGCTATTAAATGACGTTCTATTCTGAAGATGCGTCGGAAATTTCCTGGCAATTCACGCTCCTTCGCTTTTTCGCTGAGATCTATCTGGAGCTATTTTAAAAAAGCCGACTAAATAATACTCATATAAAATCGATTTGTTAATCTTGCGAACTTCTTAACATATACTCTTATTATATATAATAGGAGTGGCCCTTTCGTGACATTGTATATATAGTACGTAGACAATCGCCTAGTTACATATAAAATAGATATATACACGCTAGGTTAATACGCCCATTTACAAAATATATAAAATTGGTCTAATATTGGATAATTTACTATCTACACGAACATGGAAGCTTTATAGCGAATGCGCACTAAACGATACGCGAATTGTACGTAGGTTTCATCGATACCTATAGCTGAGTCCTGGCAGCTTTCGGTTCTATCATTTCAAATTTCATTCAGAACGAAAATACTGAGAAGCAAATACGATACTTAAAAGTAATCTATTCTTAAAGGCAAATATCGCTTCTGAACTTCCCGGTTGTCTTATGTTACTTCCGCTAATTTACCTACGCAGCTAAATTCGTGCCACTTAAGGAAATGCCATGGAAAGGCCTTTTGTCGTTCTACCAGATATGAGTCGTCCTTGCCGCCGTCCTCATTTTCTGTTTAGGCCTTAAAAAACTGCATTCCCAGTGATTGTGATATTTTCGGATTCTATTTTTTCTTACGAACGATAAATCGCGCATGCATATCACTGGCCGCACCTCTACATCGTTTTCCAATATATAGACGCATCGGTGTCCTCGGTTGGATACGAGACTTATGTAAGCTAGATCGACATTTGCATTATACCGCATACGATCTTACAAGGCGCACCAAACTCTATTCAGCTATGGGCTTCTCATTTGCATGGCATGTGCTCGTCCAGGCAGGATGCGTAGCACGCACGCACGCAGTAATGACCAATCGAGTGCCCACTTGGGCCAGTAGTTCTCTATTGTTACTGTTTTTTGGAAGCTATTAAGCTGTCCTCATTGAGTGTAGATTATCAGGGACACTCAACAGTGGCGTACCTCACCCGACCTGCGTGGACGTAATGTGAACATCTGTCGTTGCGTCTTGAATAGGTACCTCCATAAAGCTCAAACAACACCGCACTCCGCTTGTAAATATTCGATACGTTTCTTTTGTCGGGCCACAACAACGAGGCAAGTCTGATTAAATTATCTTTGTTTTGACTAAATAAATATTTAATGTGCAAGTATTTACATGCTTTGATAATATTCAGTTGTGACCATGCTGTTGTAGAGGGTCTTCGACAAGTATCTATACAGGTTACAAACGTATTTCGGTTAGGTTTTTGTGTTCGCACATCAGCAGCCTATGCTAATACAGAACGCTTGTATTTACCAATATAATGCTTGATTTCTGTATATCAGTTACAGTCAGATTCCATATGATAGGCCGTCGTAGCACGTGCCGCTCGTTTTGTCCCGATGCTCATGATCATGTCGATCAGATCGTACGAACGATTTAGACTGTGTGCTGATGTACAATATTCTTGAAAACCGTTCACCCAAAGCACCCATAAGTATCTAGCATGCATGGTGCTATCTCTCATCATCATGGAATATCTCCATCCTCTCTATTCGTATGTACCTAGCACCGCTCATTGAAGCGCCTGCGCAATACGTGCTCTATTAGTGATAAGATTTTATATTTGAAGGATGAACGGTTGATTCGTCGAGGAACTTAATATTTCTTGCAAGCACTTAATGGCCTAAAGGCTTAACAGACTATAATGAAATAATTTACCACATTACAAGTCATGCAGCGTAAAGGACTGCAAGTCATTAGATGTATGGGCAGGCAGGCTATATGAAGCGGTCCTTAACGGAGAAATTTAGTATGCATCAATACACAGCGCTCAGGATTGAAAAATAATCAAGCCCATAAATGGCTCCGAATATTGCGCAACAGGTTTTTCTAATTAAACTGTTTGATGGTCAAAATTAGAACTAAATTACACTGCGACTTCTGTGAGACTGGGCAAGCCCCGAGACCCCGTTTAAATAGTTCGAGCGCATGCTGTGCAGATGTCATGCTGTAATTTTCGATATTTTTTTTCCGTTATTTTCAATGAGAATGACACCGATGCTGCGCTTCTTCACTATTGGCCATCAAAGCTGATAGGCGTTATGATCAAATGTGAAACAAATAGCCAGGGCCAATGGTATCTTATGGCAAACAGCAGATAGACCAGTAATCAATTTTGAATATAAATAATACAGCAGTTTTTGTGTCCTGCATCGAAAATGTCGCCGCCTCAATAGCAAAATCAATAATAATTGCTTTAAAGCTAAAATTCTGAGGTCTTGAAGAACGAAGCTGACCACGGGAAGAGGCTTCACGTGTATTGCGTTATTTTTTGTCGTTATGGCTATGTCTTCTCGGAATCGATTCCATTGCGATTAGCACCGGATACACTCTTAGATCTGTCAGAAAGTAACTTTGGTAATCTTTAACTTTTTCCACTTGCCCAATGTAATTGACCATTTAATTTAAAATTAACTGCCCTCTTTTTTAGCGACAATTGTATAGAAGGTTAAAAGCTAATCAATAGTCGTTCGGACAGGGTTCTCTTAAATTTGTTTGAACGTCTCGAAACCGTAAATCATCACTTGAAGTACAAACCATGGTCCAATGATAATGTGGATAAGTTGCGAACTCCATTACTGGAAAATTCGGCTCGGTCATCTGAAGAACTTCTTGCGCAGATGAAAGTCACTCACATCAAGGTCGATAGCCGCGTGCATGCATTAAAGACTGTAAAGCTGGCCCCACATGAACTAAGTGAAAGTGCTTTAGCTAACCGCTAGACCATCATGCATACCATTGCTCGCACGGTAAGCAAGGAACTCATTTATTAGCGAAGTTGGCTTCGGAAATCCGAAAAAGATCTTTTACAACCAGCCCTATGACCAAGAAGGAGAGCTAAGTTTCGGATGAACCTCAACATGAACAGCTCAAAGGATTGGGCGACGCAAAAGTTTTTCTGTCTCTACCGAATTAGTCGGATCTCTGCCTGGAGCCCCTGACAACTTCCGACTCTTTAAGCATTATTCCGGAAGTCGTGAGCTGCACGCACTCGACTTCGTAGTCACGCAACCTTCTTTTGTGCGTCTCTTTATTAGCATTGCCGGCATACTGGTAATGTTTTGTTCCTCGGAGAAGATATTGTCTCTCTCTTCCGTTCGTGATCAGTTGTTTCAGGCCATGACCGTCATCTTCAATTTAAATTCACGTTTTGTGTACGAAATCATCACTGTAAAGAATTTTTCGTTTAGAGAAGTCTTCTGTAAAATCTTCTTACGGGCATATATAGATTTGGATATATAATACATATAAAATGGAGTTTCTACCATGTAATAGAGGTTCTAGCCATCACCGGGATTGGGTAGGGCCTAACAGGAACGCTCTATAATGACAAATGCAAAGAACGCCTAGACTGAACTCGTCAAACTGAATCAACAAATTGACAATACGAAAACCCTACTAACTTAAAAAACGCCTGACGTGATCTCTTTTTTTATGACAACACTTGATGACTCCATAAAGCTTTGGCAACCAACAAGGAACGGAAACTTTCATTGGATTCATATTTTATTAACACGGCTTGGAAAATAGACGGTTCAAGCCAAGAAGCAAAAATCCAAAAATGAATTTATCGATGGCTTGCTTCCATAGATGCTTTCTTCTTTAACCGACGAACCTAAACGGTAGAAGACAGCCACGAAAAATCGCGTTAATTTCTTTACTAGGCGGGGTTACTCTGTTCGAAAACCTTCTTTGCTTAAAGTAAGCTGAAAAATGAAATTACCCTCTCACCAGTTCAATGCAGACACAGTTATATAAAATTCATTTGTGAGTGTGTTCCTTTAAAAGTATTTTTTTTTTTTTTTCGTATGCTAGTGCAATTGGTGCTAATCATATTTCTAAAACACTGCGTACTTTACGCTTCTACACAAATATTCGAGTGGATCTCTTATGTAGATCCTGTCCGAACGTTAATACTACTGAGAATGGCGTATTATCGTTAGGGTATAGCGGGAATAAAGCTCTTTGGGCGGCACACGCTACCCTATGCTTTATGTCGTTCTATCTTCGTCAAAATGAGTACGTTCCATTAAACGCAACGTCAACTAGATCGTTAGTTCAGCCTAGGCCATACATTACTATACAGCCGGATCAGGTTGAGGTGACCAACAGCGAACGTGTGATATTGAACTACCAACAGGCCACGAGTGAGCAAAGATTCACGTTCTACAATAGGCAAGTATCTGCCTATAAACTAAATAAAGCGAAACCTATCAGTAGTTCTAAGACTGAAATAGAGTTTCGGGCGTTTGTACGGCCCTAATAAACGCCCAACTAATTCCACCCATCTTCACAGTTATTAGAGAACATTAATTATGGTATATTGGTGTTACTCGAGTTCGTTAAGGTCACTCTAAATATACGTGTGCTTAATTTCCGTAATAGCTTATCGATTGCTGATACCAGCAACTACTGAAAGCTTGGAATTTCAAAGCAAAAAAGCCCGCGCTTGCCGTGGTGTCGTATGGTGTACCTATAAAGTATAGCCCTAAAATCGTAATAGGATAATAGTTTTTCGTAAAACTGCAGCGCCATATCAAAGACATTTGCTTTCGAAGTGATACCGTCCAAGTTTTCGACCAAAAAATTGAGCTAGTGACTTATTGCCAAAAACCTAATTGGTAAATTCTTCGTAAGGACTCCAACGGAAGGTATAGAAGGTTCAACATCGACTGGAGTTATCACGACAGCATTTCCTTGGTTAATTGTAAATATTAAAAATTCCCAAGTGCAAAAGACGCAGGTGCAGCTTCTAGAAACAGAACGTCCACATCAACACTAGTTATTACTCTGACATGACCAGATTCCGCTTCGATTGTGCCATAGGACGTTGTATGTACGGCTTGTTGCAAGCGAACTTTGAAATCGAATGATTTCTAAAGTACGCATCGCGAATCGACGAAGTTTGGCTGGTAAAAGCTCCAGTCTTTTAGAAATGGCGTACACGTCGGTTGAATTCACCCCGGGAGAAATGAGTTGAGAAGGAAAAACACCTTTTAGACTTAAAGCTCGACACTCAGTTATAATATTTTGTTCCTTGAGGATGAAGGCAGCTCATCAGAGACTGCTAAAGACATTAGGCGAGGCAGACTTTAGGAACAGCACAGTACCTAAGTGGGGGCCCAAACACTTAAAAAACGGAGATTGAATTGTTGGGGACCAGCGAACAAGTGGCCAGATGTCGGGACTCGAAGAACAATAACGCATTGCCACAATCGAAGAAGCTTTTCACGAAGCCCAGCCTCGGTGTGTAAAAGCTTTAGTAGCCCAAACTGACATTTCACTAGCAGCATGTTACATAATTGTTACCCAAATTCTGAAAATGTAGGCATTGAGTAAATATCGGGTCCCCAGTAAATTAACTGCAAGACAGTTGGAAATGCGTGTAACGCATCCCGCGTGTAATTTGCGGAACTTGGAGCATACAGTCGCCATACACAGGGCATGGTTCTAACACCTATCGCCAGTCGGAAAAAGACCAAGTGAAAGAATGGAGTCACCCTAAAGAGAAATCAGGCTCAATGACAATGTCGAGTGGCCTCGGACGTAAAGTGATGCAAAGGGCATCAATGATATATTCTATTACGACAAACTCTCTAAAAATGAAACAATTGATGCAGAATTTTTCAAGGGACTCATAGACCCTTTGTTGTTTATTTGATGACAACGCCAAACCTCATGTACCTCAAGTAACCTCGCGAAATTGAAAAGAAATAATATCATTATGATTTATAATATAGTTATGATTATTTATGACGCTTATTTAACTGTTTATAAATTTTAATTTAATATCAAATTTAATTTAATTTTAAAAGTTCAACTTAAACATGAAAACTTGAAGCGAATATTCGGACAACGTAATATCTGCAAATATTAGCATTTCGACTGCAGCCATGATTCGAAATTATTCTGGCCAGACGATATGATTTTTATTTACAAGGGATGTTTTGAAAAACTTTCTTCTAGTAGTTTCTAAAGAAACAATAAGTATAAGTGCATTTTAAAGGATCAGTTTCCGCATCGCTTAGACAAAGGGAGCTAAACACAAAGTCTTTTCAATAACATTATGCACGACTTGTACGTTATTGTATCTACAAGAAAATTTCCAGGACAATGAGGAATTTCCCAATCGATCACTCGTCCGTTGAAGACGAGGTTGCAGATCGTCCCTTGTGTCGCTGTATTCCTTGCGGAGTGATTATGGTTTCGTCGAACGCAAGCTATGCGCACTTCAACAGTTCAAGCCACATTGAGGTACTATTGAGTAGCGCCTTTACTGCCTCCATCTGTTATTTCAAGCTGTGTTTATACCGATGTACGGAAAAAATCATCGATTTACTTCACATATTTGTCGTGTAGTATGTATGAAAACGTACGTATAAGCTATAAAAAAAAAAAAAAAAAAAAAACGTAAACATCTAGACATCCTAAGATACAGTTGAACAATAGTAATATAATATATTGGTATGAGCATAATATTGCGCCATATTTATCACGAAAAACAAAGAATATCGATCTCGGAAGGAAATCACCTGCGTGTGTAGATTTTACTTAATTGAAAGAGTCTACTAAGATTTCGAATTTTACGTCTTGCATTACCGTTAAGTATTACTTCAGACCAGTTCATACAGTTTGGTGCTCTAATAACGTCGGCGTATGCCATCTAAATAAATTCGCTTAAACAAGCAAAAAAATGGCGAGATATAAATTTTTAGCTGACTGATATGCAGTTCGCTTGCCTTCTCATAAAAAAAAAAAAGGCAGAAAAAACAACAATTAACATACATGGCCAAGTATGTTAGAAGTGCAGTACGCGCAAAATCAATAAAAATAGTAATATTCATACTTTGTTTACTGATTGCGGTACTTCAGCGATGAATTTCGAGGAATCGAAATACGCCATAGACGCACATCAAATCTCTGTGCCAATGAACGCCCAGATGAGAGAACTCCGTTTCGATCGAATGATATCTTTTAAAAATGAAAAATTATGACTTTTGTACTGTAGACACTTTTTCTATAGTCGAAAAGAAAATATGTTTCCACAGGCGAATTTATATATATATATAACTGGCTTTGCTAGAAAGCTAGGAAATGAAAAAGCTTCTGCTTTTTTTTTTGGCCACATTTATGGTATCAAATGAGGAGATGAATAAATCATTTGTGCGATCAGCATAACCTTAACAGCAGGTAATTTCAATATACTGTAAAACTTATCGGCCAAAAGTAGCCATTGCGAGAAATCCTGAATACTATGACTCGAGATGCTGGCAATAAATATTGATTTGTCCTTAAAGATGGGTTGTCGAGTCTGGCAATTGGGTCAGAATCTCCTCATAAAATGAACTCTTTTAATCAGCAAATGGAACAGCCTCGCAAGCACTGAAATCGACATATGAAACAGCTAGACCGGCATACTTGGCTTGAAATCAATGTTACCTTGAAGGACTTATTGAAATCCAGCCTAAAATTACTTAGAAGTTTCGAGAAAAGCCGGCATTTTCGATAGATTATAAAAACAAGTTACGAAGTGTTCCATATACAATATGTTACAATATCATCATCGTACAACATACTACTATACTCATGTGATGTAGACGTTCGTCTTGGGTGCGCAATCTAACTACTCATCGGTCTATTTTTACCTGTAATTTTATTTACCTCTCGGTTATTTTAGTAGGTGTAATCAGTGAATGAAGTTAGTTGAACTCGATCTTAGTAGACTGTCGTTACTCCTAGCAGTCTGGTAAATATAACTTTACATATAAATAGCTGTAAGTTTCTTTGAGAACGTAGAGAAAAGTACATTGGGTTATCGAAGTCAAAAGCTAAAATCACTCAGCTTTACGGAGAGTAATTGGTTTCATGGTCGCAGCCATGATCGTTGACCTAGATGTGACGTTTTTTTCGTTAACAACACGCTTCACGCTGTTGCTTTCCGCTAATGCTGAGAGCGAAGATAAAAGGTATTGAAGCAATGTTGCAAACCAGAATACTTGTCCCAAATGCGACTGAACAAGTGAAAATTAAACTATATTCTTTAATGGCTCACCCGGTTGGCTGACCTTTACGATCCGTCGCATGTTGAAAACTAGGTAACAGATGTTTCTGGCTAATGTAAAAAGCTCGAGTGGAGGAACTGCCGCGATGCTGGCGAAGAATGCAGTCTATGGCACATATCGCAGAGCTGAAGAACGCAACTGCCAGACCCGTTTCACGAAACTCTATTGGTTCCAAGCAAGAAATTACTTTGCATGAATATAGTATATATGAAATACTCTTATGAGCTTTTTCGACTGGATTTTGACAAATGAATCATGCGTATGATGACCAGAACAAAATGACGTGTTCCTTTATGCCCTTACCGTTTATGTGAGTAAATCGTCCTAACATGTCTTATTTATATGGCAAAAATTGTACACGCATAACGATTAAGGTACGTCGTACGCTAATTTATCAGAGAAGTTCTATGCAAATCGTAGATCTTGAGTCCTCTCAACGGTCCGTTTTCTTACGGTACTTGATTTCAACTGTATTAAAAAGCTAAAGACTAGTGTACAACCGGATTACTGCTGCCTAAGTAGCCGCAGTATTTGTCATGAGTAGATATGTATTTCTACACAGTTTTGCCACTAATATTAACCCTTCTAGAGTTATTGCAAATAAGAAGGGCACACTTGAGAGCGGCATTATGTATTAACTATATTTAACTGATAGTTGATGTGCGTAGGTAGAAATATGTATACGACAAAACCATGTTTTATGCACGTGTTAAAAAAAAGACGATCGTACTGCAAGACAGATACCACCGCAAGATCAACTGTAGGTTATAGGAAGTATTAAGCGGGAAAGCGAACGACATGTTGCCCCAAATAGGAGGTCCAATGCCTCGACAACGTTTTTACCTGCGGGCAACAATATTAAGTAATATCTCTTATCCCGTGCCAAGCCTTCAGTGTGGATGCTCATACAATGAGCATCCACACCGAACGTATATCGACCCAGAACAAAACGAATATTTGAACTTTTTCTCAAAATTATTACCTAACATTGACATTTTACTCTCATGGCCAAACAAATATGGTATCGTTCCTTCGTGTTAGAACAATGATTGATTTCTTAATGCCCCGTAACTCACAACTTACAAGAAAACAAACATTATAATACTCCTGCTTTCGATTAGGTAAAGATAAATTAGCAAGGAACTACTCTGTCAAGTAGTTGTACCTTTTTCTCATGCCATTTCCCGGCCTTGTCAACCCGTCTTTCGTTTCACTCTAAACGTTGAGGTGATAAGTTAGAAAATTGGTTATATCTAGGTGACTAAATTCCTAGCAGTTATGGGACCGTCCCTGGATCCCGGCCTATGCCTCACTGTATGTCGCTACCGATCGTAGCGCCACCGAAGTCGAGCTGGAAATAACTCAATTGTTTATAAAAGTAACACGGTTTCCGTTCCTCTTGACATTCGCTTCTTGCTGTTCACAAGGAAATTAAGTTAAGGACAGATGGGAACAAAAAGCCGCTTTCAGTTGAGCCTGTCTTCGATCATCTATAGCTACCGGGATCGTTAGCATTTAGATGGCTGGTTGCGATAGGGCCCGTCTAACGTATTGGCTTACTCACCAGCCTGTTTGATACCGGCGTCCAGGGTGACTGGCTAGAAGTTCCCTATGGCCGCTGTAGATTTGTCGTTCTCTATCCCGTACGGCTCCACCCTTTCTTTACATCTACTGGATGACATACATGACATTTTTCTCTTACTACCCGTTTTCCGTCCTGATTTTTTCTCCCTTCTCCCGGTAATGGGTGAACGTTACGCGCAAACAATCGAGACCCCGTCTGTATGCCACTGATTAGTGAGAATTGGCGATTTTTTCGCTGAACACGAACGCTCAACTGAAACAAAGCACGTTTGGTTAAATCCGGCTTGCTTGACCGTCGCGTATCGCAAGAAACACAAATTCAGCTACTCAGGCGGCAGAAGCAGTAGCAAGATGCCGACTGGACGTGAACTCAAAGGTCATAGGTGTCAACAGTTACACAACGGATAAATGAAAAATGCACAGTGAATATGTACACCGGTCTAGGGAAATAATTCTTTTGCTATGGAGATCAGTAGTTCAGTAAAGTATACCTTAACTGACGATGAAATGAGCATCTGCTGTATGTGATGTGCTGCCAGACTGAATATTAGGATGTGGACCAGCAGGCTTGGCTAAAACTGTGACAACTGCTCTGCATAGTCAATGCAGCATCAACGATAGACGGACGCATCTTTCAGTAATTCTAAGCGTCCGTATAGCTTAGCGTATATTTCATCATTCAAACCTAACACAAATACAGTGTAAGGTAAAAATATCGATTCATTAACATTCAGCTCGCCTCCCGGGCTAGTTCAAACTTGTCCTTTTGAAGATATTAGAGGCTAACGCGTAATAGTGAATAAATCACTGAATCATTAGTGATGCCCATGTTCTATTTCACAAAGCTTATATTACGTAGAGGAATGACGCCGAGTAAAACGTGGCAGTGTGAGTGTTAGGGTGTCTGATCAAATAAAGATATAAATAATAGTATATAGAGCTAAGACGAGAGCCAGTCAGAAATAATGTAGAATTTTTAAGAAATTTTAAGGGGCAACCCTGCATCTATCGAACCGTCGTACCCTTTCAACTATACTGTTTCGATTTACCATAATGTTCCTGGTAATTTCGGACTAAATTAGAAGCGCAGGTTTCAAACTAACTTGAATAGAGACATTATGCGCTTTTTGTAGTTTGAGCTCACGTGAGATTCAGCTTGGATTGTCCTAGGCGCTGCAGGCATAGTGGCGTACCCGTACATGTGACAGAAGTAAATTAGTTTACTTCAAAATGTTTAATCAACTACATCTCATTTTAGTTGACGATAGGAAATACATCTAACTACGTGTCGTCGTCAGTCGCTGCAGCCAAAGGAAGTAGCAGTGATAACCGATGGCGGTGGGTACACCAGCGTACATGTTTGCCCAGCCTTCAAACTAAACAGTTTCGGTAACTGATTCACGCACACGCCAGCGAACGCTCAGACCTCGTAATGTGTTCCTTTAACGACATCCGTGGTACGCTGTCACATTATTTGCTCCATTTGAGCTGAGCTTAAAATAGGTCTACTTTTCTATAAAGTAGGCTGCTTTTGTTCCTGAAACGAAACTAGCAATTTGTAGTATTTATTTTTTGGGGAATTGTCATAAGTATATTAAGATTAGCACTTACTAAACATTTTCTAGCGGCTTACATGACCAATGACGTGACTCTGGCTATCCAGTTTAGGCTCAGGCGTATCACTGGGCCGCTGTACACCGTTTTGGCAAACGGTTGTCTGAATTCATAGTCTGAATCGTCTCTTTCCTGCTCAGTTTTCTGGTGTGTTAATATCAGCTTGCTTGTAATTAATATTATTTCCCTACGCATAATTGCTAACAAAATAACGTATTTGGTCTTTAACAACTACTTGTTAAAATGGACATCTTGACGTGTATTATAGACTGTGGTTTAAATGAATATTATACTACGTATGCCTTTAAAGTTATAGGCTGTAATATAGTTACGGTAACTACACCGTACGACATTATAATTAGCTCTTACGCAGACGAGTCTATGCGTTGTAAGTTCTATTCCTAATCAACGTAGACCAGCCGTGCTGTGTCGAAAAGCATGTCTTCAATTAGTTTTTAGCAGGCGAGCATAAGTGGCCTGTTGTTTAGGCTCATGACTGAATCGTGAAAAGTTGTCCAATGCTTCTCTAGCGTAGTCTCTACTACGAGCAGTCCCCATTATTAAAATATTTTTAACTTTGTACACGCATTTTTTGTCAGACTTAGTATTTTACTCTACACCTTATATTTACTGCGTTACATACTCTCGATCAAATGAAACTCGATAGGTCATTAGAACCAGATATTCTTTTCTTGTCTTTTTGCAGAAAGTCTCTTCACTGAACTCGCACGTTGCGGAGTGCATCTCTCGATGGCCAACTAGAAGGTCTCGCTTTGCATACTCTGTAGGCCCTCGTACTCCAGAGGAGGCCATCCTTGCCGATAAAATAATGCGACCAATGCTCGTTTGTGGTGAGCAAGAAAAGTTTCGAGACTTTGCTAAAATAAATGGTCTCCTGCCGGCCGACCCTAGACAACCACTTTATACTGCAATACAGTAAACAAACAGCAGTAAATAACGTGAGAAAATCGTTCAGCCGCTAGATGAATAACAAGATCGTACACCCATTGGTGCTCACAGTGGCTTCAACAAGGGGCGCGAGAGGATTTTTTCCAATAAATATATTTATTCCTTAATTACAATGATTTCAGATGTGTGTTTTGTTTAACTTGTAAGTATAAGACCAAGTCAAATGCCTCTGTCTCATGTAGAACCTTATCGTTCTTAACTATCCGAGATTCGCTTCGGCATCTCATAGATTATCAGCGAACAATTGTTCCATGTTTAAGCAGCCCGTCAATTAAAAGCTTCAGCAATTACCATCAAAACCCAGAATTTTTATTCCACCTCTGATTTATCCAGCCAGCTTGCACTATAGGCATGCCCATGGAGGCTCTTGAAAATTCATATATGTATCTGCGAGGACAACGGGTGTGCCTAAGGGGCTTGTTTCGGAAAAAAAAACATTGAGATATTTCCACACCCAAATCCGAGTCTAAACTATCAACCATATTTCACTGATGCGTTTCGAAAAACATGACGCAAGGCGCGTGATTATTTAGTTACGAATATGATAAATAGGAGTAATTTGGCGATGATGATAACGCTAGCTGCGTACTTTTTACAGAACCACATCCGATATGGTAACCAGCTATTTAGACATTTCGCTGGTAGTCGACACGTCATACGCGCACAAACGAATACGGCATAATCTATAAAACAAATTGCAAGTGCCTACGTGAATTTATACGATCCATCCATCCATCCATCTAAAATGACTATTATCATAATCAAACAACAATAGCACTCTAAAATTACCATATGATATGTAGTAGCAAAGGATGCCAGGTACCATCATGTGGAATTATTATATGCAAGCACGTACGCCTAGCTTCGGCATTGACAGAAGGGTAATCTAGGAGGCTTCTAAGGAATACGTGAAAGCATGATATCGAATAAAAAAAAAACAACACAGTCGCGTTGAAAGCCTCTCTTTATTGATTTTCTTTTCATTTCTATACCACATGTTGTTTTGCTGTGATCAGTTTTATACAATAACTCTACCTTGGAACTAGTACGTGTACCCTAAAATCAATACATACCGAATGGGGGAATCCCGCAAGGAATCACTAAGAAACAACCGCTAATGTTATAGTAACATATCTTTAAAAAAACGTACCACAGCCCATAATTCACCAGTCTTTGCTACAGATTTCTAAATTGCTATTCCATACAGCTGCGAATGTTGGAATGACTTGCGATCAACGGCCAAAAGCAGGCTGAAAGACACGTATGGAAATTACTGCTAATTTATATCGATCCCTCGGAATTTCGAGCCAATTCTCTTGAACTACTGACCTTAGAGGTGATTCCACGTTGGAGACATATGATACACTCAAATCTCTGCGACTGGATGAATATATGGGGCCTACTAAATAGCTAACCCTGGTATGCGATTTGGTTTGTCTACCTGAAAAACTAGAGTTACTCACGTTGGGATATAACCTATACTTATCCGGCAATATAGGTGTATTTCGTTATTATTAAATTATGCTCGTTGATTTTATTGTATATTTTTTACTACATCTATATTTCACTCCCTCTAGTATCCCTTATTTTACTATATCTATCTACCATATTGCTTTATATATATATTTATATAATATATATATATTTATACCATATAAATCCTGAAATTTATAATAACTAAACCAAATCAATCACAATTAAGAACATAAAAATAAGAAAAATCACATAGATCAATATTTTCAAACATACAAAGATGCATAAACGGCCAATAAGCTCGAATTAAGCATCTTGTATGTAATAAGTTCTTGTTGTATCTACTATATTAAACTTTCAGCGTCAGTGAGAGAGAAATATCAAAAAGATCTCTCAATGTTGGTTAAAGATCTACAATACACATCAGCTATTTTGAGAACACGAAATTCCTTGTAAAAATTAAAAATGCTTATTGCAGATACGGTAATTTGCGTCTGTAGGTCTTAAAGGCCTTGTCCAGGACGGATAACTGCACATTAATCGTAGGTATGAAGCTTTTTATACAGGTAGACCTCATGACATAGATTGTGTGCGGACAGTTTGGAGATTTGCGTCAACACGGAAGGTAGCTATAAGTATAATCTCTTGCAAATTTCTATATTATTAAGATTAAGACGTCACACTTATTTTCAGCAAGTGTGACGTCTTAATCTTAAAAGAGACAAACATGGATTTGCATTAAATATAGAAATTACTTCTGTGGTCATCAGTGATTTCGACGATGTAATGATTTGCAAAGTTATTTTTGACGCAGACACAATCACAATGATCCAGTGTGTAGGCTCAATTAGTAGCACCTAATGTCAACCGAAAGAAACTGAGACTGTGTAAACGAATCAACAATGGCGATAAGGTAATCACAAAAGTATTTGAGGTGTGAGAAAGTTATTCGTAGTCCAGACAAACAGTACCATATTTGACAAATTTCGTCGCGGTCCATATCTGACAAATACAGTACATTTTCTTAGAGTAATTGCTTTTTAACGACTTCTATGAAACAAAAAAAAAAATTCCATTATTAAAAAAAGTCGCACAACAGTACAGACAGTAAAATTATAGGTTAAGGAAATGGAACATCGTTGGTTCTTCGTAAACTCTTGTATATAGGCGTCGATTTATGCGTAGAGCATATAACTACATCCAGAATCAAGCATGAACTCATTGAACGGTTCCAGATTGTACCGTCTTAATCTATCTAAGCGCGAAGGCCTTTGCGGTAGAGCAGTATTATATAATAAGATGGCGAAGCTGTCTTCGATTTTACAAATTTAGAGTATCCGAACGCGTTTGGGTTGGGGCAATATCAACATGATGGTGGTGATAAAATGACTACCACCCTGTGGGTTCCCTCTATTACACACGTTTGTATTTCGACCTGTTTCTGTTTCGGGTTACTCCACCTGTTCTGCGCTAGCCGGTCTTCACAAGCAGAAGCTGCTCCGCGGACATCATTTCTGCACTACTTAGGAACGATTTAGTTCAGTTGGTTCTAGCGAATAAACAACCTATAACTAACTATTCACCTTCATCCTAATATATTCGTTTGTCCTGTAATAGTCTTTCAAGGACAGTCGTCTGGAAAGATTGCAACTACTTCCCATTATATAAGCCGCAGATTGCGTTAGCTAAGCATACTGATTTCATTTTCAATAGTGGCCGCTATTTGTGGACAAACAAAAAAGACTTTTGCCAGCCACTAGAAGCCTTTTGTGTATAATCGCGGTCATACTATATCGCGTATGCTTTTACGTACACATACATACCACGTGTGTATATATGTCTATCATATATGTACATACACTATACTGCATGTATGAGCACATGAATAAACATCATATGAATGAACCCGAGAGGTCTCACGAGGCCGAGAGTAAATGCTCGAGTTGCACGTAGCGCCAAAAAGCAAACAACTACATATATCTAGAAGCCAGCGAAATTCGAAAATATTCGAATCCCAATAATTTGAAATTATTCCTATTCCAAATAAGAAAGCATTAATTAAGATGAGTGCACGAACCGCAACGGCATGCCAATACTGATCCAAGATGTGATACATATAAGCATATTGATAGGTTACTAAAGAAACCAGGTGGCACTTAGAGAAGCGCTGGCAACATAAATATTTCATATCATATGCTGAGGAATTTCAGGTTCCGTTCGACCTATACCCGTTACCACGGGCCATGCCCATACGACCATTTGTTACCTAGAGGTCACGCTGTAGGCATTTGTCGATGAACATTACGTTGATGCGCGTTTGCCAAACTTCAGTCTAATGCTTTGATGCTAGAAAAGCAGTTTTGTTTTAGGCGTATTACGCACACGATGAATTACGCTTTAAACATGAAAATTCGTACTGCTTGTGGCTGGAACCACACATGCAGCTTATGGCACAGTTCTGTCATAGTTACAATGGTCTAACGAAATATTGATTCTGCTATAGTGTTCGGCGTATGCTCTATATCCAGCATAAAGCTGAATTCGATAATGACATAGCCTGATTAGCTACGCGTACATAATTACCCCTTATTTACATTAATTTATTGTTCTATTCTTATACACATTATGCAGCCATAAAAACCTATTGATTAATTGTTTCACTACGATGTCCTTTCAGCCTGAGTTACAGAAACATGCCTATGTGATTCCTGTGCAGTTACCTGCAAAAAGGGGATAAGTATACGCCTCAATAATTACAACTGTCTATTTTCTGTTACACCGGAACGCTGTGGTGGATCTGACGAAGATATTATTCGTTTACTTCTGTTTCGTATAAATTGTGAACATGCCACAGTAAGTAGACGAAAAATATGGTAATTTCGTTTTATTTTACTGTTATATATATTATTAATTTTATATATTATTTTTTTATACATTGTATATATTATATATAAAAAAATATAATTAATTTTATTTATTATAGGATAAAAAGGACCACTTCATAAATATCTAAATAGCCTGCGTTCACAGAATCGGTATATGCCAACAACCTTAAGGAAAATTGCTAAATCTCTTTCACATATTTTTACCACATTCTTATAGATCTTTCCTGTAGCAATATTCAGCAAAATGCATTTCTGAAAAACCATCTTAGAGAAATACAATTTTTAATGGCATAAAACTTCAAGAACCTTTGCTAGATTCCTTCGGCACGAATTACTGTGAATGTTTTTAGGGAGAAACAACCTGTTCGATCAAAGCAGCTCAAAGATGTATCTCAGAAGGTCGAGGTATCAGCAACTGACAAATTTCTATTTAAAAATTGCTAGCGAATTTCGAACAGTCATTTTACTTTTTTATAACTAGAAAAAAGTGCATGTGAGGCGAGACTGTATGAAATTTGCTGAACAGGTCTGATAGGCAGCTGGAATTGGATTCCTCAGGACTGAGAGCAAACCCGAGTTATCCACATTGCGGTTATACTTAATTGGGCTCTCAAAATGATTTTACTTCTGGATAGTAATCACTGTAGTGCTCGATACGGTCTTGTCCCGTTAGCAACATGAAGGTGACGCTCGCAGCTCTGTGGTTCTAAGTAAAGCATTGGACGACTGATTATTAGCACTGGCGCCATTCCGTGAAGCGGCACAGTAGAAGCGTGGTGCTCCCCTAACCCAAAAATCCATGGGTAAAAGCCATACTGTGCTAAAACGTTTTTCTGCTTGACAATTTTATAATGTGTAATGTAAATATTAGAACTTCCAATGAATCGATTTAATCAAGTAATGATGCTCGCTTTGTATCGTCGAACATTCTCTGATACAATGCGTGACATCTCTCATTGAGCAAGGACGTTAAGCGATTTATGTAGATATTATAACAGTATAGTGATATGTACTATCTTTTTACTGTCTTAAATGCGCTGAGATGGGAGAAAATTTTATTTTGAAAAATTCAGATTACTCCACAGCTGTGAGCTAGAAAAGTGGCAGTTGGATACAACAACCCACATATGTATTAAGTATAAGTAAAATTACACTTAAATGTAATCGAATTATGTAGATGCATTAACGGTATTTGCGTATGGATGAAACTTGCCTTTTGATTGGTTGGACTAGATCGAGATAAGAGCCAAACAAAGTAGTTTCAAAAAAACCTGTGCCGGTGAATTTCTCATACCTAATATCCGTAATACAATAAATGATTTAAAATTAGCTCCATAAGTATCTAATTTTCTGTGTAGCCTAAGATATAAAAGAAATCTACGTTCAATTATGTATTACTTCGAACTGTTTGTACCTTTTGTATGTATATTATATCAGATGAGGCAATCTGTATAATTACATAAAAATAAATCGCTTCAATTTTGTAACTATCTTTTAACTGAAAAAAACGTTTATTGACTGTCTAAACAGGCGCCAACTTTCAAAATCCAGTACCTACTAACGTGTCTTAAACGACATGTAAATAACATGTTGTATTATTTGAATCTACTTTCTTCCCGAATAATTATTTGTATATCTGTTGGATATATTGTGCCATTTGCAGGTACCATGACCTTCTCGACTACATATTGTTGTGACCGACTCGATCAAGTGGGTGCCTAATGGCGACGCGTTAAAGGCAGCCCAGTGAGAGCGGCGTCAATAACATGGCGCCCTCCACAGTCGTGTTTTCATTCGATAATTCAAATTTGTTCAGTTGGAGGGAAGTGGCACCGTTATGTTTTAGTTAGTTTTTTTTAGGCTGTATGCATTTAATTATACTTATAATTGGTTTTCTTTACCACTCAGTTACGTTGTGTTCATCACATTGTCTATGAAAGTTTTTCACCATTGGAATAAGTTAACTTATTTGTGTTAGCTTTTCTATGTGTGTGTTTATGCAAGTCCCTGAAATATACTTCACTCCGCACCGCAACAAACAGCAATGTCTTATTAGCAGTCATTTTTTGTTTTTCGTCACTCGCGCTGACGTTCACTTTGTAACTCAGACAACACTAAGCACTACTCAATGGATAAACTAGATAGCGCACTTCGGCAAGATCTATTGAAACACGGTTATGAGGTACGTTCGTCCAGCTGTGCTTCCGTCATTAAAACATTGCTTCAAGATTTAAATAATTTCAAAGAGCAAGCCGTAGATAGAGATCATCTTCTGCGACAAAATGTCGAATATTCGCAGAATGCTATGCATTACAAACTACAGCTGGCCGAAAAGGAAGTCGAGCTGACGAGCATCAAACGAGCAGCCGCTGAGGAAAAGCAGGTTTACGATGAGCGTATAGAGTTCTTTGAGAAACAAATCCAGGGACTTCCCCGAAGCAGTGTCCTGCAACGTGTATGGGATACGGATATATCTAAAGAACATTTGAATTTGTTGCACTACGCTGATCGGCAGCTGCACGAGTTACAAGAAACGAATAGAAAACTTATCGGTGATCTCGACAGGCAATTTCTCCAGACCGGTGTTTTTCTGACGAAAATAAAAACTCGCGATATAGAGATTCAACGGCTGACTGAGCTAATTAAGAGCGGTAAAGTAAGATATGCGGCAGGCGGATCCGACGATGTAAACAATGCCCCCAGTAGCGGCCTTCAGCTGAGGCTTCTAGAAGAAAAAAATACTGAACTTCAGCGCACTATCGAACAACTTCGAGCTATTCAGAAATCTGCCGGTGTTAAGTCAAGCACTGCGTCAATAGTGCCCGAACTCGACCTTCGAAAGCAGCTCGAACTTGCTGAAGCGGCCCGAAAAGAGCTAGCTGTAAATGTGGACCGTTTGAACTCAAAATGCACCTCATTGCAGGGAGTCATCGCTCAATATAAACACGAAATTAACATGATTCGTATGGAAAGGAATGACTATCTCCATCAACTGCAAGAGCTCCAAAAGGAGTCGGTGGCAGCATCCAGTTTGATTGGCAATCCACAACAACCTCACTACCATTCACACGATACCTCGACCCGACCGTTTACATTAGGTCAGAAACGAAATGGATTTCTAGACGAGAACGGTAATGACGAGAATTGCAGGACAAAAGAGATGCCGCACGATAAAGCAGGCCATCAGAAAGACACTGCGGGTCATCGAAGAGAAGGGCACGGCAGTAGAGGTGTGCTGTGTGACGATAACGGCGAAGAGCTCTCTAACGAAATGCTTCTGGAAAAAGTCAGCCAGTACGAAACTAAGTTTAGTAGGCTTTCAGAAAATTTACGCATGTTCCGTGACGCGATTACAAAAAAAGATGTAGAAATAATTAACCTACGCGGTCAAGTCGCACTCATCTCGAGAGCTCAGGAGGACAACGTAAAGCTTCGGAAAGAACTCGCACATCTAGACGGCAAATCTCGCGAATTGAAGGCTGAAATCTACAAACTCCGTCAGCAAATTCGCAGCTATACGACCCAAGCAGCAAAAGCAGCCGAATTGGCAGCGTCGGGTGAACAACACAAGGGAGCGACAGACGCAACTGCTGCATCAACTGTGGCTCGGGGCTCAGGAAGGACCGAAGAGATCCCGTCAGTTCAAGCGCCCCCCCTGGTGTCTGTTGTTAATAAGGCTACAACAACAACGGCATCGACTGGGAAACTCATCGCGGATACACACGTACCTTTTTCAACCGGGTCATCAGGCTATACTCCTGCGATTGGTCAGCGAGAGCATGCGGTTGGTTTCCAGGACGCTACAGCTAGCGGAAGTGGGAGCGAAAATGCGTCGATGAAAGATCAGATCGCGTTACTCACGCACATCGCCGAGGAATCCAAGGCCAGGCAAGTCCCAGCACTGACCCGAACATGGCTATCAACAGCTGATGAATTATTCATAGTGTACATTTTCAATATGTATGCCAATGAAGGCTAGCTAATATATATATATATATAGATATAGATATATATCGAACTCACTGCAGTGAGTTCTAAGTAGGCTAACTAGAGCGAATTAGGTATTGGTATCAGACATGGGAAAGTTTGCTGTGTTAAGCCTCAATGGCACGGACTAAATAACAAAGGGATCCATCAATATAGCGGATATTAATAGTTTTATAGATGAAAACATCTGAAGCTAACTAGAGAAGTAATTTCAAATATTTTGTTTTTAAACAAAATCAATATTTTGCGACTTGTATGTAAGGCCAGTTATGGAGGATGACAAGTAGCTATACAAGTGGAGTAGTGTTTTGGGTGGGGTTATTCTCGGAGATGCATTTTAGTTTGTTCAGCGAGCTTGGACGTCCAGGTGCACTCGATTTGTCTTAGTCCAATCTAGTATTATTCCTATACAGATCTGTTTCGTATCTATCGGCTTAGCTAGAATTGCTAAACAATAACGCCTATTAAACTGTACGAATGCCACTTCATTTGAAACCAACCCATAGTTCATCCTTAAAGTGCATAATGTTCCATTTACTTTTCAGTTCGAGTAACTCCAAGAGAATTCTTTGTGTCTCTAAAGCTATTTACTCTATGTGAACAAATTCATGAAATGGCTTCCTTTAAAAGAATTGCAACAACTTACTGTGGCTCACGTTCACAGTGTGAGCTTTGTAGTTTAGCATAATGGGATTGACCAAGTACAAATACAGTGAAAAGATAATATGCACTCGTAAACGTTGTCAATGGCAAAATTTGTTGGCGAAGCTATGGTCGATTCTCGCGAGGGATGCGCCAGCAAACTTCAACTACCTCAGTTTTAATGGTCAATCATCTCCCACCTCTGCCGATAGGTTCGTGCTGTTTAAAAATTATCAGCAGGAGGTAATCGGTATATTGGCTAACCGTTATATTTTTGCCATTGTCACGGATGCATAGTGCATCATATGGCTTATGTAAAAGAGGGCTGTTTATATTTATTAAGTGTATCATATTTGCCTTGTACCAGGTGTTGTTTATGTCATAGAAACTCTATAGGGTAGGGAATGCGATTGCTTGTACGGGTTAGCTATTAAATCACTTCGTTCCACACTACTATTGCACGGTGTGTCCATCGGGAGATAGCTTCGACCAGGACTAATATCGCCGACGGAACGAAACGCAAGTTGTAATGGACACGCAGCCTACACCTGTACTTGTAGCCGGCTTGTGTACAAGCGAAGGCACATCCCTTTCAAGTAAAGCATTGCGTTTTACAAGTCAATCTTCCCCTAGCAGGCTTGATATACCAACTGTGATACGCTTGTGGAGCTTTAGGTATTAGGTAGTACTATATTGGGTGCTCTCTCGAGGGGCATACTTTTGATAGAGTTACGGCGTGTTGTGCATTGCATGCAAGCTAAATCGGCAAAAGGTATCATTGATATGTCCGTCTTTTAGGTACGTGTAACCGATGTAAAGAATTGGTGTGAGTGGCTGCTTTGATGGAGATCGTAGGGGTATCGTAGCTCGAAAACAACTTACGATAGTATTCATATGGCTTAACTTCTAACATTTCACAGAAATTAGGTATATAAACACCGCGTATTGATCGCAAGGGATCTGTGTATGGTGTGGTAAAGCTGTTCGCCAATAATAAGACATTGAAAACATGCGTTATTCGAGTGTATGGTAGCGTGCATTCATAAATGTTTCTTTAAGTGTGCCCAAAATGATAATGTAAATAGTCCCCTATTTATTGAGCGGACGATTTTATCACGGCAATAGACATTGTAGTTTGCGGTTGCCTATTCCATTTGATGAAACGGATTACGTTCATCTATTTAGTGAAGGATTACCAACGTATTGGCTAGCATTTTTAGAACTACCAATAATTCATGCATTTAAGAGGCTATAAATTTGCGTTTATTAATCTCTGATGAAATGATTTCATGAGAATTTTAAAATTCTATTATCGTTTATTTTATACTATTCCAGATCCACGACTGAAAAGACTGACATTTGCTCGGCTAATTCTAGTTAGTGTTGTAGACTGATGTCTTTATGTCAATTATACGCACTGATATTGCTATGGATAGGCGAGAAAGAGTAACACGCTTTGGCGGTTTTCTCCCGAATAACAACTACTTCTTTTGAGGATATATATGTACCGGCATTTTTGGTGAAGACTTGTAGCGTTTTCTATTTAAGCATCGTATTAGAATTGATTTCCTCGACATGAAGTCAACAATAATACGACACGTCGGAATCGACTGTTGCGAATGAGCGTCCTTTTAAATCAAGCGGTAAGGACTAAAAGCTCAAAGTGTTACCAAATGTCGTGTGCGAGTGGCAACCGCTTGATAAGGACGTGCTGACATGCGCTAATAATTAAGTTATACGCGGTTTAACTTGCTTCATACAAAAAGCCGCATGAATAAATGTCTATAGAAGCGCCATTTCGTTTTTTATTCGACAAAGTAAAAGCTGAGCGTTTTGTTAGATTCCATGGTAAACAATTATTACTGGTTGGTTAACAATAGGATTTTGTTTCCAACGCTTTGTTCATGCCAAATATACTGTATAGACACAATGTAAAGGGCCTACTATACTTCTAAAATCATCGTCTCGGCTTCGGACAAATATGACAGATTGTGAGCCACACATGATTCAATAAGAATAATTACAATCGCTGAAACAGATGAGATTTTGTTTCTTTCATACAAATTTTCGATTCTAAAGCGGTTTGTTTAATCAGTCTTTCTTAAAGCGTGCATTTTTTGATCTTGTTAATAAACTGACGCATGCGATAACGACAACATTAACAACAAAAACGCATCAGAGAGTTGATTTGAGCTCGATTGGTCATGAATAGTTTGTTTTGAAGGGTTCAGGTGGCACCTTTTGCAAGAAGCATCAGGTGATGGATCGATAAACCTTTGATAAATGTTTTACCATACATCCCACAACACAGCTTTTAGAATTTCAAACATATACGCCAGAAACTAAACTTTCTTACATTCTTGGAGTTTTCAAGGGTGTAAGTTCCCCATATACGAGGTTCTTATTTAATTGTCAGGTTTCTTCCTTTAATGTTTGATTGTAGAGCCAACCTGGAAGCGTTAAAAAGGAAGCAGGCCGAAAGCAAACTACAACTATTTGAGCGAATGCAACAACAACAGCAGGAACAACAACACCAAGAAGAACAGGCTCCGAAGAGATTTAAAGGAACAATTCGCATCGGACAGATAAACGGCGAAATTGAACTTAGCCCCAATGGACTGTAACCTGTATACTACGCACGTATTACAGGACGTGGGAATAACCCTGAAATCGAAGTGACACGTTAAAAGTGTGAGAGCTCAACTCCTCTCCTGTTACCCTAATATAGCCAATGCGTTTTCTATTACACATTCTACTGGTTATATGCATTTTAATAGCAACAGGAACATATGAAATACACTAGGAATTAAATATCGCGGTTCTCTGCGGAGTTAAAGCAGAGAATTCTTGCCTTCGGAGAACAACTGCAGCTAAGTGGTGAGTTTACTATCAGTTGAACCCACTGTGGTGCCATTTATTGCAAAGTCTTTATGGCACTTCGCTCTAGCGGATATCGTTAATGACTGACATTCATTCCAGACGCCGCCTAATGTGCAGGTAATCGTTTCTAAGTTGCTTCATCACGGTATTTCTCAGAATTATCCAGCTGGTGAAGATGATTGATACAGTTTATTCGTATTTGGTAAAAATAATTTTGAGGTTAACAGAAACATTCGTGCTCTGTCTACTCAATTATCTATATGCACAGACATTCTGAAAAATACCATAGATGGGCTCTGATAAGATGCTGAAATACGGATTTCATAATCGGTATCGTCAAATGCGTATTTCGTTCCAGTTTGCATCATTGCCGTGTCAGTATAATGCATTTTATTTGTTAGTCCGGTTTTAGGTTACGGATAGCTGCTGGTTGATCGCAATCCGACGATAAGTTGGCTAAACTTACTTATGATCTCATTAATTAACTCATTAATCTGATAATAAATACGTGACATACGTGGATAAAAACGTTGTCATTTATACGTCCTGCCTCTATTGGGAGTGTACTTTTCTATTTTGTAAAATTACGTGCATCGCGTAAGGCGTTTCAGGGTAGTGTCTAATGTGACAGCATAATAGTTTAAGTTATGATTGTATTATCTACGGGACTATCAAAATTCAGTGTTCCCTTTTACAAAAGGCCATCATAGAGATTCTGCGTACGTATTTGTTAGGCTAATTGTATGAAATATAGTCATTTTTTTCGTTCTCGTCGCAGTTGGATTTTTCTCCCCACACATTGCGTTATCAGGTCGTTTTTCTTTTCGGACACGGTCTATGGCTGAGTGCTAAGTAGTACGTTTCGTTTTTATACCGTTGCACTTGAGTAAAGCGTACTATGATGAAGTCTTCGTTAGCTACGATACGGGCGATGGTGAACACAACTGTATCCGAAGCATTTGTGAGTTTGTATGCAGACATATGGGTGTTCATGTGGCTGTTTCGTAACAAAAGCTTTACGCCCCACTACCATCACTCGGGAAGATGTGTCTCAATGCAGTTTGCCTAATCAAAAACCAACTCTAGCAACTCAACGTTTTTTGAATGAATGCTTTCTACAGGGATCAGTTAATGAAGTTCCTACTGGGACTCATACACAACGTAAGCTTTTCTCTTCTAAGAGCTGGGACTTCGCTAATGTACAGTAACACAGTAAGTACCAATTGGGAGAATATTTCAAGTGGTTAGTTGTAATGATACTCACAGTAATCAAGCGTAATCGTGTGTTGAGGTGAAACACAGATTAACAGCTCTGATGACAATATATTCCGAGGAGGGCTTGTTGTACCGTAATTCTAACAATTGTGTCCTTCAAATTGTATTAATTTTTAGTGTTGGATTAACGCTGTAATACATCCAACTCAGAGTAGCAATGGTAAAAGTTTGCCCAATACTGAGATTGGCGGAGTCATGTAAGTTGACGTATATCTACTCACTATAATACCAGTGTTTTATAATTGCTGTTCATCCTACTTAGGTGTATTTTTTGGCGGGGTCGTGGCCCGTGCCAGTTGGTCGCAGGAATAGCGTCATGCGTTTGAATCAATTTTTACTAGTTGTAATAGTATAAAGCGCTCTAAAGCTAAGACATTCGAATAGCAATCTTACGTAAGCTGTTCGCTTTGCGTCTGAGCCCTGTCAAGCGAAGGTCGGTCGCCGCAGTCAACCGTTTGCAATAGCACATAATTTTCCAAGAGAACCCTCTATAGTTGAAATTAACGATGGACCGGATTTTTTCCACTTTACTTGGTAACCTTTAACGTAATGCTTTACGTAAATTTATGGGCTGTTTTCCTGCTTCCTGGATCATCGTTTGTTGAAGTAAAGCCCCTACGGGGTGTCATGTCAACGAAAGCACGCTCTCTACTAAACCTAGTCAAAAGGTCGCACCGCGTTAATGATGTACCAGCTGCAAGACGCTTTTTTCTAATCCTTAAATCTGATAGGAGTATACAATAGATTAATTTGGCTTTCTTTTCTAATATGCTTTTACGATAGTACTGACAAGTTTGATTCGGACTTATATTCTTAGCCTGGTACTGTGCGACCAAAAAAAGGCCGAACTAGCGAAACGCGTGAACGTGGAACAACATTTTTGCTATCACTATGGCAGTAGTGCTATATAATGTTACGATCATGACTTATTGGACTAACCAATAAATAAAACATTTCATCCTCAGTGGTATGAACATTGCAGTCTTTAGAAATAAACAAATCTCTTACGATTTGTTGTTTAAAATCTACAGTTTCCCAGGTTACGTACAGTAATTTCAAAACTTTGAATACCTGATGCGCTCATGTGGATTATTCGCGCTTCCGAGTTATGGATCAAAGCAAGGTGTAAACATGTATAATGAATGGTCATTTCTTGCTGGGCAAGTCAGTACGTTTGCTAATTAAAAAATACTTATAGTAATAGATTGCTTTTTAACTATGTTGCCTTTCAAGCATCGTCAGGATACCCCACGCATGGTTTCACTGCAAAGGAAATGTGTAGATCAATTGAAGCTTTTATCTTACTTTAATTAAGTAATCTATGAGTATCCCAAGTTACTGTTGATATAAAGTGATTAGAAGGTAGCTGGTACGTGAGCCTTCATATCGTATATGGCATATTGTTGTCGTTATAGATAATTAGTGTATGCAATTTCAATTTAAAACATCATTAATTATATGCTGTTTAAAAAATGCAGGAGGCGTATTTTGGCATTCGAATTTAGATTTTTCGAGACTGAGCGGAGTTTTCCTATTAATTCACACCATGCTACTCTAGTAAAAGCTTGGTTCGAATTAATCTCACATACGACTATATTAACATATGCGATACTGTGTAAATTACAAGCTGTTTTTAAAGTCTTCTTTTTTGAATGCCGTCTATCCTTTTTTGTATCGGATTATCCTTCCGCCACATCTTCTTTCTGTGGCTATCTGCTTATATCATTTATATCAAATGCCCCAAGAGAAGCTTGCTGTCAGAGTAATTGTGTTAGTTTAAGCGAGATCAGCTTCACTAACCGTTTCGAATTCAAAACATGAAGAACCAAAAAGACATAAACGATATTCAATATGAAAGTTTGAAGGCAGGTCAAGCAGGACCACAAGCGTTAATTTTGTTGATGATCTTGAAATATGACCTTTAAAAAAACAGGTGACGTAACATGGTGGACATAAGGCAAGTGTATTATCTTGATATAACAAAGTATAACTCACGCTGTCTGGGGTAAAACGCAAAAAAGCGACTTGAATGATGAAAATAATATAACCCTATCCCACGAACACGAATGTGATGCTGGACTATTTAAGTTTTAAACGAGTGAAAGTGACTGGATGAATTAATTATTTTGAAGTGTATATGGAGTTTCACAGTAATCATTGTATCTTTTTGTCTGGAAGACATCACCATCTTGCTGACGCTGTTTTCTCGCTTGTGGAGCAATTACTTGAATTCTCAGTGTGTTATCTTCAGGGCTTCATCTTGCATGCGTCTGCTAGATTCATTTTTCATGCGGCACGATATCTGTACAGTCTCTGCACGATTCCGCTAATGTTGTCTTGGTAGACTTCAAATTCCTCTTGAGTTGGGCACTTGAAATAGAAATTATTCCATAGAAATGATGCCCCTTCGTGGCATAATGTTGAGAAATTTGTTAAGGCTAGGTCAATGATCCAGGATACGGACTAATACGCAGTATTATCAGAAAGAGGTAGATAACATGTGCTATAAGTGTTTTCCCATATGCAACATCGGGTCTTTATAAAGGTGTCTGAATTTCATGGTCGCACCACTGCTAAAGAGCGTACAACGAGAGAATCACTTACCTCAAGTTTTTTTTTCTCAACTATTTTGCAATTACTCAATTTGGTTTGACAGATTATGTATTTAGTCATGGTAATGGCGTAGTTTGTATCGAGTATGCGCGTTAACTTGACACACACTTAGTAGTCTGGATTCGAACTTAAGCGTGAACACGGGTCACATCGTGTTGTAAGCCAACTTTCTGGTGAAATAGCTAATATACCAAAATTACTAAGTTTAATTAAAAAGGTAAAATAATTTAAGCATGTAATAATGTTCTAGCATACAGATTTCTGTTAAATGTATAAGTTGCGTACAAATATTTACTAAATATTGCAGCGACGTTTAGGAAGTGGTAGAATCTTGTTATTCGAAGTAATTGTCGAAAACGAATGCTTTTTATATGAAATAAAGCACGTTTCTTTGCAAAAACATTTTGCTAAATTATTGTCACACCTGTTAAGAAGATGCTGTGCCATTATGAGCTGTCACAATTGCGTACTAGTTTATATTGATGGATTCTGAAGTAGCAACTGTACTAGAAACCATAGAGGAATAAAAGCCAATTTACATATATTCGGTGTAGTTCAAGATTCTTCATTCAGACTATTCAAGATTTAGTCTGATTTCGCTTCTAACGTGCGTTATGTGTTGTCTCGTTCACTTTTACTAGCAACAGATAAAACACGAATGAGTTGAGCTTGTTTACCTAATAGTTTTTATCACATTCGCATCATCCCAAATCCACCCCAAACAGTTTCATGAGCTAAGATACTCAGAGCATCGAATCATTAGTTCCGTTGCAGTGGTCTAGAGCCATATAATCTTATGAATGGTTTGTCCATATGACATACACGAGGAGGATTTCATGGAACAAAAAATAGAAGCATGAAGACTGTGTTGCTCTTATTGCTGTCGTTGCTAGTAATCCTAACTTTTTTCGAGGGCTGAAATTATTCAAAATGTATGCCTCCGCTTGAGGCTAGCACTTGCGAGACAGTCGACGCTGAATATATTTTGAATATGTTGCGGGTGAAGGCTCTAATGCTATTCAGGATGGCCAGATGCCACTAGACAGTTAAGCTAAAATATGAATTTAGCTGGGACTCATCCACCGGGCTTCGTGGACGTAAATATGGCGCCATGCGCCTCCCAAGAAGGTAGTTATTATTAGCATCATCATCCTACACGTGACGTCCAGACACACAACGTTTTTATGCTGATCTAGGCCATTTGTTTATCCACGTAATCCGTTGTATTTACGTGGTGCTTACTCTCAATTGAACAAAAGTTATCTTGACCAATCACCCTCTATTGCATCTATTGCTGACGAAAGCCGTTCCAGACGAGCTTAAGGTACAAGTAAACCGTATTAATTTTAATAGGATCTATCTCTCTGCTGTTAAAGGATCAGTAGTTGTTTGTCAAGCTTAAGATTTCGGCCCCGACGTCTATTTAAAACGTTATATTATTCTTCTGAATAATGGATAGGATTAGCTAAATTAACATAGAATTTTATCTGGAAAAGGCCCTTAAGGGGCTTGGCCTTGATAAATAAAAACGATTCCCTAGTGTTTTTCAGGAGTATAGTTTATGATAAAATCAGGAATCCGACACTCATTTAGGAAACAAGTTGTTACCAGGGGCTCCTCGTTTTAGTCGTGGAAAAATCCTAAAAACGAGTATAATACAAAAACGAGGACTAGAAAAAGTATTTTGTAATTTTCATGGTTCTATCAAACTTGACAACGCAAATTATCGTCCCTGATCGATCATCGGCGACAAAAATTTATAAACTATGTGCCAATAAGGAAAGAATAAACAACGGCAAACATTCTGTAATGCATAGCAGCAAGCATAATGTCAAAAACGTATCTGTTTGAGTGATCGTTATTGACGTTTGAAATATCTCGAGCAGTCAGTACAGACGAAACAGACTGCAAAAAAGTTTAACAGGTTTGTTAGGCAATACTAGACCATCTAACTAGATCTACATAGATATAAACCGCACTAAATATACGACAAAATTATTCGTTCTGTAACATGTTGGACATAATATTGAAATATATAGACGTTGATTTGCCGTGCTATTGATTTCCATAACGACTTTTTTCCTTTGATCAAAAGTACCTTTTACCCTTCTACCATTGCTGATGAGCAAACTTTCTCGGTGATACCGGGTTCCGAATACGGCTATTTCTTTTGCCTATCACTCTCATTTGTGTTCCATTGCCAAGCGAATCGTTTGAATCGATCCAAGTTGCGCGAATAATTCGGTTGTTTACGGTGTCGCAACCACTCCAAAAAGCACGCTTTCTAAATTAGAGGCTCGCTCACCTAGAACGCTATGAGCCGCTAAATTAACGAGTATTTAATTAACAGAAGACATCCGCATTTTCAGTACACAGAATCAGTGTTTCCGTCACAATTAAAACACTGACTCTGTGTACAATATTCACTAATAATTGCGATAGCCTTATGGAGTAGTTTGGATTGAAGAACCAGTTTCAAAAAAATTGATTATTCAATTACGGTTAAGTCTGTAGTTTGTAATTTTAAATAATGTTTTGGTAAAGTAAATAATCATAATAGACTAAGCCCGAAAGAAGACTTAAGGTACGATATGCAGAATTGCGATTCAGTTTTAAGAGAAAGACTCGAGCTGTGCGAGGATGGTCTTCTGATCATACGCCTTTATTTATTAGAGAGGCAAAAAATGTGCATGGACATTGCCGGCAATTTTCTGAATTACCGATAAAAATAAATTTTTTAGGCTAAATTACTTTTCTCGAGTAGAAGCAAGGAACTGAAATGATGTAGCCCATAGACGCTAATATACATGTGATTAAGCCACAACACATGATTTGACTATATTTATTTTATTAACATTTTTACTGACACTGTACAGTGATCTTGCTAAAAATGTAATTTTGTGAAATAATGGCAACCAACAATAATTGCAATAAAGATTGCATGTATATTAAACTGACAACATACCATCTCTTCTCACCACCAGAGTTGCCTTTTAGCTCTAGCGATTACCTGGGCCTTTTGTATGATTTATAAGTCACGTTGATATCTACTGAGAGCAGTGTCTCCCATACCTTAGATGCCCTTATCATCTCTTTGTTAACCAAACATTTCGAGTTGGCATTTTTTAGCAGTATCAGAATAGGCAGTATGCTAAAGTAGAATGTGGTGCTTCTGCTATACCTGTTTTAACAAGCATACCGTACATACCACTGGGTCATACGTTCTGAGTTCCGTTTGCATTACTCTGATGAAGAACATTTATGATTTTCACTTCTTCAGTCAGGTTGGTTCGCATTTTTGGAACGTTAGTGCGTATCGTTTTGCGTTACGTTACTGTATGATAGATTAGTTCTAGCTTCGACGAATGTGTGACTGCAAATTAGAAGCCTAATTATATAATACAGTAAGTCATTTTTTCATTCTTTTTTTTAGTATGCTATCGCAAAATTTAGATGGCTAAGTTCCTGGTTGAAAGTGGCCAGGAGTAGCTGCCTCGAGTCCTGCTAACAACGTTGAAAAAGACAAGCAACTTGTATGATGCAAAGTAAGTTATTACAATTTGCTAGAGGATTGGCAAATTAAAATATGCATGACATTTAATGGTTTCTTTAGGACAACTACAGAAAATACGCTGATTCGTACTACTATAAGGTACTTTTAAAATATCACGACAATCGTGAAATTGCGTGGATTAATAAAGAGGAACGCATGAATTGTGCTATGTTTGTTTAATAGATGATTGCAGATCATTATGCGTAAGGCTAGTTTGTGAATCAGTAACACCAATATTTCCTTTTTTGTAAGACATGCTATTATATACACATGGTTTGCATATATCAGCACTATAATATTAATATTCTATAAGTGTATTCTATCGTAACGTAAGCATCACATGGGAAGCGTTAAGGTTGACTGTTATCTCTCTGAGTATAATGTTATTGTAAGAACTCTTATTCCGCATGAATGTGCCTCAATGAAGATCCTGCAATCAAATTGCGGCTACCAGCGAAGACCATCAGAAAAAAAAACTCCCTGGTACCATATCCAACATATATTTATGAAGCTACACGAATGAGATTAACGATCTTTTGGTGGAGAGCGGAATACGGTTGGCTTACCGTCACGTACCGCGGTGGTATGAGTGACCACAGATTATTGTAACGGCTTTTCTTGGTACTTTTTATATGAGCATGACACGACGATGCGGGTATCGATGCAGTGCTATTGTTGTTCTTGCTGTTGAAACAGTCACTGACTGCGGTTCATGTCGATGTGCTGCAGTTTTCGCGCTTTTCTTCGTCGTCGTTGTCGATGTTGACGATGACGATGATGTTGATGATAGTCTTCGTTGCAGAAGCAACGTATTCAACGGTAAAGAATATTATTACCACCATTATAATTAGTATAGGAGACCGGGACTGGTTGACTGGCGGAGCCCGCAGTACCAGTGTCATTGGAAGGGTATCTTGAAAGTAGGATAGATTTGCTTTTATCAACAGTGTCATGACATGATTGAGAGTTCTACGGCAGGAGCAACAACGACCGTGGCAACAGCAGGTCCGTGGTGTATATAGACTACGCGTAACCATAGATCGCCACTTCGTGAGCACAAGGATCGTTATGATTATTATTACTGCCTAGGTGTAAGCAAAAATCTGCTCAAAATTTTCCATCTCCGCATTAGTCAGATAAAAAAATATTACCTAGTTGTCAAGACAGTTTACCATAAGACTAATATTTCCCATTATACATTGTCGGTAAATATCAAAACTAACAAATAAAATATATAGTATGAACTTGAATAACTTTTCATTTGATTACACTTTTAGCACAGTATGCGTACATGATTTATGCACTTTGCAGCTAAATAATATTTCTTTCTTTTCACAATGCCTAGCCTGGACTTAGTTAATAGGACGATCAGAGAAGACGTAGATGTATAATTTGGTTACGTTCTTCATATGTACCGTTTTACTTATCTAGGGAATACCAGATATGGTCGTTTATCTTGTTGAATATCCTTTTGTGCCGTCTTTGGCTAACACTTGTATGTCTGTCCACGCCCTGTAGCTATATCGATCAGCTGTTCTCAGAAACTTCTTTACTTAAAGACCACGTGATTTCTCGGTCGATGGGTGTTTGTTACCTCATGATGCGATCTCTGTTTATAGGCTGTCTAACCTGGTAGCCCCTATTGTGTAACACGGCGTACTGTATTTTCGGAAAAGGACACTAAGAATGTTGTCCCATCGAACGTTTCGCGTTAGACCTTACGTATCGTACTACATCCTCGATGGATCTGCAACAGCTCTTCCAGGCGGCGTTCTTGCCACTCTATATAGCGCTTTGTGACCTCGTATCGAAATGATAATCAAGAATCTCGATCATCTTTTTGTTTATATCTGTTTCTTATCCACTTCGGCTCATTGTATATATCCTGAAGATCCAAACGTGAGAATATATGGGTTATCTGAAGCGTATAGTGACAAACCGTATTGCGAGCTATCTAAAAAGTAGAGACGTTCATTTTACGGTCATCATGCAGCTTGAATAGAATAAGTGCAAAGGCTAATAAGAGCTGGTTGTATAGGATGATAAACAGTTTTAGGAATGCCATTTAGTATAACATGCATTTCCGTCAGTGAAAAGGACTGCTGAAGCAGAGCAAATACTACTGCAGCAAAACGCTAGGATAGGCGTACCGATGTAATATAAACAGGCCTTCTTAATAGAAAGGGAAGATGTTTACGCTCTTAACTGAATAGCTTATTGTACGCTTTTAGTTAACGGCACACTCAGTATGAGAAGATATTGATGATTTCATTCGTGCAGGTCACACCTTGTGCGTGAACAATCGAATTGTTTTCAACATCGTTTTACCTAGCCCTAGGAAATTTGCTGAGGCAGTTAGACCTTATAGCCATTCTCGAATGAACGTGAGCCGAATTCCGCCGCGATTGTCAGTCAGAAAATCAGTCTTAATGAAATAAATTAATGAAATTCACATTTACAAAAAAAAACACATCATTAGGAGCGTAATATTTCAAAATAAGCATGTATAGTAGATAAAGTTACTATAAACTAGCAACGTAAAAAACGAAGTATTTATAAAAGGTGCAATTTATGTGCATGTCCAATAAGTGGGTGCTTTGCATTGTCAGTCGTTGACAGAGGCAGCCGAGTGAGCTCGAAGAAGCTATCACAAATTTAGTAGTGGATGAGTGCAAGACGCATTCCTGCGTCGTTTGCAGATCTATCATATGGTTTAGGTTAGTTTAATTATATGACATCCAGTTGGATGGTGTTCTGACTGCTCGAGAAAGGATCGGTATACCTAAGTTAACTTGTTTAAAATGCAAATAATTTATTTCATACAGTTATGATTTGTTTCATGGAAGAATCAGGTGAGCGCAACGTCGAGCAATGGTCGACGTTAGGCTCGACGTTCGAAGTTCTTTACTTCTCACAGGACCAGATGAATCACCCTGATGCGATATACGACACATACTATTGAATCGATAGATAAGGTAATCTGAAAAGAGATCGACTTGTTCGATTGATCTAACTCGATAACAACACTTCAATAGACCTACAAGGATTATTAAAAATGTGCCTGTAACTTGTATTGAGGAATCTCTCAAAATACTATGTTTCACTCATATCTTTTTTCGAGCAAAAATTATTTTCTTATTATTAGGATAGGATGATGCTGTTCTATGAAATGTTGCTTGGCCGTCTTGTAGATCGTTTTTGGTTGACTAATAATACAATTAACGCAATAGCAACCGGTTAACGCAAATAGATAAATGACATAATTTTGACCAGAGAGTACTTTTCTGTTTGTTAAAATCACGTTATTCGTTTCCTTCTCTTTAAGCACAGACCTATAAAAACAGTCCTGTTATTTTTAGTGTCACATCTCGGGGTCTCTGCCATACTTTTCACTATTACGAGGTTAGCGATTTTGCTAAGAATCGCACCTTCCACTTAACTCGATGTTCTTGTACCAATTCTTACGTCAAGTTAATGATAGATGACACTACACTTAGAGATTTTTACCAGACTATTTCATAATGCTGCTTGTGTTGCTTTGACGGAATTTCGTCCGTAGAGGAATCTGCCTGCAATGGCTTCTTTCAATAGAGGAGTTGATCCCGCAAATCTATTCTTCCTCTATTCTCAAGACATTTATCACAAAAATGTCTATGGCAATGAGTGATCCTTTGGAGGAAACGGAAGTCATTATGGAGCTTGAACGAAGGTGCTTTACTTGTACGTAGACGACGGTCGCAAGTTTTGCAAACCTCAAAGGAGCGCATATTCGGCAACAGTGTATGAAGACTATATATATATATATATATATATATAATCATGTAGAAATGAACTAGAATTGAGAAACTGACTTTTATTCTTGCCTTTAACCTCGACGAACATTAGTCGTGAGTCTCTTCGATGAACAAGCTTGTAGTAAAAACAGAGAGCGCCTTCTTGGAGTCCAGTAACTGATCCATTTACACATTGCTATTGTACTTTACGAGTGTAAATATTTGATTAATTTATTTACGTAAATAAATAAAGAGAATTGATTTATACTTTTCGAGTTGAATGCTTCCTCCTGCCTTTTTCGCTTAAGCCAATATAGCCTCCACTACATAAAAGTGCTCAATATTATGCTGCTCTTTATACAAAGACGCTATAGTAAGTATTATTATTAGGATATATGCCCTTTCTAATAGCTAATGAAAAATAGAATCCTCAATATTCAAGCATAGCGTCATTGCGAGTACGTCCTTTAGAAATTATTCGTTTGCGGATTGTGCGTAGACGTATACGTGTAGCCTGTCTACTCAGCAAGTTCTGCTCTCAAGTGTGCAGCAGGTTCAAAACAACCCCCGCGTCAACAACCCTCAGTTTTGCAAAGAAGTCAAGATTACTCTGGCTAATGACGCCAACAGCTTTGAGTTCCGGCTCGTTCATCGGATTGTTTGAGTATGTCTCTCCATAGGTACACTAAATACACGCCAATGATATTAATCGTCGCATAATGTGAATAGGAAATATTTCATGCGCAAGAAAGCTGTAATATTATTGTATTATAAATATTAAGTTAGTGCTGCTTTGAATGCGTAAAGCATATTAACTAACCTTGTGCGCTTCCATTACGATCTATTTTTACGTGGGGTTACAATTTACGTAGCGTTACCACAACCAGAGTATATTGTTTAACTCATGCTAGTTAAGCCTACATAGTGCATTTGGATAGTTTGCGCCATTGCCCGCTAATTACCAATTCCTTCCTTACAGTTCACTCTAAATCAGCCCAAATCTTTATATAACATTACTACAGGCTGAGAGGAACCAACGGCTAGCGCTACCAAATCATCAGGCCGGGATCGCCCTAGTCAAGCAGTTTTCTCTACGGGAACTTGTCACAAAACATTGTTTGTCCCGTTCTCAGCCTTGCTTAAACGTCACCTCATGAGCCATTCCTTGTCCCTTAAAACCTGTCTGTTGCAAAAGCCTCCCATACAGCGCTCGTGCCCAAATGATGACGAGTCGTATAGTTTCACTACGCACAAGAAGCAGCTATCCAAAAGAATCTAATCAATAAAAATACCTTTGGAGAGCCCCGTGACCTGTGAATGTTAGCATGAAATTGTGGGTAGACTGCCCACTAATGTAAGTTGTGAGTTACTTTTCAGTTCTTGAGATAATGTCTGTTACTATCGCTTCCGAAGCAAATCTTTGTACGGCGGTTGTAGGTTCAAATTGCATATATTCTACTTCTATATAAAAGATGATGGTGATTCCATTAGAAGGTCTTAATCAAGATTATCAGCAATAAGACAAGAATATTTTGAAGTGAATGTCATAAGCGCTATGGCATGTATTTCGAAACGGACAACACGGATCGTATAACGTGAGATTACTTCGAAAAGATAGACAGCCAATTATTAAGACCCTTGCGCTCCCTCTTTGCAAACTGGCGATACCTTTTGCAGGAAAGGCCGCGTCTTCTATTCTCGGTGTTGATTCGCTTCGCAGCACGAGTGTCGATTACTTTGACAGAATATCCGTACTGTTAAAGGCGAATTGATGTTTAAATATATTCTTTTAATAGAGTACGTTTTCTAGGTTTGATGTTTTGCAGTCATTTCTGCTATGACTAAAGCTTGTGTGAGTTTTCAGAAAAAACGCAGGGTTCAACGCCGCAAAAGGCAGGGCAGGGCAGGCCGTCTACGTTACGAGCCAGTGGAATCCGACAGATCGGCTACATTATGGAATAGTGGTTTCCTGTAATTTAATTAATTCTCTGACTTCAATTGGACGTTGATTTTTAATAAGCTCTGACGACGATGTGAAAACGATATCCGGTCTAATGATCTGTATGAACTGGTTCATAAATTACCTCATGATTTGTAGAATGTGCCTTCGAAAAAGCGAAAATTCTGGAATTAACTGTTTGTCACTTATCTGAGATTAACTACTTACTGTATCGTATTCCAGATCCTATTTTAATAGTTAACTATTTTACGCTGCACCCATTTAGATTGGCTGTTAATTTATCTAGGTAAAAAAGTTAGTTTATTAATTAATTTATCGTTCGAATCTGTGACAATTTAACTTGGTTAATGCGTTTTTCGAAGTATTTCGACAACTGATTGTCGTGTGTGTTCAATTCAACAGCGTATATATCTATATACTGCTCTTGTTTAACAAGTCACTGTAAAACTAGTACTGCAACCTTGGCGATCATAACTGCCGCAGTAAAAAAATGCAGTCCAGAATAGGATACGCAGCTAACTGTGTCGCCTGAAATCGTTGTCGTGCGTCCAAATGACTCAAGATTCAACCTAGGCTACGTACACAATTTGCCTTCATACACCTTCAGCCATCCAAACGGTCTGCCGTCAAAGCTAAAACTATTCCGATAGAAAGGAAATCACAGTAGGGCGCATTTGCAGCGGTAATGGGTGGAACGACCTAACTAGAGCGTGGTTCGTTCGATACTATTATGCCTTTGTCCTCGCCTGGTAAACATACAAGCATGAGGCTTTGGCTATCGAGAGCAAGTTTTGATCCCTCGGCCCGGTTTGTTGCCCTCAGGACGGAACGTTCCCGCGCTCCCTGGTGCTAAATTCGTGAATAAAAAAAAAACACTCGCACTCCAGATCCTCATCGGCAACGTTCGAGTGTTCTTCCAACTTGATTCTATTCCAGTTCTGCCTGATCTGCAGTCGACCTGGTTATAGTATGCTCGTCGACCCGCAGTTCATTGATATTCATAACGGCTCGAAATAAAGATACTCTCCGCAACCTACCCGGTTGATATTTTCTGTCGAACTCCTAAGCAGAGTAACGCTTCACAAGCCAGCTGTGGTACATTTCTCATAAAGGATATTTTTTTACATCGGTTTTAGACGGCGATAATATACATCGTCAGCAAGATATACCTTGTCAGAAAACAGCGTAGCGTTTCAACATCCAATATTACAACAAAGTCGCATTTCAAGCGTTAGGAAAAACAGCCGAGCAGGAAAAATGGGCGTATACCAGTGCCGTAGCAGTATCAGTATTTATGAAAATATTTATCGAAAAGAATCGTAGTAGATACCTAAAATTGTAGTGTATAGGGAAGCGTATCTGATTTTTAAGTCGTAATATATAGCTGGCGGGTATAAATTGTCGGGAAACACTTAACCTTTATAATAATAGCGATTATCGCTTAACAGTTCTCGGCGTTAAAATTGGCTAAATACTAGTCATAGTGTTAGCGATACAACAATGTGGTCTTTTGCAAGAAGCATGTATTTCGTACCGCTAGTAGAGCTCAAGTCGGACACGCTTAGCCTGCGCTTGCACCCACCATCAGTCATAGGCCATAATATCTTCCCGGTTGACGAGGACGCAGACTTAAACAGGCACGGCCCAACTATCAATAGGTAATCACCTAACATGCAATGAAAATACTTTAGGCAAATGCCTAAAGTATTTTCATTGCATGTTATTAACTATAATGTCGCTTTGATACGAACAGCCGGATAAATAGATGGATAAACTAACAGCCATATAAGTGAAACTAGTTTTTGAGTTTTCCACGGATTGCACACTTTTCACACGTATGAATCATATATCTATTAATCCTGCTTAGGAGATACGGAACGCTTATTACAGTGAAATATGCGAAGATCATAAAAGTACCTATAAAGGTAAGCAAACATTTGCCATCTCTCGTTTTGATTAAAAAAAAAAGTAAATGCGTTCCATCTTGCCTAGACCTCTGACTGTACACCCAATGGTGGACTAGCTATTTTGAAATCGGTAAAGGTAAATACAAAGTCAACCGGCCCAGAACCATTATATTCATAAATAAATTCGAACACTCAGTGCGTGTCCAACACTCGATCCATTTTTCATCACCAGCATACAACACGAATGTCGTAGCTTCTGCTTATTTACTAGCTGGCCACTGCAGACGCCGCCCATACAGAAAACAAACAGATAGCTTACTTCACATCTCACCCAGGTTCGCACTTGTAGACGAAGTTTCCATTCACATCGCCGGTCTGCCCTTCGACAAGGCTCCAATTGTTTGAACTAAGTAATTTCATACAGCTTTTCGTAGCTTACGCCTTTTCCTAGCTTTTTTGTATCATACCCCTCCTGCAGGCTATCGGTCTCATGTGGCCACGCATGTCTTGCGAGTTGCCTCTTCACTCCGTTATTTCAGTTATGCGACGTTTGTTGATTACTAGGCATAGATCTGTGCGACGTTTTAAAACTTTGCTCCTATGTTGACGCGCCATTTAATGAACGCAAGTGCGGCTTATACAGCTGCGCTTTCTAGAAATATGAATTAGACGGCTATTTTACAGTTACAAAGACCGCGTAAATACATATTTCAAGTTTGAGCTCTAATATGCTTTGCCAAGGCTAACGACATGAAGGAGAGAAGAATTGTTGACAATTTCCCGAACGCCAAACGAGAGCTCGTAACTTCGGCAGAAAGACGAGCGGCATGCAGAAAAACTAAGCCGAACAACAATACAATAGTGCGCTACTATTGAATATATTTTCTGCGACACTTGAAATGGGACGGCAGCGTTTAGGATGACGCCATGGGTTGGACGACGAGCTTGCCCAGAGCAAAACTTTTACTGCGTCAACTGTTTTCAAATCAGTGTAAATTTTACTGTAAAAATCTTCAGCTGCTTGACGCTTGTTGGCATTCTTTCTTCTGAGGTACAGCACCTCAACACAACTCTCTCTCTCTCTTGTCCCGTCTCCGCTACCCACGCATTTTTGAATGCAAAGCCGAAGTACACCTTAGTGAGGTCATCGTTCTTCAGGATTTCCAGCGCAAACATTCGGGCCATGCATGGCCACAGCTGACGCTTCCCATTTACAGCGGCGGCCTCGTAAAAGGCTGATGAGCTTACCTATGGCCTATTACACTGATACGATAACTAAACTCGTTTAGTGTCCAAGATTGTTAAATAAATACCTGCAAGCTGTTCTCAAACCCAATGACGTCGAAACTGTCGTCAATGCAGGGCAAGCCAAGCTTTTACAAGGCTTAAATTAAGAAAACTACTTGCCTTCACGCAGCGTTTCACCTATGAAACGGTAAGTGGTCGTACGTCATACCATTACAGCAGCTGGGGCTGATATTCGCTAATAGCTCATTTTATACTGCTACAGCCTTGCATGTTGCGAAACCGTGTTTGACTCCGTTTTCTAACGAGGACGTTCTCAAAGCCACAACGTAGGATAAGTATAAGGGTCCTATTCTTATACTCGCTACTTAACACAAGTATCTGTTATCAATGACTATACATTTACGCGTTGCAGCGACGAGGACCAATATCTAAGGCACTTCGCTATAAATAATGTAATTTTTTACTTGCTTCAATTTGTGCATTTTTCTGCCCGATCTGAGCCCCGGACCTGTTTTGGAAAGCTGGGACTCGACCACGCCGCACGATATTAACACTCTGCTTGAAAGGTGGGTTACTATGCTTAAAACATTACTGCTCAATGTACCTTAATGTTGTCGCACGTTCCAGGATGTAACTGGAAGGTAAGTGATGCCGGCAGGAACACTGAGTTGCGGAAACTGAGTACACACCGTGAAGAATTCCTTAAAATCTATAATACATTGTGGCGTGAGGTATCGCGGCGGAAAACGAAAGTAAATTCTTTAAGATGTTCGCAAGCATGATTAAATAATGATTAACGGGAAGTGCGCTGCATATTAAGCTAAGAGGCTGTCATATTTAACCGAGTAGGAAGATGAAATATCTTTGAAGGGTAATAAACTGTGTGTGTGAAAAGGGCACATGTCGACAAAGTGATGTCTTAAAGTTACTACAGCTACCGATATTCTGGAAAGACTGACGTCGGGTGTAAGCAGTCTTAAGCATGAAAAATCCTAGCCTGTGTAAGAGACTTGATTTCGTTCTATGACCGCCTCTACCTTTAAGTAAGCCCTCGCGAGGAGAACGAACCTTAACAAGCTTAAAAGGACGTAAAGACAAATAGCTATCAGGAAGAGTAGTGATACTTTTGAGTCAGTTCCTACGAAGCGGTAACAACAACAAAGAGGCAAGTGGCTTGAGATCATCAAACTAAGGATAGTTCAAAAACCTCTTGCCAATTCGCTAACGAAATGGTTTTTCAGAAGTCTCTTGACAGAATAAAGAGGAAATTGGGCCTCACAAAGATATCGTTAGCGAATTGGCAAAAGAAGCGTCAATCGCCGCAGATGGGCACAGTAGAAGTCACAAAGGAACTCATCAAAGATCGGTAAGTAATACACGAGAGAACACGGCAAGTTACATTTCATTTAGCATAGATGTAGCTGCCAGGGTAGAACAAAATGATGTTTGTGCTTACCGCCACTCAGCAACGTGGACAATACGGAGCAGACGTATCTTGAACGTGTGGTGACCTCAGGACTGAGTAGAGAGGGCTCGCAATGGAATTGGGGTCAAAAGAAAACTGGAACAAAATAACTAAATTATCAAATGTATCCATAAAAAAAAATAAGTATAGACTTTTGATTGAGACTGTAACTGTGTGACCTTCCTCCGTTTCCCTCCTTTTATTTCCAGTAGGCTGTCTTCGGTTTTGATACTTGACCAGCGCTCCCTGTAATTGTTCCTTTCCTATCACAAAACTGCCGGGAAAACAGACTAAAAAGTTGAGTCTTACATTAACCGGTTGCGATGCATAATTTTCTTTTGCGGAAAATATCGTTAGCTGTTTAAAGGGAAGCGCAGTATTGGTCATATTCTCGATGCCATTTTCAACAGCCGAATGCCGAAAATACACAGAATAACATATTGATGTTGAAAGAAGGCATTGTATGCTGTGCCATCATGTTGAAGGCGTGCAGAACACTGTAAAGTGGAATAGCGCACTGATAATCTCGCCCTTAAGAGCGGTGTCACTCTTTTTTGAATCAGGTAGCTCGTGTTGTCGTTTTGTGTAGAATTCTACTCTAGTTACAGCAATAGTGCGCATTGTCTGATGTTTTGCGATTAGCTATTTCCGGTTAAGTAGAGATTCCGAGATAACATTGCTGGCACGTACTTTATTGAAACTAAATTACATCAGATTTAGAGCCAAAACCATACTTCAATAGAGTCTTAGAGTAACAGCCGATGCATCGGTTGATGTACATGTCAGCCTGTCAACTTCCGCCCTAGGATTTTTGTCGTGTGTCTGTCTGCAAAGAGCTCCTCCAATACCATCCATGCAAATATCGCATTGCACGAGCACCGGAGCCATTGTGCGATACCATTCGGACGATCGGTGCAGAAAACCAAGATGTCATTTACCAGCACGCGTAAAGGCCTCTACTGGCAGCCATCTTTCAGTTTCAATAGCTTTTCACCAACATTCTGACCCGTGTACGTGCTCATGTTCCTGTCGTTCTTCTTTAATTGATCACAATCTACAGCGCCATGCTGTGCAACCTTCATTCCTTGGAAATGGACATGCCCAGCCGGATTCCAGTTATTCGGGATCCCGGATGCTGACGGACTGGCATAACTATACAGCATACACTGAGCGGTGACGTAGGTCACTCTGCCACATACACCATTGATACCTTCGTTCCCAACGACGGGCGATGCATTTGCACATTCCTTAGTTCCGAATGCGGTTCTGTTGAAACTGCGAACCCTACCAGTTTTAGCTATGGATATCGGTTATGGTTAGCTATGGATGCCTCAACGCATCACTGGCTGTTAAAAACTGTTGTAGCATTAGGCTTATCTCAATCTGTGCCTACGTTTGGCTCTGCAAGTGCTCCAGAACCACACCGGCGCCCACAGGCTTTAGCTTTTTCGTATTTAGCTCCCATCGTACGGTTTACTTTCTAATTTTTCTATTACAATATCTAACAATTGCTTATTGCGGCACCGTTTCAGCATGCTCACACGACGTTCCTGCACATCGTAGACGTTGAGACTCACCACACACGATAAATTTTTTTTATCAGCCAGCGACTTCAGACGCGATTGATCGCGATGAAATCCAACGAATCCATCGTGCAGGTGTTCCATGCTATCTTCTCGCCTGATACAAAATTGAAAAGTTTACAGAGCTTTTTTCCGGACAGATTTCCTCTGACAGTTTTTCTCTGACTCCGAGCGAGTTCCGTTACTTATTGCGAGTATTCCGCAGAATTCGTTGTATAAACAGCTTGCTACCTGCTGCCCTTGTCGTCGTTTACTGGCCCTACTTGTGTTTTCCTACATGATCTCATTACATAGCCAGATAACAATATAAATCATCTTCTTCGGCTCAAGATCACGAGCCTGTCACTAAGCTGCGTATTATCACTATTGTTTTTTCTGGCTTGTTCTTTGTTTCGGCCAAAGGACGTCGTTTCATTAAAAGACGATTGTCAACGTACTGTCTTTATGCCAATCTAATATTCACACACATGCTAAAGTCAGCTTCACGAAGCAACTATCCTATCATGATTTCGCACTTGTCTCGTCAAACCCGTCACATCGTATCGTTCTCAATATGCCACGTTTAGGTGGGCACCCTTAGCACGCGGCTATTCGGTGCCGCGAACCAGCGTGTCCATAAAACACACGTATGGTTTCGTCTTTGCCTCCTTTGAAGACGCGGTTATTCAAAGAAAGAAAGCGCAAGAAGAGAAAACAGTTTTGAAAAGTGCATTAAAACCGACAGTTGTGTGTTCCGCAAAAATGCATCTTGTCTGATAGGTATAAATAATCGGGTTTTGAGCATAAAAGAAAACTTGTGCAGAAAAAGCGGGTCAAACACGTTTTCATTTTTTATTCTCATCAAAATACGCTCGTTGCTTGCTCGTTGTCGACCACAAGGTTTCACATAGAGGATGCGAAGGGTGTTTCTACCCTGTTGCCAAAGGCCTGCTAATCGACATCTTCATATCCGCAATTTCTCTCAACACCCACGCCTATCGTTTCATTTATATCAAAGATTTAGTAAAACGAATCGCTTCGGACCATCTACTCTGGTAATATTGTTCGTGGTCGCCATTATCGCGGCACATTCTGAGATTTTATGGTGCGTACAGGTTTATCTAGCATGTGCTGTATCGGGAGTATAGCTAGCAGTAAATCGGCCTAGATCATAAGCCTTAGCATTTTTTAAGCATAGCGGCTACTACAAGTACATGATGTTCGTTTTGGGTCATTGTCGCGGTAGAAAAATCCTGTTATAATCGGTACATAACGACCTTCATAAACATTTCGATTGTAAGGTTAAGATATCTGGTGATATCCTGTATACAAGCGCATTTTTCCACAACAGTATCTCCTCGTTCGTCTCTCAAAGTGGGCAGCTAATGCCTTCGAAAGAAACGTGCATTCTACAGTTAGGTGTACCGTTGAAGGTGCTATTTACCTTATTGTGGTCATAAAAAGCTCCCTTTACCACTTTGCAAGTATCGTTCGATAAAGCTTCTTTGAGAACTGTCTTGTTTTTAATAAGCGCAGTCGTTATTTTGTAACCGCCGGGTGGGATAAAAAATAGTCCGTATTTTACAGGCCAGCGTTCAACTCTTGTTGAAAGGTTCAGTGGAATGCAGCGTGTGTAAATGTTCCAGAATCCTTTCAAATCTCAGCTAAATAGGAACCTGAGCGATTTTTTGAACGAGTTTGCTGTTGTCTTCGTAGATGGTCCAAACTGCAGTGCTATAGCTACATGCTCAAAAGTTTTTAGTTCAAGTGAGCAGAACAGGAGAAAAGGCTAGGAATGCGTATAGATCAAAAGAAATCATTAAACTGAAATAACAGCCGCTTCGATAGTCACTGAAGTCCAGGGACATGCTTTCATTCGAAAACAATACAAGAAACGATAGTAGCGAGGTGAAGTTGTATGCGTATAAAGGGATGGATCACTTCTCTTCTTCTGTTCGACATACGTTTAGTGGTAACGGTGTATTTATTTGACAACATTTAGAATTTTAATCTCATATACATATGTGACACTAGAGCGAACTATCTTATTTCGATGATTAGTAGTATTTGAATAGTATCTAGACACTTCAGGGGCTTTGCCAGTTCCTGGTAGTAGCACGAGGTACGCCAACAGTCGAAGTAGCATATCCCAAATTATACTCGATCTTTTAATCCCATGAAACTAACGGCAGTAAGAATGAATAGGTAACGTTCAACAAATGCAAACTCGAACGTTTGTAGAAGACAGGCTGTAACAATTTTCGACAACCTGCATTTTACATGCTGAAAGTACCATAGCTATGAAGATTTTTCAGAAGCTGTGCGCGTGTCGTACACTCAAGCAGCAAAATTCCATTGAAATTCAAGTTTAAGAAGAGATGCTAGACCGTGAATGGAGTTTCGAGGTTATAGTAAATTTATCACACCGACGCGTTCCCGCAACAAGCGCCAAGTAACAAAAATCCGTTCGACGTAAAAAGACGCTGATAAGAAACTTACTTGTAGTGGGTGATGAATAAGACCAGAACACCAGAATTAGGCATGTGATGCGTGCTCGATAAGTTCTTTATGGTTCTCTCTCCTTTTCTTAAATCCATAGGATCATACTGTCACCAAGTTGAAAATTAGAAAAAAACTTCAAAATGTTTGACTTATTGAAATATCTCGTCTTAAATATTTATATACCGGCGGAGTGCATCGTGTGAATGGAAAGTTCGTACGTTCCAATCCTAGAGTTCACATTGTTTAATTTGATTTATATGTTTCTTACGCTAAATCCTAGGCTTGCCCATGCATCTGTCAACACATAAATATTCAGATATTAGGTAAGGTATTCATGGAGATCGTGTACTAGAATAACATGGGGCTATTTATAACGCTCTAAATGGATTTACATACGATCAAAGTTTATGGGTTTACATATGAGAAGTAGAGTCTGAATGCTATTGACCAAGTTGACCTTCATTGGAACAACAAAGTAACATGGATCGCTCGTAGCTGCAGTCTAATACAAGATGACACGAGACAGTGTGGCATAAAAGTGGCGACTTCGATTGCAATACATCGGCGCGAATGTATATTTCCAGCTAAATGAAAAAAACGCTCGAAAATTTCCTTTAGGTTTTCTGTGAAATACGGCAAGGACGCTGTTACCACGAGAGATTTAAATTTAGAATTTAAAGAAGTAATAGAAAAAACACAATGAAAAAGCACTTGCTTCCAACATTTTAAACTGCAATGGAGCTTATTAGCTGAGCTTAAAGGAGACTGATTCATAAGATGTAATGTGAAGAAACGCCCGTTTGAAACAGTTAGTTGGATAACGAGAAACGGGTACAGGCATACAAGTACAAGTTATACTGGTAGTACCAGCAACTGATCGGTTTTGTATCCTCTCTCAGCACCGAAAGCGTCCAGAGTAGTTGTAAACATTTTGATATTGACACATATGTAACGAACATGCTCAGGATGGACATCAAACGGTCGACACCTTCGTTGGAAAATAAACACAACCGAGTATCCAGTGAGTGCCATGAAGGCGTTATGAACTTTTCGTAAGTTGTCGGCATCGGTTAAGAATTGAACTAGTTAAGATTTTTACTTCCGCATAGCTTTTGAATAAGACGGTGCAAGTGATTTCGCAGGCAACTATAAATACGTACGTTAAATTAACTGAATTCGACTAGACGTATACTGTTTGTGTCCGCTTTACAGGACGTATACGTTCAAGCGGTCTGAGCTCACTTTTATTTTTGGGGTTCTTATTTCATAGTGGACTATTCGATTATAAATATCGATACATGTAAAACCAATTAATATCTTTTCTTATTTACTCAAGCTGTATAGTGCTTTGGTGCCGTTGGTGGAGCTCAAAACAGTGGCCTTCGTGTCTTCGAGGCGAGGCTGTTCATACCAATTTATGGCAATGTACATGGTACAACTAAGGTACGTAGATGGTTAGTTTTCGCCTGTTGATGGTGTTAAAAAATGCCAATTAAAAAAATGCCAGCCGGTGCTGGTTAGAAGAATAATGTCGAATCTTTCGTCCTGTCTAGATTGTTGTACAACATTCTAGCGAACACAGACATATTGTTTTTTGTATGCTATGTGGTCGTTGCACTGTTTCAGTGCTATCTTCTTCTATACAACATGCAGACCAAGAGGCTTTGTTTCGGATAATGTAACATCTTTTACAATTCGTTTATTTCATACGCACAAATGTCTTTGCTGAGAAGAAAATGTTCAAACGCTCGCAGATACCTCTTTTGGAGGACGTTCCCCTGACAGGCGACCCACGCCGCCTGGCCCAGGATTGTGCTAAGTTAATACCGGCTGAAAGGAAAAGCCGTTGTGAGCAGATCTAATAACGAGTAAACGTAATTAACGTGCTAATACATCATAGCCAACCATTGCTCGTTGAGTCTCAGAATCCAATTTACGGCTCCCGCAGGCTAGGCGTAATAAGTACTAAAATACCACGTGCTACTATGACGGTGGCGGTATAATGTGGCGCATTTGAATACGGCACGAGTTGAAGAAGCACTTACTTTTCGATGCTTCATTCCTTACCTACTTCTACGCATGCATACATAGGCAGCACCCAGGGATCTTGTATTCCTGCAGTCACGCCGAGCCAGCATCGTTACAACGAGAATTTGTAAATGGCTTGTTTCTAACTGTAACGATAAAAAATGGGCATCTTGGTAACAAATAGAACTGTATAGTACTACAAACGGCAACCCGACGGGCTGTTTGAAAATAAAATTATGATAATACAATGCCCGTACCTTAAGGGAGTGCAGTGCGTTGAAGTGAAACTAAGCTATTGGTCTTGGTTAGTAAAACCAATTGATACCATGTAGATGTATACGGTAGATGGTTGGAATATTAGCGGAGAGAGGCTTTAGCGAGATAGTCGTAGATGCCTACGTAGGTGATTTCATAAGAGGCCTTGCGAGACGACATATTCATAGCGAAAAATAGAAAAACTTTCTTTCGTCGAAAATGTTTCACACACATTATGGGTACCTAACGATAATCATGAACAGATCTTCCCTCAAAAAAAGGCCAGTTGGGTTACTATAACGGATATTGTGCCATATGGGCCATTTTAATAATATATATTTGTTGGTCCTTGCCTAACATGCGGATCTTTGGATAAGCGTTATTCGCAGATTGAAACTATTTTGAATTTTCAAAAGAGCTCGTCTACTTCTGCATCATATATGAATTCTAGGTACTAGCAATTAGCTTTAGACACTCTGCAGGTTGTCTGCCGGTCCTCTGTCTTTTGTTTTTCACGGGTGCGTTGAGTTCCTTTAATGGGCATAGCTTATGTGTTTGCCCATTACTGCGATGCTACTTAAACTTTTATTATTGAACAGATAAGCCAAAGTAGTGTGTTGCGTGAAGCTTCTCGTCCAGCCAACTCTTGCGGCGCTCGAATCATTCGCCCATGCCAAACAGCAAGCTTCCCACAACCTGGAAGGATAACTGTAGTATACGCAGCAAAAGGATATGTCTATCTCGAAAAGGACACTGCCCACGACGTCGTGCCGTTGATGTTTCTTCATCAGGAATTATCGTACAGATTAGTAATGTTTCTGTTGACACCGATACTGCTCATTGTGCATATGACATCTAACCTATTTAACCCTGAATTGATCTGCTTTTTTAGGTTGTTCCTACGCCACCCAAGAAAACCTGAACAAAGGGACGCTAAAAAATGATAGTACTTGTTGAATTTGTGGAAAATGCCGTAACAAGCATGATTGTTCAGAAATAATAGAATGAAATCAGAATGACAGAACGCCATGCTACTTCATGTGGTCCCCACACGACACACCAGATATTTTGTAGATCGTCAAAGAGCGCTAAGAATATTAGGATGTTCAAATTCTACTGTAATTTGCCATATTATTTTTTAATCTACGTGCATAATAATTATACAGAAAAATCATTACCTCCTTGCACGCCGGATACAAGAACTGTATCTGTGTTGAATAGGATATTTTTCCAGGAGAACAGAAATGTTTGCATTTGTAGATATGGTGATTTGACGTTCCACTGGAAAGCCTTTAAATTGTCAGCTCTAATAGTCGCATCTTTAGAAAGAAACAGGATTATTAATAAAATTACAATAAAAATCGAATGCGCGGTGAAATGTGGAGGATTCAAGAGCGACAGTCAATGATTTTCTCTGGCAGGTCAGGAAACATAGGAACAAAATCGTTCGTAGATTTCGATAATATTAACAAAAAACGCACAACTTATAGAACGCCTTTCAAATCTAGATAATACGGCCGAACAGCTAGCCTACCAACATTTAGCTAAAGGGGAAACTAAATAATACTTGATAATTACGCCGGGTCATTCGACACCTCGTCTTCTTTAAACATATTATCAACTGAATTACTTGTTTAGGACATGAATACAAAGTCGGTCTGAGTTTTGGTTATATTAGCAGATTTTCCAGTAGGTATTAAAAGGGTTCACTTCAGCTAAACGATAAGTAACAGAAAAGATGAACTAAAAAACACAGTCATAATGGATTGATCTCTGTCATAACATACGAGTAGATCAATATAGGATACTTGTGGTTCAATTTAGGACTAACAATAAAAAGAGTCAGATGTCGAAATGCAACAAATAGACGCTCTGTTAGGTAACGAACATTGAGCACGGCGACCGCTCATAGTAGAAGAGAAATTCATATATAATAATATTTATAATTGTCGATCTGCCCAAAAAAAATTTATGCGGTCACTTATTCATAGTAAAGGTCGATAGATATTTGGATTGGGCATCTTCTTAAATTGTACGCAAATATATCAGTTGTACGTAATCATGTCGATTTAGAAACGTATTGTCAACTGAATACCGACAAGAGAGACATTACACAACCTACATATGGTATATTACGCTTATACGGCTACTATTCAGGGCCAGAGTTCAATGAAAGCTGCACTACTAGAGTTCGTTACCAGAAATTCGCAGTTATCCTACATAATTTCTATAAATAGGGCAGTCACTTGTCCAAATAAATATTTATGTTTTGATTTAAAAGCTAGCAAATTACATAATAAAATGTTATAAATCGATTTAAAACAAGGAAATACGGTAAAATTGGAATATAGGAAAACTCCCTATGACTTTGAACTAACCTAAACCATTTGACGCTATATGTTGGAGATGTGCTTGCCGCTCTCAAATGCTAGCCTTCATCTACACCGGAGCAGTAAATTGCAGACATACAGTCTATTTTGTCCTCTACAATACCATTGATGGGGTGCCTGTTCCCAGTCGTCTGAACGATCCGAGAAATTTCACTTTCTTTATTTTCAGACTCTTTTCCTGAGGCCCCTTAATCTTCTATTCCACCAGAGTTCGTTTGCGAGGAAAAGAAAGGGCTTTTAGTAATCTATCAGCTGGTCGCCTTACACCGCACATATTGCTCGAGTATATTAAATTGGCAATTTGCCCCTCTAGCAGCAGCCAGAGAAGGTCGACTTCCTAAAAATCACACATTCAAATGCTGAGAGGTTTTATTTTGATTGGAAACGTAGGTACCTTATCAAAGATTTTAGTTTGTTCCAAAAAAACAATGATAGATGATGAAAGTTTTTTTTTCAAGGACACACTGCAGCCGAAGTCCATCGACAATCGGTGACCGTAAAGCAATCGACGATGGGATTTTGGCCTACGCGGTTCAGTGAGACAAATTTTGACCGAGGAGAAGGCCACGAGTCAGATCCGACAAAAGCCGAACAGGTTGAGAAGATCAAGGACGTCTTCGAGTTATGTGGAGCCTGGTCTATAAGGTTTTCGTCTGGTATTCCTTAAAATATGCGTCACGAAATAGTGACCAAAATACTGCGTACGAAAAAAAAATAAATAGAAAGTGGGTTAAACTTCGTAAACCGACTTTTATTCAGAAAAACATTATTTGCCAACTAATTAGAGTAATTATAGGCAGTAAACGAGTAGTTTGAAACACACGCTATCGATTGACGAAACGTACGTCTGTCCATACAATGGGCTTCAATAAGATGTAAAGGCATCTTTGATGGGGTTTTTGATAGATTTGGATCTATGGTGATAATAACACTTAGTTTATATATCAACGGAATTGATAACAATCGATGGGAGACACTGATTACTTCACGAATCGCAGTTACGGCCTGGATAGAAAAGACAAAACCTGGATAGGAAAAGATAAAAAAGGAAAAAACAAAGTCTCAGTTCTTCTGTTCTCCAGATTTAAGCTCATACGATTATCACTGTTTTCATGCATTAAAAAGAAGCAAGTGTCGATTTACTGAAATAATGAAATAGTAACGAGTTACGAAATCAAAATGGAAAATATCAAGAAACTTCCACGCGGCTGATTTCAGTGTTTATATCGAAAAAGTTCTAACTCATTTAAATGAGACTTATTGGGATTAAAGTCGACCGAAAACCCCTAATACTTTCATTGTACTAAGAAGTGTCATAGGATTGAACCTTGAGTATCGTAGGCAATAAGGCCTAAGCTTTCAGTTAACGTTGATTTTGCTAAAAATGAAACGAGCTCCCGTAACTAGGACTTAGGCAAGATACTATGGTTAAGGTTATTAGACGGTGAATTGGAACCACAATGTATGAGATCACAAAGCAATAAGCACACCTTCCTGTCAAAGTGTATGTATTCGCTAATGAGTCCCAGCTCTCGGTTTTATTACATAATATAAACGTTCTTGAGTAAACTATGTGATGTTTTAATTATCTTTATCATCCATTGTCACGATGTATCCCAGAGAAGACACCAGCACACAGAACAAAAACAGATCTTGGAATAGAAACCATTTAAATTAAGTAGCCAATAATAGATCAGATATTAGTTTGTTGGCTAGTATGTTGATATATTTACGAAATGCTTGGTATGTATGAAGTAATCAGCCCCTGGTTTTATTATAAGGTTGTAATTAGCTATCAAAATCACAGTTAGCCTTTTAAGAAGCTAAAGGATCTGCACGATTTTGCCCAACGGAAGTCCTAAATACTTTTCTAATATCGTTGTGACAAGCTTATTATATTGTATTTACTTTGGAACCAGTCTCGAGTTATGATCCAGCTAAATATAATGAACGTAACCGCATCTAGAACGATAAAAGAGCTTATGTGTGTAGTCCAGCAGTTTTATACGGAGTGTATTTTCTCGCTAATGATCTTATGTTATAAAAGCGGGGTGATTAGGTTTATTTTTATGCATGAAACGCAAATGTACATAGGTGATATAAGAGATTACTTCTGATACCTTACAGCACAGAAGCTATGACCGATAATCGTGCTATAACCTTATCTAGAGCTAGCTCGGCTTATATTCACGGCGTTTTACAAGAAGGATTAGCAACTTATTTCTGCACGTTTCACCATGTTCCGGTTTACGGTACTGATTTTAGGTTGTCTTGTTGTTTGGTTTTTTGTTGCTTGTATTATTGTCGCATGCTCCTGTTTGAATCTGATTCAAGACGTATCCTATCCCTTATTTATTGCTATTGTTATTACTCAGGCTCGCCATGCAATATAATGTTCGTTGTTTTATCCTTCAATTTGCGAATGTTCTGTCGGATTAATATACACAAACCGGAATTCTCTCTAGATTGCTCATATGCTGACGCTCTTTACATATTATGCTGTATATGCCGCTCGCGGAGTATGACTGTTGCGTCATCAGTCCTGCCTCGACACTGACTTATTTAGGACATGCAAGAAAGTCGGATATCGGTATATTTGCGACGAACGTAATCAGGGCTAGTAGTTTCAGAATGGAAATCACTTCATGTCAGAGGGCGCAAGCATCTGTGCCCACATAGGTATGGGGTTAAACGCCATGCTGTATTTGCCTTAGCCGTTCAAAACCATGTAGGACGCCGTTCAACTGTACCTGCAGTCTTGCCCAAAAAGCCTAGATGACCCTTAGGCTTACGGCCAAGGTACAGCTCTACCCTACAGCATTCGTTTTTTAAAACGATCTATCAAGAAACGTACGACTATGAAGGCAACAGTCGTGCCATGCACGACTGGAGACCCGTCTGATCGCCGATACAGCCGTCAACGATACAAGTGACAACGCATTACGGCAACTTGTACGATTGAGTGCTCGGCCTTCGTAAATCATTTCTCCTCAAGAGATACGATACCACACGCGGTGCCGTTTTTCACTTCAGTGCGGAAAGAGGGATTTCAAAATACTACGATATACTTGGACAAGGATTTACAGTCCGGGAACAAATGCAAGGTCTTGGGAGTCCACAGAGCGCGAAAGCCGCCAATACAAGTAGGATTTGCAACAAGTTTCTCAAACACGCGGTAGTTCTGACGCCTTATTGAATGATATTATTTAATAAACGTTTATGGACTGGTACACTCTTAGTACAGTAAATAAGCACCACCCAGTTAGTAATTCCGAGCAGAACAACCGATGCAACCACGCCGCCATCATGACGAGCAATAGCAAGGAGAATTTTTATTTCAGCTATTTAAGCCTTTATTGTAAGCGTCTCCTCGATTTTCTGGTTAAAAGACTGGACGGTTGCTTAGAAAGAGCACACACCATCTCAACGGAGCAACATGGGCTCCGAAGAAAAAGCTTTACAGAAACGAAGTGCAGAATTCTGATGGCCGACGTTAAGAAAGCCCGAGCCATGCTACACACTCTACTGTGCGTCGTGTTCGTGGACCGCAAGACAGGCCTTGACGTGGCACCTGTGGCACCTAGGGAGAAAGTCATGCTCACGGACATAGAAATGGATTTCCCTATGCATGTGTTCAGCTTTATCATTGCGATTTCGCAGAAGAACAAATAACTATAGCCGAACTCGCGCCTTTCATACAGAGTATTAACTTGGCTTAGAGCAACAACCTAAACGCACTTTTATTATCGGTCTTGGTGAAAGGTTTTTCTAATCAAATGAGAGGGCCGACGGAAACCATTGAAGTTATATATAGGCAGATTAGTAATCCACGGGTCGAACAGGCGACGAGGCAGCAGGCTTTAGCCTGGCTTCACGCGGCACTCTCAGGTTTGCCGCTGACCAAAATGGAGATGATGAAATTTAGGAGAAGAGACAGGATAGCAGCCATTATCACTCTCAACGGAGCACTAGGACTATACATAGTAACTCCCAAAATCGCTTCAGGTGTTTCTTGGTTGACTCGCCACTGTTACGAGGATTTATGTCGTCGCTTCAAACTTCCAGCAGCGAAAGCCTTGAAGGCCTTAGGAACTGGGAGAAAAAATTCGCGGAGGTTGACGGAGACTTCTTTGCTTCTGTTACGATGAGAAACAACGCGTGAAAAGGGGTGGACCAGCTAAACGGGTATGTTGTCGCGCATGGGTTTCCATTAGAGACTTTGTAGGAAACGATGTCTTTGCGAGCCTACCGATATATGAGAAATTATCATAGATATCACGCTGCTCGTTGTCCCCTCGTGCCGTCAGTAGGATTTCTGGCAAGCTCTTAAATTAAAAGAAGATTCGTACACATCGTATGATATAAAGGTTTTAAATGATTTTAGATAGTTTTATGTATTCTCTCCGACGTTGGGATATTGACTTGTACATATAGACTTTGGGACTGAGTAAAGGCGTAGACGATTCGCATCGTTTCGCAGCCATAACTCTGTTGATTTTTTGACGCTTTAATGCCAAACGGTGATTGAGCTGACTGTAAAATTCGGGATAGTATAACGAATCCTGTTCTTACAAACCTTGTCAAATGCAACTGTTGATGAACGACCCTCTAAAGTTCTAGCTTACGACAAATAAGTCTTTAAGCCGATTTTTAATAAGTATATGTCTATCTATATATTCAACTGCTCCAACGAATTTATCCACGTACTACTAATACATGGCTTAAATATCTATCTACAGTATACAATGCCCATCGATGTTTGTCCTGTTTGCTGGCCATCACTTACTCGTTTTCAGCACTGAAGAAGCTCGTCCGTGTCATACGATTCCACACGGATGCCCCGAGTTGTACCTGCGGAGCCTTCGCAGACCTGCACCCAGTTAATCGACGTAGAATTTTGTTATGTTGTTGTTCTTGCGAGATTTACTCAGGTTTTGGAAACGCAAAAACTCGTGAGCTGAGTTACGTAGGGTCTAAGTGATTGTGCTTCAGTTTCAGAACAACGTAGCGACAGCGGCGGCAAAATACAATGTAAGCACTTCCGCGTCTACATTTGTATAATGCCCTATTTGTTACATGTCGCTCTGCAAGCTTTTTACCCTTGAGCTCGCGTTGCTGATCAGGATATGACCCGGTCCGGTAGCACACGTTCTACTTAGCCAATAAAGAGATGTATGTATTGGCTACATAGCATAACTAGGTTGAGGTGTAATAATTCCATCAAGGTACGGTGCCGTTAGATCCAAACGAGGAGGAGATCAACGGAAAGTGTCAACTTTGACAATTTCATGTTTCCCCATTTAGAACGGACTATCTTTTTTTCTCCCTTCTTGTCTTATACGTTTTTTTTTTGGATTTCTGGTCCTGTGAACGCGGAGCACAGGAACCATCTTTGCGATGATCTAGCGTTGCGCACAGCAGTGGGCTATCCATCTGAAGTACGTTATCGTTTATAACAGAAATCTCCGAAGCAGAGGGAGTTCAGACGAACATTGACGTGTATCCCTTGTGCGAAGCCACGGGTACGCGGATACGCGTCATGGTAATAGAAAAACCTTACATGGATCAAATGATGTGCCGAGAAATGTCGGAGGGTGGTTGATAAATCGGCGTATTTACATATATATTGTCTGAGACGGATTGCGAAAAAGATTAGCAATGTTAAAACCTTTTAATAACGTATGATTTTTTCCAGGTTGTTCACATTTAGGACGCAGCCTATATCCTGTTGAGATGAGCAGGCAGGTGGGAATTGGTCTTGGACAAAAAGCTATTGATGGGTATAGAAGTCTTGCACAAAGCGAGGCCTCGGGCGTGTATATTGCCACATTCATGCTAGGCATACACTATACGCATATCCGTAGTTTCCTGACGACTATCTATGGTTAGCGTTACAATATTCGTTAACTACATTGAGGTGGCTGATGTGGTCTACTTTGACCTTTGGGCGTACGCCATTTTAGAGCTCACTAAACAGGTGGGGGTATCGATTGTATAGCCTGCTAATCTTATTCCTACATCTTTAGTGATTTCGGCCATGCGTAGTGTTTTCAAATGTTTTTTAGTGTCTAACTGCTAAAGCCACGTCCTGAGGCTCCAGTATTATCAACATATTATTGCTTTATCAAGTCTTTCTTTGGGTTCACTTATATTATTGCTTGCGTCTTGATTTAATCACCTTTATCGTACAGTTTATGTCGTCGACGGCACCCAAACCCCGGATGCTCGGTGCCACGGATTTAACTACATACACCAAGCTACTACGCCGATTTATATAATATCATTCAGCTGAGAAAGCTGTCCCACTTCGGCGTGTTTCAATCATTATCTTTGACATTGTTTGCGTTCGGAGACAACTTGAGGTCCAGATTTTTTGTCACGATTTAAATGACAATAGAAGCTTTTAGTCTTTAGTTTAGAATGTCCGCTTGTTGTTCTCTCCATGGCTTTTCAAAGGTGACCCTCGTTGCATTATCGTAATGATTTTATATGGACCTAATTTTGCTATTGTCAACCTATTTTGAAAATGAAAAGAGTAGACTTAGTGCATTTGCGTAAATTTAATTAGGCGGAGGACGTGCGCGAAATTGTCGTTAAGCTGCGATAGCTCCAACGAGGTATATAAAGGACGTTAAATTTATTCGAAAATATAGAAACAGCTCTCTGTAAACGCTAATTTCTGTACGACGGAGCGAGCGTAATATGGACGACTATCACATATTAGTTAGCAGGAAAAAATCCGCACCACATAGCTCTTTCTAATGCTAGATCGGTATTTACAGCTGACTCAATTCGAAGATCGGTGATTCCATAGGGCAGCGCGATCGTTGAGTGATGCTAACGATCACTGGCAAGTCGCCATGCTCATTGACCTCTCACTATTAGCAAAAACTACCACAGTATATCAATAACTAAACAAATGACGAAAAAGTGTGTTATTATCTAGAGGAATAGCTGCCTGTACAGTTACCATCCAGTTTCATGAGTCTGTTGGAGAAGCCCCAGCTAACTTCAGCGGTATCCACCATACTCCTGACGAGGGCGTGTCCTTGACACGATACCTAGGAATAGCTAATTCCAAGGACCTCTGCAAACAATGACAATAACCGAAAGTGTTAAATTAAACAAAAATATTTGGGAGATAAACATCTTCATTGCCAGAAAGACGATCACCAATTAGCTGTTTGCATTCTTATCGACAATCTTTGTTTTTTCGTGCAGACACTGGCGAAGCCTTACTAGAGTGTGTGGCTACGTATCGCATAAACTATGAATGATAGTAAATCCAAGTCGGGCAGAAAAACGCAATCGAACGACTCAACACAAACTAGATTACTGTCCTCTAATACCCGAAGTAACGCGCGCCCAAAATTGCCTCAACAGCAGAGTCGATGAAGCGTGCAAAGAAGAAGTGGGGTATGAGACCGTTATCATCGTCATTTGCTTCTGCCGCTATTCAACGCGTCTTACGAATGTCGATGAATAGAAAAATGCGTCTGCGACACGAGCCCACATTCACATCACTGTAGTGACCGCAGTATAAAGACGCCAAATAGATCTTTGTTACATCGTAAATGTGTTCAAGTTAACCTGTACCTCAATCTATGTCGTATATAGAGTCGAGGAAGTTAAAGTCGGTAATCTTCGGCCCGAGCATTTCCTATCGATAAATAATAACGGATGCAAACGATTCCTAATAAATAATCGATGTCTAGAATAAAACTTTCCTATTACGTGTGTTCGACCAAATGTCGGCTGGGTAATACAGACTATCACTTTTGCAGCTAGAGGTAAATTTATAGGTACGGTGAAATAACTTTTGAGTGCGTCAACTTATGTAAAATCAACTTTCCAAATACGATAGCGTTATCAACATTATGGCGCTTGTTACAACACCACCAAGTCACTACAAGTAATAGCGTCCACTGAAATCGGTCATCATTTTTAAACGGTCCTTTTCTAAGCACGAAAAGAAAGGTGCTGACATCGAGTTCTTCTTCGATAGCTTTGGTCGGGGATAGGGAACGATGATGAGCACAGGTCGTACGATGAGGTATATTGGGCTGAACTAAAGCTGTAGGAGTGACATTACAGGGTATGCAATCGCAGCAAATCCGCGTTATATATTAACTATTTTATCACAGTGTTCACTTAGGTAGTTTCGAGCTTATCGATGAAAGAGAGTTGAGTCTCGCCCTGTGCACAGCCGCATGCACATCCTGTGTGCGTATGAAAATCGTCAGGATTACGAAGGAACAGCTTCACAGTTGGCAGCCTCGAGAACCGAGCGAAGTGGCATTCGACCCAGCATAAGCTATTATGTACTAGCCAGTTCGGAAGGACCGAACAGAGCTAGCATAACAGCGAGATAGAACCATTAGTGCTTGCAAGTCTACTCTTTTTGGTTTAAGACCCAGCGAGCGAACACTGTCTCCCTCTACTGACAACTAATCTAAGCGTAAAGCTACCCAAGATATACAGCCCTAAAAAAGTAGGCTCTCCAGACGTTTCAAGTGATCATTTATCTGAGACAATGTAATCTGCAACAAATATATTAATACTTTTATATAATTAAAAATCTTAGATGACCTTTAAACAGGTATCGTGTTAATAAAAAACGATGCTGCATGGGCATCTATCTGAAGTAACTGCTACTAAATGGACGCGGCATTCAGGCTGGCATTCGCAAAGAAAAGCATTGTACTTCGTCTATACGCTGCTACTGCTTTGAGTTTTCAGCTCGGTTTAATCTGAAGCTACTCTAGAGTTAATTTTAAATCAAGCAGAAAAATGAAAACGTTAGTTCTCCGAGAGTCAAAAGAGAAGCTATTACAATGTAATGTCAATTAATATTAGGGCGTATTTGTACATTTAATCCGTTAAGCGGCTACAAACTGAAAAGAACCGTATGCTCGGACATAGTTAAGGTTGCTTCAGGAGAATGGGTCGGATGGCCATCGGGTCGGTTTGACGCGTCGTGGCACTTTGTTGGTCGCGCTTGCTACTGCATTAAGGCGCAGCGCGATGGGCACTTGAAACAGCCTAATAAATGGGCGCGTCATAGGGCGGTCACTACTGTTCAAACGTAAAATTCATTAATGAGCCACATGTCAAGAACTTACGTACGACGGTATATACGATAGAATTTCTATGAGAAAGAAGGATCAGCCAGGACGACTGTGTTCCCATAAGGATACCGATTATCGTGTCAAACTACATGTATAGAAAATTCAATACCTAAGTCAAACGTTGCAGTCAATATAATCAGCAGCAAACTACCTATTTACTAACAATTGTGTGGTCTATTAAAAATAAATAGAATCCGACTTCCTAGAAGACGCTTTTCAGCAGATATTCTCAAAGATATGATAGGAGCGTTAATATGACTATAGTTTATTGTAAGTAATTGAGTTTGTTATCATATCAAAACCTAGGTAGGTAAATGATAGTAGATATGAGTACGATATACTCTGCTGGTCTACACTTGCCAAATTTAGAAAAAATTAATCTAGGATATTTCTATAAACGGCGTGTTCATGATACGGCGAGAGAACAGTTCCCCTTCTGAAATCCCTAAACTGTCAATCTGCTTAGGGCTCTGTTATCTCTTGAAAATTTTAACGAAACAACGAATCCAAAATGTATTTTGGAGTCTCTAATCAACTATGCACCAAGCAACCATATAGTTCCCTAAGGAGCTTTAAAGCTCCTGACGATCCTTATCTAACACTAAAAGAAAGTTTATAGAGATGGGTAAATCGAGTGATGATGATTAATCAATTCCTTTGAAGTACCCCTAATTATGTCTCGCATTCGGGCATCAGTCGTTGATCAGCCACATAAAATGCAGTTACATTATTATTTTAAGATTACAAATTTCTGCTCACGCTTTCGTTGGAAGTTCATAGAATTCTCCAGTGTGCCTAACAGAGCGGCGGGTGTGGCGTTCGTCTAAGTAATGGAACCAATTTAAACTTAACCCCCGACCAGGCTACGTGAAAATTTGTTTCGCTTTTTTCGGCGACAATAGGCTATTATTATTAGGCTCATTGTCCAAGAGAAATTTCCCAAAGTCAAACATCTCGAAAACGATCATACATAACATATATACTAATATTACTAATTTGAATACTGTTAGCATAGTCGAAAATGCAACAATAATAAATGCTTTTGTTAATTTTTGTGGAACACAACAAACATTGTAGCGTTTGACACTTCAGCTTAAAAATTAAACATCGTCACACACATTGTTTTCGACTACATTGAAGTACAAGCATATATCGTGATGAGTCCGTACCACTTCAATCGCTGACGTTTTACTGAGGATAAGATATTCTAGTGTCGGTAATTTCGATCCTTTTTAACAGTGGAAAACTTCCCTGTTCAGTCCCACCGTATAGTTACAATGGGGTTTTTGCAAAACGCCTCGGTATCGTCCTCAGGTTTCGGCACGTATCCAAGTATATTCGTTATAAGGAAATGTGCCAAAAAGCCAATTGTCCCATATAAATGCATATAAACGTGCTGAAACATGAATGCGAAATCGGTTCTAGTCGTTCGGTGGCAATTTAGAGCGAATTCTCTATACACAGAAAGTGTTTTTTATCGACATATGCTCATGACTTAGTTCTTAGAAGAATTCTTTGTTATTACTCAAGGGGAAAGGTGTAGACTTGAGACGTCCTCAACACGTGTATATATATATATATAATGTGTGTGTATGTGCAAATATTGAATAATACGCCAGTGACAGGCCACCTGCCTACATGCCGGGATATCGGAAAGGGCAGTCGGTGTACCTGCTAAAGGCAGACCGTCAATGCTCAGACCGGCGGACAAAGACTGACCTTGGCAGATAGTACCGGATGCGACGATGAGTCGTTGTCTGTGATACTGAAACGAAGCACGAATTTCAGTAGGACGATATTTGGCCTAGGGCCGTTGAAAAGAAGCTGTAAAGTTGAACGAACTATAGGGGGTAAAGAAGAAAACAGAAGAAAAGAAACGCGCCACACGTGCGAACAAAGAACGACGCAAGACGGAACAGACGCAAGAAGCGGTGGATAATTGTGTAGCTGATCGGTTGCGCTGTAAGACTGTAAATGACTAAATACAGAGTAATGAAGCTTCGCCACTTTCGGCCCATCTCGAACACAGGTACCCTTTTAGCGGTTTATTATACGTGGCCGTAAAATAAATCCCTGCGGCTTTTACATGGGACCTTTTAGAGGTATCGTAATCAACTGAAGTATAGCATAACTCTTAGGCCGGATTTGTTTTTTGTTTGAGCCTAATCCTTACAACTACTACATGACAACATAACCTATATTAAATGCATTCCTAATAAGACAGGCTCTATTGTATCCAGCAAGGCAATAGTTTGCGTGAAACCCATTCAGTATAGCAAAACCCGCTCGGGTAACAGGACGTGGCAAATGCTCAATTAGACCCATTGAAGCTGCAATTATATTATTGTAATAAATCCGTCTTTTTCAGTTATTTCTAGTAGACGAATCCAGTTATCTCTCCATGCGGCCAACTTAAGTAACGAGTTGGTGAACGCACACACAGGCCGGTATAGTTATAACTATATGCCTTCTCCTAGTGTGTATGTGATACAGTGTGATATTTCTGCTATTCGTGTTGCTGCTTTTAGAACCTCGCAAGTGTACAAAAGGCGCTTTACTCCACGGTGCTCAGTCGCTGCATCGCTACGAGATTTAATATGTTCAAGTTGAATTGACGGAAAATTGAGCCAAGCGAAAATGAATCGGAAAACATTACCTACCGGAGATATAACACAATTGACGTCATCGGGCCTACCGCATACGTTTCAAGTACTATTTTACGGCGTTCACTTTTATGTTGTTTTTATATATATATGTATATATATTGCACCACGATTAATTTCAACATAAATATGGTGCGATGCTAATATTCGAAGTAATGTACAGCTTCGAAATTTATAATAGATTCCTATTCTACAAATTAGTTTAATAAATTATAACGATTCTTCTCGTCTGTTTACTTCGACGTTTTGTTTGTTTGTTCGCTCTAAGTGAAATTACCCAGTTATTCGTTTCATGCTGGGAGCTATCCACCCTTCTGATAAAGTGCTTAATGGCGATACTGGACATAAAGCTCGAAATATAGTGGCTAAACTGTCCCGCTTCTTTGAAACTGACCCACCTGATAATTTCCTGTTCAAGTTGACCTGGTTAGAGGACGGTATTTTCTCACGTTTCGCCCAAACATAGTGTGCGAGTTTCGGACATCTCGTACCAACGGGATATACGGCCTCTACTTCAGACACCGAAGCAGTCGGAGATGGGCGGTCTGACGATTCGACTAGGCCCAGATTTAGATGGATAGTTGTTTGCTAAGCCAGATCTTATAGCCGTGGTATAAGACAACTCACTACTGATATAATATCACACACGGTTCCGCCAGGTGTTGGCGACTGAGGCTACATTGAATCGCTCATCTCGTTGGCTTTAATGAACGACTTTATGGTTATCTCTAACGAAAGGAATCGTGCGGTACGATTAAAATGAAGTAGAGTTGGTTCCGATGATGGGCCACTTTGAGCCAAGAAACCGCTGATCCCAGTGAGATCGTACGTAATGCAGTCTTTAATTTCAGTTTAACAATCCTAGTCGTTTCAGCTATGACGACGCATGTGAAAAGATAATCTTTCTGAGGATCAATTTCTATGTATGTATTTTTCATCTCGCGATAACGTCCATAGAGGTCCACTGTGTTTGTGATTAATGGAGCTTGACAATGTCATGACGCGATTGATATTTTCGTCAAAGCATTTTGTCTCGTTTGTACCAACATCCTGAACCAATGTACCAACATCGCTGAATTTTCGGAATTAAGCGTAGCGTTTTATTTGAACAATAACGTTTATCGTTGGTGAATCATTGAAAAATAGCATAAAGTACAGATAATCCAGCGTAGCCACAACTCTATTGCCCAAGGTAATTATATTATGGCTACGTTATTAGAATTAATTTTTCGTTGATCTACATAAAAGCCTATTAGTGTTTCGATTGTCGCTTATCCCATGACCAAATATTACTGCCATGGCAAGGCATTTCCAAATTCTCGTCTGTACGTGTTTCCATGGAATTAAAGACTTTGAACGTGTTGTCTTACTGGAAATTTCCAAGGTGTGTATATGATTATGTGCTCTTATAAATCTACTAATTCTACGGGCGTCATTGATTCAGGCATAGTTATTTTCAGCATATAATCTGCCCTTATAGTAATGGAGTGTCCGTTAGTAAAAAAGCACTGTTGGAAAATTCAATTTGAGTGGATTTGAGGAAAGAACAAGGACCGACGAAGGTGTCAAATTAGTGGATACTCCTGCAGTTGCAAGTTTTCACCCTGCTCTTCAGTGGCGAATACCTAGAAGTGAGGCCTGGTGATCGTAAGCGCAGGTTCACACCAAAAACATTTAGGACAGGCTGTCGTGCCTTGTCTCCCTCTGCCTGGGTTTTAATACATTTGTGGGCTTTTTCGGTGGCTTAAAGTCGCTGTTTCCATAGCTCCGACTACCTTTTTGTAGTGCTATTGGCTAAGAGGACTCGTCCTACTATATCCGCCTTTGACAGCTGTTCCTTCTATAAGGCGTCTGCCTGTTTTATGATATGGCCAACATAATAAATCAAGATAAATACGATTGAGAAAAGAAGCTCTTCGATCCATCTGTTGTGCCTAACAGTTGTAGAAATGGAACAGGCTTTTGCCCTTGCTGGTTCCGGCTGGGAATTCCGAAGCCTCAAAAATTGCACAATGAACACTCTCGCGTCACGTAAACTTCATTTTACTCAATTTACCACCTAACTACGTCATTACTCAACAGCAAAGACCGATATGAACCCTTTAATGTGGGCAGTCACCCGATAACTTTTATCGTAGTGCATCAGGTTAAAAGTACATCAGGTAATCAGTAGCGGAGCCACCAACAGAGCGCTCTTGCATTGGAAGAATCCAGGCGGAACCAACGTGATAATGAACATTATTCAAGAGGGATCCCATATCCATAATTTTTTTTGTGCAGTAAAAATATTTAGCAGACGATTTAAGTTCAATCGGTAGGCCTAGTGGCTTCTATGTTTCGAGTTTTACGGCCGTATTGCCGTTAGACCTCCTATCAGATAGCTGGCTACCAGTGCAAAATGAAGAAACTTAATGACACTTAGCGTTATTTGTGAAAATACGAAAATACATATGTAGTCCCTTCTGTGATGTAATGGTAACAAGCTTGCCTATTAAACTCTGGGATCAGCCATATGAAGTAATACCTAAACAGCAGTAGAACCGAATATAAGATGCGAAACATTTATTTCATATCCGGAAGCTTGACTTAATGTAATGGCTATATATTAAAACATTTTATTTACTTTTTGTGCTCTATAAACTCATTTATATAATTAATAATAAATTATAAACATTGTTACACAACAGAACACAAATAATCTGACAAACTGTCATGTTTACTTCGATGTGTCTTATTAGGAATTAGCCGGAAATAATTGCATCACCTACCTTTGTTACACCATTCAAGAAAGGGGGATGTTGAGCACCGAAGTAACAAGTAATCTCAGGTTAACCGCATGTCTTATGTGGAGTTTGCAGTGTCAGTCGACTGGATAATTTCGAAAAAAAAGTTGTGAAAACCTGTTCTGTTTACAGGATGTCTTGCGGCCGATTTAGAGGCAAATGACTTTGCTCAGATGCGTATTCTTGAACCCAGATTCTTCGAACCATGCTTGCCAGACCTTCGGACGATAATAGCATTCGGCCCGAAAGTGTAGTCCTAAGTACCTTGCAATGTGGAACGATACGTTCACTAGAAAAACGTGAGGCGCTTCTGATGAAATATGCCACAACCTAGACATGAGTCTTATTTGTGGGACGTGTTTTCGAAATTGTCTTGTATTGGAATTGCAGCCTACATATAATGTAACGGGATAGTTCCATTTGAAATAGCTGCTTTTACTCTAAGTCAATCACTCTAGATTTCAAGCAATCATATGGAATATGCAGGTGACTTTACACATAAATTGTTAAGTGGAAAATGACACAAAAACTGGATTCAAAACCTTTTACCTATCAGAATTTGGGATAATTTCATTCTTGTTTGTACGTACCTATCTACAGTCTTTTTTGAGGTTTTAATAAATTTTACAGTACTGTTTTACTATACATAGATGTATTCAGACTACTGGTTTCAACATGAGCGCTTTCTTCGTTGGGAATTTTGCTACTCGCAGAATTACGGTAGGGAACTCGAATCAATTAGAATCATCGATTTTTAAAGGCGATTACAAAACGGCCATAGCGTTGTATTCGGTTTTTATAAATTTCCATTATTTTCTTTTCAATATAACCTCATCCATAAGAATACAAATTGTTCAGTCAGTGAAGTCAAGAGGCCCATATCTTCGGAGCGTTGCCGTAACAACACGCAGGTTTTGTAATACGCTGGCATTCATGACTCAAATCGCGCATAACTAGAGGGTATAAGTATACTACAATACTGAAAGAATAACAACTCGTTCTGGTCGTTCGTAGACAAATGTCTACATCAGCCCGTATATGATGCCATTCGAATCCCACAGGGCCAAGAAACTCACTAGTGCGCATAGTTATGGATTATGCTAAAATCTAATGGTAACTTTAACTTTAAGAAACAATCTCGTTTATCCCGGTGCCCTTAGGAATAGTATCGTAAAAATTTAACTAGCCACATCTTTTGTGGAACATTTTCTCTGCTGCGTATTGCCACTTTGAGTGTGAATTGTACTATACTAGTTAAGCGACCTGAAGCAGACTTAAACACGAATAAATACACCAATCTTTTCCTGAAATCTACATTAAGCACGTTCGATAAAAGTTATCAAGCGAGAATTCAGGCCACAGTATCTGCAATGAAGCACACATATACTGATTGTTTACCTATTAACAAACATCCGCGCAAATCCGGTTTAACCTGAATATCTTTGTAGAGATGTTAGTTATCAAGGTTTAGTTCTGTGTATCAGTTCATAGGTACACAAGAGCCCCGCACTTGCGTTCATCATGGGCAGTGGCTAAAAAACAGATCTAAGCCAGCATGCCCCAAAACTAAAATAAAATCTCGTTGCTTTCTTCGTATGGTACGCCTATCGTTTGCGAATGCACCATCATAATAATAAAAGCTGCCTCTAGTGACCCATTATGCAGCGCAAGGTCTCTAACCCGTATACCTTCGAAAGGTCTATTGAACGTTGTCTGAAGAGAACCTACAGATAATCACTATTGAAAAACGGTCCTTGCAACGCGCGCTAAGTGTTTCTTTCGAACAAAAAAATGCTCACTGCGGGAAAATGTTCCAACATGAATTAGATGATTGTAATACACCGTTAAATAGTTAATTACATTAGGTGTGTCCATTGTGAAACGTAACACAGTAAACTCCAACCTTTTAACTTCTTTCGCAAGAACAGCCTCAGTCATTCTCTATAACTTTCTCCTATTTAGCTAATAACTTATTTACTCCACTATTAGGGAAATCGGGCTTACGAGAGTCTATCAAGTTCTAAAACATAACTTCAATAGTATGTCAATCGATCACAGTACACTTGAGCCTGTATTAGCAGACAATTGAGCATTTGTTCCGCCAATTCTGCCGCGTGCGTTCGTCCTTTAGCGCGCGGTTATTTGAAAGTCAATTTTTCACTGAAGTTCAATGCATCAATGTGTTACTGTAACGTAAGAGCAAAGTCTAGTATTCATCTATTTCTTTCTCCGTTGGTTTAGTTAGGTGAGCAGGTATGATATTTTTACATATACCAAACTGATACATGTACATAAATGGGATGCTTTGAGATAAATTAGCCTGCAGCAGAACTCCGTGTCAGTCATAGTCACAAAGGACGAAATACATTCTCGAGTTAAAAATATCCCTTTTCGGACTTTTGTGCCAACGGGTCACGGTGTTTTCTCCTCTGACCTTCGTTGAATACGACGTTCGTACGGTTGTAGTTGTCTTCTTTGCTGTAGTTCCAAGATAAAATCATATTTTGATAGCCCGTTACATGTGTCCTACTCGAATAAAGATGTACAGCTGATCGATCTTAGGTTTGTACGAGTGCAAGCATATGCCAATATCAAATATATACATAGTATGGGCCAAAAATTAGTTGACGGGTATATATACGATAAACACTTTTTCTGCATGTATATATACTGTGCAGAAGTATCATGAAGACTCTCTGACTGACAAGTGACTTCTGCTTCACTATGCCTGTATATATAGGAGTATATATGTATAATAGGGTGCTTTGTTGGTTTCATTGTTAGCTAAACTCTTGGCAACCAGTCACTGTGACTTTACATCGCCATATTTATATTTATTTATATAGTATATTAGTGCATGCATGCAGCGTTTTAGATTTAGGCAAAGAACTTTTAATAATATACGTAGAGACGACTTCGTTCAACGTCCCAAATTGAAAACAGTCATATCGTTAAAATGAATCTTGCGGAACACGTAATTACTTCAAGAACACGCACCCTTTTGTTAAGTGTCTTTAGTTAGTATTTTTGTGAAGCATCCTTCTTGTTTGTTGTTGTTGCATAATAATTGTGTTCGTATATTGCGAAACTTATAATATTAAATTAATATAAACTCATAATGGCGATCACTTTTCAATCCGTAACATTGGAAGCCAACTCGAAGTGAATCAGTAACTTCATAATCGTGAAAATTAGGTCGGTCATGAAAAAGTTACTGGTTTTTCTACTTGTTTCTGCTTTTTTTGAGAAAAAGAGCTAAAGTATGATATAGTATAGAAATATGTTGTTATTATCTGGTTGTGCGCTTGAGGTGCATTTAGATACACACGCACGCACACACACACACACACTCTCTCGAGTTTGTCTACATAATACTTATATCACGCAGATTCAGCGTGTTGAAATAACTTGATTGTGCACAAAAAAATTAAGATTATTACAGATTAGAGACTGCTCTGAATATGTCAAGTTTCGCCAACACAGCAAACATAACATTATTTGATAGCTTTATGTAGAGTGTACATGAATTTCCATTGTTTGTAAACAAAAAGCTTGTATGATTGTCGGACGGATCCTATGAAATGATACTATAGCCAAACACATGAACAGGTACTATCATCTCGTGCGGATATTCTAAGCCAGCTCTATTTCTGAGTATTAGGGCAAATAGTTGAAAAACTTAGTAATTTGCCCTATTTGGTATGATCCTCACCAGTCGATAGGGATAGTTTAGAGCATGAGAAGACTCAGCGACGATTTCTGGGTTCAAGTGAAAATTATTTGCGATTATCTAGTTTAGTACCCAACATTTTTCAAGCGTAAGTCGACAACTCAAGTGTAGCGTGCCTTATTTCCCACAGCGATATTGTAGGCTATTCTCAATTGCATAATTTGTTTTTAATAGGAAATCTCCATATTATATTGATTTTGATACATCCTATTTCTTCGAATTATAAGTGGTCCGCTTTTCAATAAGCCTGCATAGTTTACGCGTCTTCAAGCAAGATAAATTGCGAACTGCAGAAGTCGTAGATGAATTATCGTTCGTCTTCTTCGTAAGAAACATCGTGATCGTTTGTTTTTTTAGGATCATCGAACTTCGAATAATATACAGCACAGCATAAATGTATTCAGATATAACACATTTCGTAAGAAGCCAGACTATGCTACTTTGTTTCGACTGCCTTGTCTATAGTTAGACGTCGCGTACATCCTACCCCACTGTAAGTTATAAGTTCTTCTCCCGAAACGACGTGATCGCAAGTTATGCGGTACGACCAGTTAGTGAAGCAGTACGATTTATAACTTTAGTGCGACTTCAAAACTAAACAGATGATTAAATCAATTATCTAAAAGGTTTATCAATATTCTAGCCTTATGACATTCGCTAAGATTTAAAGGCACAGACGTTCTAATGACCTTCCATATTAGTAACTGTTAGCCTATTTATACCCTTATTGATCTAAATCCGCTGCTCCAAAGAGCCCGTCAAATCGAAAGGTTGCATCTTCACTGTAATCCGAGTCAGATCTGAGAACGGTTGGTACTTTTTGACGATATCGTTGAATGCTAGGAAAAAGAGCCTGCAATATTTACCTAAAGCATATGACTAGGAAAGGAAAAAGCCGATTAAAGGGCCTGTCGACCTCTGGTCATACATTTACTACCAGCCTTTGAATATATCGATTTTGAATGTTTCAGGCCTCATATGACTATACAACATTATAAATTTAGCCTAAGTGTAAAGAGCGCCAGTTAATTTCAAATGGAATTTTTCCACACGGTTTTTCATAGTTTCCCTAGAAAAGGCAGCGTGTGGCCATCAGTGCGCTTTACATGGAGGCTTCTCAAGGTATGCTAGAAAGTAGAGGTTCGTTACTCAGTTTGTCAAGTAGTTGCCATGAATTAAATCATATTGCTTGAAATAAAAATCTGTAATATATAACGTCTTGTTCTCAACAACAGTTGGCCTTCCTATCCCTTCCTTTCACCCTTGTACTCCTTGTAGGCCCGAAACCGACTCGACTGGTATGAGATGTTCTTACGGAGCTTAAAGACGCCAGTTTTCTGCAGAACGATACTACAGCAAGATTGACCTACAATTAGAGCTTCTCTGAATGGTACTCAATGGCCAGAGGGGTTTGGAGGGCTAACAATTAGCACATGGCCGGTCCTCGTTACGGATTATATCTCCAATTCATGTGCATTGACCGAAGAGTGACTGTGCAAATTTGTTAACACAGCACTGAGTCTTCTTATAATTCAATAGTCATTGACAGCTCAACAAGTACATCTTTTAAATATATTTTACGTTTTGAAATAAGCAGCATAAATGTTTAAGGCTATGACTTTGGAGAAATAGTGGCGTCAACTCGAAAAATCCCCGGCTTTTGCTTTTCTGTTCTGTTCTGTTAGGCATATTAAGGAGCTAAGAGCCAGAGGTTGAGAGCATAGGATTTTTTTTTAGAATGAAGAGAGAAAATGCTTTATGCCTATAGAGCCGATATCGAGAAGCGCAAAATTAAAGTGGTAAACGGATGCTATCGAAATACGAGACACCTTGCAAGTAGTACTTGGAGAATTATTTTATAAGTTTGACGCAATAAAAATACGAACGCCAAATGGATAGTTATAAAGGAATATTCGAAGTTGGGGGGGTGAAAATCAAAGGATTCTAGGGAGAGATATTATAGATAGATTAACAAAGATTGTCGGAAAAGGTCCGAATGTGAGTGAAAGGGCTGGGGCGAGCCGAAGTGCTAAAACGTTGAGAGTGGCTAGCTAAGACAAGAGCTTTTCTGCTTAATCCTACTGTTAGAATAGTAAGTGAGGATCTAATGAAACTGTCTAAAAATAACTGCGGCAGTCCCAAAACTGCCGAGTGCGGATCTCAAAAACATGGCAAACACTGGGCATGACATAAAGATGATAATTAGCTGGTAAAAAGCCAATTGCTGGCAGACCATTATTAACACTGCGTAAAGAGCCGTAATAAATATGCAGTGATTTCCCGTTACCCATAAATAATAGAGTAGAAATTAAATGACACTTGACCCATTCTTTTGAACGATGAACATAGCTAATAATTGGTCTATAACCCATCTAAATGTATGCAGTAATCGTATCAGCATATATTCGAGTATTCAAGTACTAACAATCCAAAATAGAGTAACAATTATATATAGGCAGATATAGGTGATCGAAGCTTTTGGTCATATGCTTAAACTGTCAAAAACGGGCTGCTTAAAATAATCGAATAGTGCCCAGAGGGGGCTCGAATAGAATAGCTCTCGTAAAGGCGGTGCGGAGCGCTATGAAAATTAGACCTAGTTGGACGAGTATTTGAAGCTAGCATTATCCGTTGGGCCCTTTCCTTTGCAAATGGAAATCTACAAAACTAAGGCTCGGGGATCTGTGGAGATGAAAAAAGCGAAAGCGTCATTTACGTCGACTGCGGACTGGTAAGACGATTATGACAATTGAGGGGCGAAGTGGGCCTGACGACACCCCCAGACGGAGTTGAATGTTACCAACATGCCAATAGACGAAGCCCAAGCCGTTTCAAACTGAGGGTGTAAGAATACCCCTCGAGATTTTTGTCATAGTACCTCTGTATATTTTTAGTTAATGGCAACAAATGGGTTTACGAAAAGACAATTTGAGCATAAGTACTTCTTAGCTTCTCGGTTAAAAGAAAAGTGCTAACCTCACCTTAGACGGTCCTCGACAGGACAGAATTCTCCAGGCTTCTATGCAGCTTTTGACTGAGGGAAACTATTTGGTACTCAGCTAGAAAAGACTGGAAGATATCAACGGTACTGTCGAAGTTAAAGATTAAAAAATAATGGGCTCTTAATTAAAAAGCTCAGTGATTAAAAACTGATCGAGTCTATTATAATTTTCGATTTTAAATATCTTATGAATGGCCCAGTAGAAACTGTTGAAATAGGTTTCACATAAGCGGAAACGTACATGAAGTAAGCGGCAAGAAGGTACTCGTGCGACAATTTGCGGCGTTGGAGTTCGGGGGTCGATTCTCGCAGCTAGTCTAATTCAGTGTGGATGTATTACCGTTAATATGGCATTGCTAAAAGTTAGCGGCAAATGGTTCTCCTAAACACAATATCAAGACGCACCATTGGAAGTGAGTTATCACGACAAATAGAATGGGCGTATATTTCTATCGTTATTTGTCACTTCTGCATGGCATTGAACAAACGCATCATTCTAGGAATGGGTAGTCATTGTGGATAGCTGTGACGGTGTAGATAAACAGGTATCGTCCCTTTAGGCATCATAATCCTTAATTGCTAGGAACACGGCTATGATTGGCTAGCCAGGCCTCGCTAACCTAATTACAGCAGTTCATTCGACGAGTGTCAAAGTTCACCTCAGCTTTGAGCCGATCTGCATAAATATGAAACGACAAAACGTTGGGAAAATCTCGACGTATAGTTTCTACGTGTATGTGAGGATAGTTACATCTCTCCATCGATACTTATCAGTTATAATAATAATTTTTAGCAATTGAAGAAATAAATTTAATCTTGTGCTCAGCTAAGCAAATGTGATAGCAATCGATTTATAGGGGAATTATGTTACGAGTAACCGGGAGGGTCAAAAGAAGGGTAATATTAACTGAGAAGCATAAAACTAGTCAAAAAAATACTCTACCCATTCGTTGGTTGTAGTTGTTACTATAACAGATCGTGCAGCAAACGTCCCGATGAGGTTTAATGGAGTTTTCTTTTTTGGTCATAGCGTTAAATAGTTCTCATTTAAGCCGAATACGCCTGCCCCATGCATGCAATTATGAAGCTAAACACAGGGCATTACCACTGCCCGATCTGGTTTACCTCTTGCCAACATCTTATGAGAAATATGAGTAGCGTTTGCGACAACTTCATAAAAAAAACGTACCGCTTACGACAGCCTGTCCAAGTGCTGACCTTCGGACATATGTCGTTTCTTGAATTGAGGAACTCGATTATTTCTATACGTATACCGGTTAGAAGCTTTGCCACCTAGAGATGTTTCTACATGCCAGTGTCAAGTGCGTTGGCCGGATTGTCGTTCAGTCTTCATCAAATAAATTTTGAAACTTCACAAGTCTTACTGATTGACGTATAATATTCACTGAACACTTTGCATTGCCCTAGTTCGCAACCACTAACAGGAACAAAATAATATCAGTTAAGGAACATCAGGCGTGAGATAACCAAAAAGGACGAAGATATTTTCATAATGATAACTTCTGTCATTCACAAAAATCGTGTCTAGGTAGCGCGACGAACTATCACAGCGTAGGTGATCTGTCGAAGTACATATTTGCTATGTAATGCTTATAGTAGGCCTACTGAAATTGGCGAGTAGGCCTACAGTGCATACACACCAGATAAGCACTATGGGTTTGATGTAGAGCTATAACGAAGCTATGGGAACATCGGTTTTAAAAATATTCACATGATAAGCATATAATTCAAAGCTTCTATTGAGAGCGCAATGAGCTCTGCTGGGTTACTCACTGAAGATTTTTAATCTACCGTGTGATTAGCCCGGTTCCGATGGTCTCAGAATCTGCATTGAGCAGCTGACTATTGCCTTGAGTCTCATGAGCTCAATAAGTTTGTCAATAGTAAATTTTTTCGAACGTATTTATTATAATTTTAACTTGATGAACAATTTTTTTTTTTGTATCCAGAATAATGCTTGATAAAGCTCTTTACTTCCTATTAACCCAGTACACACATTGGGCATACATTACGTAAAGGTTAGCGCTGCACTGATCAAACAGGCTTGTGTTATATATGAGTCAGCCTGTTGAAAACTTCTACCTTATTGGCAGCCCGAGTTACAGTGTTTTATGCACAGTTGCCCTGATTGAAGTTGGCTATGGTCAACAGGCCACGTGTCTGTTACAATGACTATTCCTTGCAAATCGTGTTCTTTTCAAGGTTGTTGCATTTCTAGTGAATTATAAAACATTATTGAACCGAAGGAATTAGATTGAGGTCTATAATCAGCCTGGGATTAAAGCTTACCAAGTTAGAATCACTATTTTTTAGCATTACCAGTTACTCTATGTAAACAAGCGCTCAGAATGAAAGCTTCATTCGGCTCTTTAGGCTCACTAGGACTTCAATCGGAGTGAGTCTTTTCCTGATGTGCACAATGGTCTCGCTAAAAGTGAAGCAAGTGGCATCGAACCGAACGGCATTTTCCCGTTCATCCATGAAAAACTTATTACTAAAACTATTAGTAAAAAAAACTATTATGCCAACCAAACAAACGAAAAATGCAAACTGCTATAAAAGTTGAATTATTGTCAACGATCGCTGTTAATTAATGAATAGAAAGCAAAAATTACATATCCAATACAAAAAAATTTTAGAACCTTATTAGATATCCGCCGTTTACTAAATTGAGGCAGTGCAACCAAAACTAATATAATAAACTCCACTTTGATTATTACTTTTTGAATAACTTACTTTCCTTACGTACTTTGAATAGTTTTTAGTAGCTTTTCAAGGTGAACTTGTGAGGAAAATTTTTGGACCTAGTACAAAAGGCGAGAGAAAAAAAAAGATATCTTTTGCAGACATATTGGGTTATTGTGTCGGTGTTTTTAGTTGACTGAGGTTGTACGAAAATGCAAGATTGCTGCTAAAAACAAATAAGGAGGATAACCTTAAATAGTGTCGTTACTTAATGAGTAAGGACTACATGAATAAGGACTCTCTCATAGACGGAAACAGCGGTCAATGAATTTCTGTCGCTGATGGTTTGATTGTCTGCCCGAAAGGCCGAAGCTGACATTTTCTACAACTGTACGATGCATTGAAAATGACAAAAGTTATCAATACGTGTTTCGGTTACGGAGCTTCAGGGTTGTTTGGCGATGGGCAACTAATGTTAGAACAATACCCATTCCTACATAGCCATTTCTATTTCGAGACGAATGTTGATCAGCTATTGCTTATATCTGAGACTTTATTAAATATCGCATAGTGTTGCTCGTTGACCCGAACGATTACCTTTCGCCTGCATTGGAATTAGATCGGTCAGCGTTCGAATATTGGTACTAATCTTTAGCCTTAAAGTAACTATAGGAGTATTTATCCTGCTCTATATAATCATATATAGAGAGAGACTTCGCAATGAGCTGCGTAATGGTAACGTTGCGTGAAAGATGCCCGTATCAGACAGGTAATTATTACGATCGAATATATTCTATAAAATAAAAAATAACAATGAAGAGCAATACCATTATGGTAGCGGAGTATTCCTCTATTTTCTCGTTGGTATTGATTTGCCTCAATAAACATGCTAAATTCTAATGACAGGAACACTATCTATTTATTCCGAATTTATATGTCTGCGTTTAATGATGCCTGATACGTTGTTTATGTCTTTGGCAGGGCCCAAGTCAGTGTATCTATTCAAAATCTGCCATCAGCAAAGCGTGTGCGTGACGTTGCTCGTTGATTGGAAATAGCTTCGTAAAAGCGTGATGCATGCCCACTTTTTTCATTTTTTCCCAGAAATATTCAAGAGAAATCATTGGTTTATCGTCACAGTGGGTTTCGGTGGGCAATAATTGTATGGCCAAGCACATGTGTGATACACATTTTATACTACCAATAGTTCTATAGCTGCATTAGTTTTAATAATAATAACGGCAGATAAATTTGAATAGAAGCGTTATGCACAGGGCGTGAGTTGGTCTGAAGAAGAAAAGGCGTTGACGGAATGAAGCCGCATTGTTAGAAATGAATAGCAGCGTTCTCAAACGGCCTGCTCATAACGATGCGTGCACACCTTTCATGATAATAAAGCATCGCTTCACGTAGGTGCGGGCTTGATTTTGAAAAATCATCCTTCAAAGTTGTATTGAGCCCGTTGTTACTCGGTATTGTAGGGTCATTCAGCTAGTCGTGCTTTTTGCCCACCCTATTCAACTGGCATATGAGTATGTTATTTGTGGAAAATGCCCATAAATATTTCGTACTATATAATACACCTTTAAGGCAGCAGCTATCCGTACGTACTTATTTTGTTTTTCGATTTAATTATGCCTGCTATGTAATATAGCGCCAGTTTTAAACAAGAAGCTTCTTTTTTTTTCAGAAGTCTTTGATGTTATTAGATAAATTTTACGTTTTATTATGGCTAGTAAGTTCGAAACACTTTACTGCCATTGTGATACATGTCTATACACCGTCTTCGCGTTATCAATAAACACGCCTTTTTTATGAATAGAATTTTTCTTGCGTACAATAAGTATATATCCCGCTTTGCATTAAAAAACGTGAAGCAAGTCGTCAAATAATGGCTGTAGTACTCACACTGCAGACGTAGTAGTAGGCGCCATATTAATTTCTAACTAGGATAGTTTTTATACAAATAAGGGGTGTATAAGAAGTTCCGTTGCGGTCGGCGTGGAATATTGCAGTTAGATGAAACTCTCCGGTGAGCGACGAACGGTACACCAATTGTTAAATGGCCTTTTTTATAACGAGGCCTTCATCGATTAAGCAAGTTGTTCTGTTATTCACAGTTCGACATGGACGGCTTGGACCGCAATACAGTCAGGGAGCAGGAAGTTGAATGGCTTCACTGAAAATAAGGCTAGCTCGGTAAAAGAGCTTTGTTCATTCTTTTCTATTTCTTAAGCTTTACACTTACGAGCTTGTCCTTTAAATAGGTAATACCTAGTTAAATCTTTCTAGGCTACCGGTGTAATAACAAAACGGTTATGTGTACTCGTAGAAGTGGAATAGTAGGATACCCGCCTTTATATACAGGCGTGTACAGTAAATTATCTCGGTTCTCGAACGAGCTAATGTTGTGTTAAATGAGGGATTAAGTGATTCATAAACTTACAATTATGTCTTCAATCTTCTTATGTACATCTTACGTCTAATTGTGTGTGTGGTGTTCATGGAAAAGACTAGCTGAAGCTGCCAGCGCTTATTCGATACGGTAGATATTATTATACATTGGTAGGAGAATGACACATACGCCTGTACGATGTAGTCCATATTTTATATATCATATAACTATTACCTACCATGCACGTAAATGTGCAATAAAGATCTAACTACAAATTCTGACAAATATTCTTCAATCCTTGTTACATAAATGGTATTTTCCAACGTTGCTTGTTTGCAATCCGTTTTTCGGCTACAGGATCAGGAATAGAATCGAGCGTTTTGGTTAACTAGACTGGTCGTCATTGTTTGACCACTGGAACTCTCTATAGCCCGTTCAATAAACGAACGAATTCTGAATTCTCAGATCCTGCGTCCGACTCATACATAATTCAAATTCAATTTTGCTAATTATTTTCCCTAATAATCGCTGTTTTGGTTGACTGCGGTGTCTGAGGAACGCCTTCCGTTCTATAGGCAAAGTGAAGAACCGAAATTCTCAGCTGCGTTACAATGAACTACATTTTTGAACGTGACAATGGGTCAAGATATTTAAGCTGACAATGAATATGCAAAAAATAGGGCAAAAGCAAATTTTACAATTCCATAACTATTCACATATTGAAACGCATATAACTTAAAACGATAAGCAATTTGTTATATGCCTAATATCATTTATGTTAGGTTCATTTGCATGCTCAGAGTGGTAATGTTTAATTACTCTTTTCAATAATGAATCAAGTCTAGCAAAAGTTTCGCGTCTCCAGTGCTGCAGCCATGTTCGATGGAGAACTAATCTTTCTTTGTGCACCTGTTTCCAGGACGCGAGACATGGCCAGGTCAACTAAGGTCATTTTCTCCCGGCAAACTCCGATTTAGAATAGGCTTTTCTGCTACACTGTTATGGATTATATATCGTAGCGATCGAAACGAATAACCCAAAATTGATGTGCTTTCATATCAACAAATATTACTATTGTTCTAGGCCAATGATCTCAGCGGAACTCTGACTCCAAAAACAACCTTAATAACTACAAAAATAATAACATTGTTGTTGTTTATGATTATATCATATTGCTGTGATACGGAAATGATGAATAAGCAACGATCTATTTTTTTTTTCCAGTATCATATATGTATATATTGACCTGAAATCCTGCAAAAAAAGAAAAAGACACATTGAATACAATTGTTTTTATTTCCTTTCACTTATGTTCTATTATGCACGGCGATAATTTCGAACGGCGCCATGTTTACACGTTTCACACACCCGTAATAAAACGTTCATTTTTTCCTATCCTGTACAATCGTCGTACTTTTCGTATGAGAGGCAGTTGAATACTCAGTTATTATTATTGTATAGGCGCTAGTCGAAATTGATCGTTGCTGGTTTAGGTCTAGGCTCATTGAGTAAACCCACAGATCAGAGATACAATGTGGCCTCCGTAGCCACGCGGGTACGATTGCAGAAACACAACAGATTAACACTTCCTATACTTCGTAAAGACATTTACTAGCGCATAACGTACGGTAGACTACGGATGGAAGAAAAATTTCGGCCCGATATATTGTTTCGAATCGATGCGTTCCCTTACTATTTCTTAGCTATCGGGGCCTTCTTGTAGGTATACTTCGGTAGCACCAGTGAAACGTAGAATAATATCTGACCATACTGTAGACAACGGTGTTTATGAGTTCTGTGTCTGCCGGAAATAACATTCTCATTAGTTAGTATTTTTTTGAAGTTACTTTTTAACCAGTATTCCACTTCAATGAAACACGCTAATACGAGTTACTGTTATTATAAGTTTTTCTGCTTTTCTCAATACGACACAAATATTAGTAAAAGCAACGATTTAACTTATGAACGATTTAGCGATTTTCTAACGATTTAAATTTTAATTTTAAATTAGATAAAAATTTAGATTCGTTAAAGGAGGGACATTCGAATTTTGCACGTTCTAGGTAGCATTCAATAGAATGATTCTGTGTTCATCTATTGCATCTATCACATGCTGTAACGTTATAGACGTGAAGTTGTATGCATGAATCGATATGTATACATATATATATACAGACAAAGCTATGCGTTCAAATGGGGAAGAACTTCGGCCGGCTATTTCTCATCTCGCAAGTGGGAATGCGTTTACACGCTACTCCTGGTACTTTACGAAAGCGAAAAACAACACGCTCATCACGGCGGTGAGCAGTGGATCGTTTTTGAAATCATCTATTATCTAATATTTCTACGTTGGACGAATTCCCGATACTTTTTGTTTAAGATCTACATCAGCGCCACTTTTCATGTGGCACTGATGTAGATCTTAAACAAGATGGTGGATTTCAAGAGCAGCAGTACTGCTTAGTATACGGTTTCTAAGTTTTTAATAGGGATTATATATATATATATATATATATATATATATATATATAACAACCATTTTACTGAAAAAAAAGTAGCTATATATGTGTATGTAATATAAGCAATGATTCAATTGACACTACCGAAAATAGGATTCATTTAGGCTTTAAACAAATACTAACTGCTGTTGTAGGCCAATTCTACTCCCTAAGAGACGCACGTGCCTTGATTATCGATTTGCAAAGGATGCAGTTGTCCTTTCTCACAAAACCGATACGTTTAGCGGATTTCTTTCTGCTTTATCTGAGATATAAACGTATAGTCGACATGTCTTCTCTAAAGCCCGACACAGACATGACCTATTAATATTTCAACATACCTTAGATTGAAATTTGGGTTGAAAGAATGAGTCGTCCCGAAAATATTAGACGCATTATTAGTTTATCAATTGCAAGCGAGTCTAACTCCTTTGAAATGTCAACCTTTCCATTGTAGGCGTTGCTTTTGTCATGCTGATACATGGCTACCTTTTTGACGTTAAGAAGAATTCACGGGACCCAGTTTCAGCACGTTGCGTAAGGTCATATTGAAATCTCGCAATGTACATTAGAGATCCCAGCTATAGTTTTACAGTAGTATATACAATAAGCGTACAGGAAAATAATACTTGCGATACAGCCAATGTACCTAACGAAAAATCTGCTGCATACTTTCATTTAGAAAATCCCACATTATACCGTATTAAACGACAAAAAACTTTACAAAACACACCCGAGCCAGTTATGCGTCTTCACCGTTGTATCCATTTAACTGCCAACTAACAGTTTGTCTCTTTAGTCACAATACGTGATATGGAAAACAGCAGAAAGAAGGTGAAAACATGAAAGAGTGAAGTCGAATTTACAAATATCTGGCTGTTGTCGCTCAGGCCAGATCAGTGCTCAGTGGTTCATGGATGTTGGCAAATAAGGACATGAGCAGCAGGTGCCTTCGCACCCGCGATTCGATTTGAACCCAATGGAAATTTCTGTTTGGTCACTGATGGGCTCTATATAATACAGTAATTTGTTTCAGGTATTTAAATTGTTACACTGCAAAAAGTTATTTATCTTATTAGGTAGGCGCTATGTAAGGCTAGCTAAGGTAAAAAAAAAACTTCCACACAAAGCTGAAAATCGCATCCGTATTTAAGCAAACGACAGGTTCGTAGCATAGGAATAGACAGTGGGCAGCGTATATTAGACGTTCAGGATGTATTACGCTACCCAACATGAACAAATACGGTCAAAATTATCCTGTTGCAGTTGTCAAATTATGCAAAAACTAAAATGAAATCGGTACTGCTAGAAAAAGTATCTTTCAAGAGTGTCCGTCAAAAAGGTGGGAAAACAGCATTTGCCGAGCGGATGAATATAAAATTATCCTTAATCATGCTTGCAAGATCTTGGAATATGGGGAAATTTAGCTTCTATCATCCCGATACGCCTTGATGCACTTCTGTTCTAGAAATCTGTGAGAATCTTAATGCCTTGTATTAGTCTAATCAATTAGATTGAAAATTTTGTACGTACAAAACACATACAAATAAATCATAGTCGGTCATGCGGTGTTGAGCATATTGAATTAAACCTGCTCGTATCTGTTTTTTTTTTTCTGCAATAATGCTATACCCATCTATAGTTACCGGGCGCATAGATAAAGCTATCGATTCGCATATAGAAATGCATACATATCTCTTCTAGTATCTTCTTCATAAACCAGATCCTAATTACACGAGATATATATTGTTAATATATTATCTTGTACTGTCAACGGATATGTACCCTTTGTATGTTGAAAAGATATTTTTACGAGTTTTATGTCTAGTACTGCCGTTCAGTATTCCCTCGTACGGTTGGCTTTCAGCATAAAACAAAGTGTGTTTACGTCCGGCTTCGAATTTAAATTATTTCATGCGTCGTTAAGTTTAGTAGGCAAACAGGTTACCGCAAGACCACCACGGGGCGAGGCCGTACCTCTTTGCCTGAAACTGACGGTAATCAGTCGTGACGTAGCGAAATTTAGATGTCGTGGCAATGTTTACCCAGCTGCACGCATCGGACCCCATTGTATTCGGCCGCATTCCGGGAAATGGATAGTTTGTCTTGTCAAATTACAGGCCATGCATGAATTTGATGCTTCCGAGGTTTCTGAGATTTGATTTGGCACCATTCGCAACGGTAAATCGGCTTCCCGTAAAACTCGATTTTTTGCAGTTCACAGATGATCGCATACAGTGAAAATTAGCAGATACAAAATCAGATAACGGATAGCATGATACGTTTCAGTGATTTTTGTTTATTGAATAGATCCGTAAGTCCATTGGTAAGAAGACTGGCTAGTTGAGAAAGCCTCTTGCGATCTGACTTCGATCAAGGAAGCAGAGCTCTACTAGCGAAAACGTAAGTCATGATGCCCTGGTAACTTCGAAAACTTTGCAGATAAAACTAATTCTAAATTAACTTCTAACTTACAATTCAGACGCCTCTTCATTTCACTAGCAAGACATCCAAAATGATATTTGAATGTCCCCCACAGATCATATTCCTGCTCGCACTGGCGGTGGTGGTTTATCCAACTAGGAGATAGTTGTTGGGCTTCAGGTCGAAAGACCCAGGATTTTCGATGAACAGAAACTAATGGTGGTCAAGTATAGCAGTTTTCTTATGATTGCCGGCTAACAGACTGCTCTCCCGAAAGGAAATCTGGCATTGCCAAGCCAGATGTCTTTTCTACTATTCTCTAAAAGAATGGATCCAGATTTCGACATATTTTATCTGTCATAAGGTTGGACACATTTCAGAGGAAATGTGGAACGATGGGATATACACTCAAGGCATGTGATTAGATTACGAAGCCATATTGCCATGCTTACAAAATGGAAGGTCACAGAGGGCGTGCCCCAGATATAAGGAGGTATTGGAATAGATACAGTAAAAGAGGCAGCAAAAAAGAGCCAAGTAAGCAGCCTGTAAAGATGATTATATAAGAACAGCAACGAAAAATCTCAAGACTAAGTAGGAAGGACGAAAGAGAAAAGGCCACAAAAGCGATAATAGGCGAAGATGGGCTCAGCCTGCACTGCAAAAAAGGAACAAAACATGGTTAAAGCGTTTCAAGTGAAATTTTATAAATGTAATCACGCCCATGGTACGTTTCCCTTGATAACGCGAAAAAAGCTATAGCGGAACGCAGTTCCTTCTAAATTTGTGGCTAGTAGAACAGACACAGCGATATGTTGAACGACCAAGTCAAGCATCTCAATAAGAGGAATTGAACGAAGGAAACGGTGTTCCTATATAAATATTGGCTCGATCGCAATAGAATACATTCACTGCTTTTCATTTAACAGACCTATAAAGGAAACCACAAGGTTCCTTTTAGACGTAGAGTGACGTATGCAAACACAACCAGGTTTTAATCACTAGGAATTTTAATGCAGTGCTGAACCAGCGAGCAGCAGGTACACCCTCGCAAGGAAAGTCACTTTATAAGATTGAATGCCGAACAGGTCTGAGCGGGAATCAATGATGACATGACTCGTTCGTACCACCAAGATATATAGAGAGTGTCTTTTATTGAACTGGTAATTACCAAAAATACATGACTAGAGGGCAACAGAGGAACTTAACGCGATATAGATGTACTTTTTCTTGATAAATAGAATAAAGAAAGCACAGAATCTATGGCGGATATAGCAGAAAAGTCCTCGTTTAGGTTAGCATGGTCAGTCCCGACGGTCGGCACAAAACTCAAGTGACTTTACTCGGCATAGGATTAGACGGAAACCTATCCGGATAGTAGTTCTCATCTAAGTGAAAAGCAACCAGCCGACCGATGAGGCGAAAATATTACCGTGGCCGGGTTCATATACATACGGCTAAGGCACACTTCACAGAGTACGATCATCTGACGGCTAAAGGGAGACTATGGAGGAAAAGAGGAAAGTCCAAGGGTATACAGATAGAGACGGAGATTAAAAACAGAGCATACGAGACTGAAAGCCCTCATTAAAAACAGCATAAAGTGTGAATGGTTCGAACAGGCAGAAGCGGTTAAAAACGATAAGTCCGAACTTCCTTACAAGATCGTCACGAACAGGATTAAATAGAAGGCAGCTGCGGTGAACAAACAGAGCAGTGATTCCCACTGCCAAACCCTAGCTGGGCAACTACCAGCGCAAAAGTCTCCACGTCAGAGACCTTACAGTCAAAAAAAAAATTCTTACGCGCGGTATGATAAAAGATTGCGGGGTCTCAGCCTGTCCTATCATAGGCATAAGTGTCCTCTATACTGCACGCCTAACCGCTTACGAAACGGTCACACAGGCCGAGCTAACAACGAATTTGATATGCAGTTTGTATAACAGAAAACACCCATGTATTGTTCCCGTCAACAAAGACAGCGCTAGTTGCGGCTTATGGTATTGTCGAACCCCTGAAAGAGCTCATGTCCGATAAGGTACCTATCGTTAGTTACGAAAATAAATATAGCTTATATAGTAGCGTAATGTAATGTAGTAGCAAAACACTTCAACATTTTAAACGGCTCGATATCAGTGCATGGAGTTCGAGAAGGAGAAATTCAGCCACTGAATTGTTTTTTACATAACTTACATTTGGTATTCGTGCTGCATTTTATATCTGTTCCTTTCATCGGCCCGAAAAAGTGTGCTTTTGCCTTTGTGCCCCTCCGGAGCGCAAGTCGTTGAGAGCGGCCTATATAGTTATTTGGGTAAGTTGGAAAAATTGCATATGGCATCGCCAAATGAATTAACTCTCTTTTTATGGATGAGAATTATTGATATTGCTACGAGCAAAGGGTATTTCAGTGTCACAATAGTTCCGCCTTCAAAGATCAAGCAACTCAAAGCAAGATCTGTGTAACAAACACAAAGTCACTTCATAATGATCTCATCTGACACGGTCCTGACTTAAAAAAAACTAATAATAGAAACCCGGAACCGTTGTTGAAAATAAAATCATGATGAACATACTTCATGCTGAATTATTGCAAGAACAATGAACAATGTGATATAGTACTCTTACTATTAAAAATTGATTCTCAGGTCAGTATATGAGGAGTAAACCGGTGGGCTGGGGTCACTAAGGCATAAAATAAACTGCATCTCCAGATTCCACAAATGTACCAATTGTTTTTTCCTTTACAAGTACATGATTTAGCATTTCAATTGGGATGGTGTCTATCTGGTGGTACCGAACTTGAACTAGCGGTTTTAAATTGACCTACCAACATAATCAAAATGGCCTACAGGAGAGGAGTGGAGCCGAACTGCAGGGACACATTTGTAACGCTGATGGCTCGCCCGGAGGAGACGCGTCAGTATAGACCGTCCGGCTGAGTGTAACAGCCGAGACCGCCTGTTACCTTCGTAAGAAACGCGCCCAAAACGTATTGGCGCTCCAGATATTTGAAGATAACTCCATATTACTCGCATCTGCCCTACGACGTGTCGTCAGCCATCATGAGATTACGGTGGCTTTCACCATTACTGACAATTGAGTAAAGTCCTGATCACGCGGAAAATACAAACGATGCCCAGAAACAGGAACTCAAATCCTGTAACCGGCCTCGAATGTGCAGAGTTTAAAGCCAAAGTGATGGGAAACGCTAAAGGCTATGCAGTAGATTTGCGAAAGGTCATTAACGTACGGCGCTACCCACACCGAAAACGTGGGATTCAGTCGACGTTATTGTGCTCACAGAAACCTGAACAATTAGCCCAATCTACTTTTCGGAATTTTATTTCACCTATTGCCCTGCCCAGGCAATGCCCTGCCAGCGAGTGTATCCTGGCCGTTCCAGCCGCGGATTTTGCGATCATAGAGTCGAAGGCCTTATTTTAGGGAAACAATGACATTGCCTTGTCTAGCCTAAGGTTAGGGCTTGTGGCAGCGCACGTGCAACAAGTGACAAAGAGTGACCACTGATTCTCGTAGAGAAGCTGCGCGAAGGCCTACAAGGCATGTAGGCTTTTCTTTTGGAGCTTCCATCATCGTGGAAGCAAACTTCAATATGCCCTCACCAGTCCACACGAACTCGTGCGTTAGCCCGTCCATATATGCTGATAGAGCATGATTTCTAAAAAGTTAAGCACAGTATCATTTTTCTCGGACCCGAAGTAAGCTCCGTTATAGATATCTTTGCAACAAACGCGAGCAGCGATAAAATCATACACGTTGGAAAGAATCGCTTTCTCTCTGACAGGAAGGAGAGGTCTAAACACATATCTCTTTAAAATTGGGTTTTTCGATATTGCTTGTGACCATGAGTGGCCCGCGTAATAAACCCTCACCGGGTGGACGGAGCACCAAAAAGTCTCTAAAAAAATTCATGATATTCTTTCAGTGCCAGACTCGATTGATATTGAGGTTTATGCAGGTCATCTTGTCGACATTTCACAATCTTGCATTTGCTCAGACAGCTTCAATAGACACGGATCTTGGTTTGATCATAACGGCTACCTTTCTCGCCGTGCGCAGCATATCTTTAGGCTATTGGCAACATTACAACGCAAAAAGCCCTTGAAGTATTATGACAGAAGATATGTTCTAACCACCGCAAGAATTATCTGGAACAGTGAACGATTACCCTCATAAAAGGAGCTGCCATTCAAATGGTTTGCTCCCTGCAGGTGCACGTCGTGTCCCATCAGCTCATCAGCGTTCATCGACCACTTCGCCTAGTCAACTAGCGACGTCTCAATGTAGATTGGCACGAAGAGACAACAAGTGTACGTGAGCTGCTGGATTCCCTGTCATGAAAATGACTAAGGCGCTCGAAGTCCTAGGCTCAAAGAGGGTCTGAACTGAACATAATGCAGAGTAAACACCTTGAGTTCGCCTTAGGACTGGCGCTGTTGGTGACCGCTGGACGACAAATGCCCTCATTCCAGAATGTCTTTTCCGTAATAGTACGATGCAACGCTTTTCTCCATACCCAAACACAAAAGCCACTCGCGACAGCTGACGCTGTGGCATGCGATCACGAAGAAAAGCCTTTGCTATAAACTTCTCTAGTATCTAGTGGCGAAAAGAGTGAACTCGTTCTTGGGCAGTGTGAAAAGCATGCCTAAAGGACAACACGGATGCAGAAAAATTATTTGAGCGATACAGCACGTAATATCCCACTTGCCAACCTCAAGCAAACTTCAAAATAACTTCCAGCAGCATATCTTCTCAATGTTTCCCATACAGTTTTCGACTCTGTAGCAAAGAATTTAGTCTTAGGCTCTTTTTTGAAAAGGCGCTGTCGGCGAATGTGCCTAATCTAATGGCGGCGACACTCCCAGAGAACGGGACGACGATCGATTGTAAGTTCTCGGAACGTTTACCTAGACTACAGGTGTCGTCCAGGATGACAACTTAAGCCCTCTTCTTTCCTGCGTCCTGTTCCTTTCCCTTTCTTACCGAGAAGATACGTAGGCCCAAAAATATGCTAAACGTTCTTCTCTAGGCAGAAGCTTAGTTATCTACAGGAGTAATCGCGTTCATTAGCGCCTAGTGGTTGCTGTCCTCGAATAACGGCTCCACTTTCTTCCAGCATATTGCGAAAAAATGCAAAAGGACCTGGATAGCTTTATCTTCAATACTTAGCCACAAGGGACTGTTCTTTTAGACCGCGCTCCGATTTTTCGACCTCTTCTTGGTTGCACCCTGGTCATATACAAGGTGAGCATAATCTGAAAGGCATTCACTGTAGGGAATCTCGAGCAGCTACACTGGACAAAGGCCTCGCTCTTCAAAAGAGCCGTAGAATTGCATCATGAAAGACACGTAACAGACGTGTTGGCGACGATGCCATCGCTCGCCGAGAGCCTCCATTGCCGTTTCAATTTACCTTCAATTGCAGTGGTTCACTTACTTACCTATTTACAGACACAGTTCCAGTTACGCGGATTAGTCTTCCGTATTCATCGTATTTTTTAATTTTTATTCACCTATAATATATCGCGGTTCGGGTGTAGAAGTCAATGTCAGCCGATTTGCATGTTCTTCTAGTTTGAAGTAACATAAGTATCTTCGTCCATCTAAACCATCCATGATTCTTTTTAAAATTCGAGGTATGTTTCAAAACGAATGAGGGTCGACGCTAGCGAGACACCTTTGACTAACTACTCGAAGCGCGCGCGCTGCATCTCGCCTCTTATTTTTGTTGGCCATTGGCATTATTATATACGCAACACTACAGTTCCCCTAGTACTCTGTGCGATAGCCCTAATCATAAATGAACTGAATACTTAAAAAAAAAAGTTAGAAGTAATGATCCTTTCCTCCAATGCATTTCAGGTTAGCTTTTAATGATCTACTTTCCTTTTTCATCGACTTCTGTTAAACTCTCTATAGGGCAATAATAAGCGCTGCCAGAGCCGATACGTTTGCCAGATAGCAATACGTATTTTTCCCGTGGTACTTCGTAAATTTCATTCACGATATTTCATCGTGCGCATTATGAGTCCATAGGGAGTAGAAAGAAGTGCAGCAGCGAACTGATCTTTTAATTTCAAATTATTGCTGAAATAAACACTGGAGGATCGTCTGTTTTAACTTACCCAAAAATTGGGCTGGGTCGAAACACTTCATTATTTTGGCAAAATCTAACAGAGTAATTACCTAGATATGATATCCATGACAAGAGAACCAAATCACAGAGCTATAATATCATGCCAAGTGAATAAATAGCTTTCATACTATAGATTTCATGGGTCCGCAAATGAAACGTTTATCTACTAAATCACCATTGAAATTTGAACATGTACTCAGCCTTAGTCAATGATACCTAACTCTGTTACCTTTACAAATCACAGAACGTCGAAATACCTATTTCGAAAAGTTCAGACAAATAAAACAACGCAAAAAATGTTCCAAGCCACGATGTCACATGAGCGATGAACTTCACCGATGCTGTTATTGCTACACATTACTACGTTGCTAAGTTATGACGGAAATTTATATGTGTATATATATATATATATATATATATATATAAATTAAGATAATAGAGATGGGTCATAGCATTCTCTTAAAATGCACACATTTCAAAAGTGGATTGTCTGTACTAAGTCAGCTGCATGGCTTTAAATTGGGCATGGCATATGCTGATGCCCATTGGGCATGGAGCCTAACGTAAACACAAACTTATGTACTCAGAACAAACTGCAGTAATCATGTGCCGATATGCTCAGCTAGCTTATCATAGGTTTCCGAATGACGCCTCTGTAGACGATTCCTCTAACGACTTTTATACACCCGCATTTCGCACAGTGGTAAAAGGTGCGGAACAGAAAGGAGCAGCGGAGAGGAAGTGTGTTGAAAAAATAAAGAGGTCGGCCACTGTCGTTTAATTAGCTACTAACATAGATGCCAGGCCATTCAGTTTATGTACGTGTAATGGTAGAGTTGTAACTTGTTTTTTTCCAGGGTAAAGGGTACACGGTGGTCTAGGTTGGAAACCGGAGGCAGAATTCGGGACGCCTTTCTTTGGGTTGACACTGATAGTTGCCAAATGTGTAATAGAAAATTGGTAAGTGTTTCAATATTACTGTAATCATACATGCGATCTATTTGTTTCTATCGCTGTATCCAGTTGTGTCAGTGAGTTTCAATAAGCAATAATGGTGTGTAGGAATTATTGTTGCAAAATTAACAGTATTTTCACATATTGCATTGTTCGAGTGTGATCCACGTAAGCCGTCTGTATGTGGACGACGAATAAAATCTGTTGGAATATTTACCTTTCACTGTTGATCTGGTTTCACCTGTTCATAATACCAAGTGTTTACCGTGTGGCTTACTCAATAGGAAATAATGGTATCGTAAATACGTTATCCATGCGCTTCCAAATAAGATCTAGACAGTCTGACGTACGGTTAACATGTGATGGGTTGTGGGGCCCACATAGGACCGATGCCACAGCGAACTGGATGCCTCAGAGTGAAGGCAGTCAGACACTAATCTGTGAGTACATAATAAAAGTTACAAGGATTAGAGTACGTTTAGAAAGATAACACCGGCGAAAAACAGTTTCTCCAAAGCCTGCATTGAGTGAAGAGGAGCGTCTTTTACTTAGGATTGATATAGCATGAAAACAACTACCGGCACGGAATCAAAAGATAAATAAAAATGCGAATATAATAGGTCGAATCTTACAACCCTTAAAATCAATACGACTGCACGGTTTAGTGCTCAATCCAATAGCCTATACAAAAGCCAAATCCAAAGGGACGATCTTGTTGTCTTTCAACAAACAATTAGAATTACAAAACTAGTTTTCTTAACATCTAGCTATTTATCTGCCACATTTGTTAAATTGCCTCTACTGGATCGGTGAATAAAAGTACTCAGTATAGTTTACACTCATTATAGTCTGCAATGATTTGCATATATTTGTTGAGCACACGGACGTCACAGTTGAGATCTACCTTTTAGACAGTTCTTCAGTGAAGAACGCTACATTTATTTGTATTTGTGTGCACAGAGCGTCGAAATAGTCGGATGAGGTAAATTAGGGCGATGAACCTTAAACAACGTCGCCAGAAGGGATCATAACCTTTTCGGCGTACATACAACCTAGTGACTGCTATATTTACATAATTAGACTCGGATTAACGATGTCCTTTTGGCATTAACAACATGTAAGACACTCCGGGACTGCGCAAAAAGCCGTCCGAATTATACTGTTACGCCCCTTTTATAGCAGCTAGTAAATGGCAAAATATAGTAAATGGCTATATGCAACAGCAGTAATGGGATACAGCTAAACAAGATACTATCTGGTATGGCCTATAGAAGAGACACGCCGAGACCCAACAATGTATAGACCGTATAACTCACATATTTAATAAATCATCAATGTATTTTAGCGACATCTTTGAGATAAAAATTCATCTGAAACAACCGCTTGGATCAAAACGTTTTCCTCGTATCCCCTCAAATTATTTGTTTATATTTCTTTCTTTTTTTTTTTTAATGAGATGCATATGTAGTTTTTTAAGGAGATCTAGGTTAAAGTAGCCGCGAATACGGGGTCCTATAAAAGAAATGGGTTAACAAGGTCGCTCATATGACACTGAAACAGGTAAGGACATGGCGGTATTGAAACAGGAAACAAAAAAAACCTCGTGTCTCATCGTGGTTTCTCAATTTATAAATTGCATGAAGTTCCAGTTCAAGCTCACCACTTCAGCGTGGGTCACGGTTTCAGTCAATAAACGTAGTATTCTATGAAGTTCTACGTTCTACGCGCCACGTTTAGCTAGATGTTCGAGGATAACCACCGGTGAAAACCCGTCCCATGTCAACGAGCTGACGTCATTGTTCACTTCATCTGCCGTATGTTTATAAAAAAAGATTTTTTATAATCTGAGACAATTCTGTTTCTCAGATACAGAAGACATCCACCGATAGCTACACCTACCATTTGTTATGCAAAGTCGTACTGTGGTCCTCTTGTGAACTGTTTCCAAATGAAAACATATCGCCTTCGCCCTATATGATTCTTTTTAAATACATAAAAACATCCTCCTTCCAGTAGAGGAGCTGCTACAAGAGGATTGCACAATAAACAGCATTTATTTCTCGTCAATTTCCCTTACGTTCGTTAGTTTCTTTTCACACAAAAGTTTCCTACGTGAGGCAGACGGCACACCCTCAGAAAAGCTAACACAACGAGCTACTTCAGATATAACGACAACAAAGGTAAGCGACCGCGACTGGTGCGCCTCAGCAAAAAACGAAAGAAAGCCCTGTCGCGCCGAATAAGCACTTTTGACGGGACTCCACAACGCTCCCCATACCTCCATTCTATTAACAGCTATGTTTTGGCTTTGACAGCTAAAACGTGTGCCATGAAAAACATTAGAGGTACACTTCAGGCTCGTGTTCTTTATTGTATATACGCTTACTTATGCACTTTCTTTGAATAAAATTAGTACACTTATTCAGCCCGATGGAATCGACTTGTCAATAGACTTTCCCGCCCGTTTTCAAACCGCGCGATACTTGTGAACAAGTTATATTCTGTATGTCACAAAAAAAATAGAGTAAATTCAAGTTTCCAAGAAGCGCGTCATCGACAAACATAGACGTCCCGTCGTTTGATTGAGTGACTGCACGCCAGTCTTTCCCATATAGCACAAATAGAAGGCTGATTGAGGTTCTTACGTTTTTTCAATGCTGGCCAACAAGCAATCGAATAGAAAAACACCATCCAAGTAAGCGTCCTTCGAAAACAGTTCTATGAACGCATGCTTTCTATTTGTTTGTTCTATATTTCTATCTTTTATTTCACCTCTAGACACTCACAGCTTGCTTAGTTGACCGACAACAAAACTATCACAAAATTACCTTGGCAATTATTTTCGTCAAGCTCTTAGCCAGCTGCTCATTGTGTAATCGTCTGCAGTCTTCCCTGTAGCAGCTGCCGACTACGAGATGCTTGTTTGTCATGCCTCTAGCTCAGAAACAATGTTGGATATAAAGGAGGCACTTATCCACTTCTTATATCTCACCTCATATGTTCCGCCGTTATTTACTACGCTACTTATTGTAGCTACCCCCTTAACGTGAAACTATGCGCTTCACAAACCCAAATAGGATAAGGAATCAATTTTTGTTGCACCAACTTTACAGTGGGGGGCTTTGATCTTTGGGGGATTTGATGACTAACAAATAGACATGCCAAACGCAGATTCTGACGAACATTACCACATATCGATAAATAGATACGATTTGAATCCTCATCAAGTTCACTATGAGAACGATTTAAGGTCAAAAAAAACGTCTTGCATTAATGGCACAAAGCAAATTACGGTATACTTTCATATAGCTAACAGCAAAAAAAAGTTGTTGTAATTATTTTAATGTGTTTTTCATTAACTTCACTTTTATATTGCGTGCAAACAATCGTACTGGGCTAACTGAAGGCGGCAAATCTCTGAAGGCTAAAAATCCCAGTATTCGCTGAGCCATTTGTCAAGCATAAGGTCAACGCGAAGCGTTTTTAGTTCGTTTCCGTACACAGTCTCGTGAACAGTTTTTTGTATACGTATATATATATAAAGCATTCGGATAAAGTTGACATTTGCATGCGTCTTCTTATGAGAAACCGTTTGTATATGTCATTTATATATATAGAAACGTTTATATGTAGTCGTTTCCTCCGGAATATTTATACACCTTTCCTAATGTTTAACATTGTTCCAAAACTAGCATCACTGCAAACGAAAAATACCGTAGCCGGCAGTTGCAAAACTACTGGCACTTGCCCAAAAAGCAGACGGTTAACGCATTGAAGAAAATAATTATCGTCCTAATAACAGGGAAGTGCCCTTTTCTGTTACAATAAGGAAATAACTAACGGTTTCCTGGAGGAGCAGCACTTTTTGCATTTGCGAGAAAACTTGCAGGATTAATTAGAGCGGTGCGAAATATGATATAAAAACAAAGCAAATTCAAGGAATACATTCATACAATTGCCTTCAGAGGCACTTCGATGCCATCGTATCCTCTTACTCAATTGGTTGAAGCTTGAGTACATTAGCATCGGAGCTACTCAAGACCCTCAATGAAACTTCTATTCACCCTATATTCAGAGAAGCCTAGCATGGATTGTGCAAATAATAACTGGCGACTCAATCAGATATTAGAATATGTGGAACTTTGTTTGCGAATGGATAAGTTACGAATGGTATATTAGTGAAGACGATGTTCCGCAACTTAAACGTTTTCCTTTTCTGTATTTACGCTCTGCTTGTTTATTTAAGAAAAAGCAGCTGTTTTAAACTTTCTATTAGGAAACTTCCGCCACAAAAATAATATAGGTAAAGTATAATCCATACTATATAAAACGCACCCTATTTTACACCAAATTCATTTTCACATACCGCCTGGTAAATTCCTAGGCGAAATATATTTGAACGGCATGCACCCCTTAACTGTTTCACCTTGTCAATAAGATATCTTTTGGCGTCATCGGTTTGATCTTCATTTTGATAATGTCCATCTTTCTAGAGAGTAGCTCGTCTGACGTTCGCAAGCATTTTGTGTTCGGAATAACTAATCATATTATCGGAAAGCCGTCGTCGCCTGTCTGCAGGCTTATAATATTTATATTCAGAGCAAACTGTATAAGCGTGGTAAGTGCGTACGCGCTGCAGTACACGAGTTTCTACTTGGCACTATGTCGTATGGCGCAGGGTTCACCTGTCAGGGTCGGGACGCTAACAGAGACGGGATATGGGCGGAGAGACGCGGAGTCCTGTCAGAGGTGCTTATATGGAGGACGAAATCACATCGTTACTGATACGGTAATTTTTTTATTGATACTACAATAAGCGTTTGCTTATCTTTCGCTGATGTCGCGCTTAAGGTAAGTAGACGTATTTGGTTTTTTAAGAATTAGCGTGTTTGTGCATTGATCGGCCGTTCACACGTAGTTACGCTCGAAAAGCTTTTTTGATAATAAGCGTTCTGAATTTCACAGTAAAAGTGTACTACCGAAAGTAAAGAAAATCGAGGCAAAGAATTGCCCTTGCCATCTCATATTTTGTTTCAAAAACAATATTCTAAGACAGGAACAGTGCAGGAGGGCGACGATATGTAAGAACGTACTTTGGGTGGCAATTTCTCGTTAATTCGCTGTCTTAATGCTGTAAATTTTACGTATCTAACACAAAACCATACGCTCATCATGAAGAATGCAGAAAAATCGTCTTCAAATCCTGTTCAGTGTCTTCGTTCTCGACTAATCCCCGCCGAAGTTAAAAACTTACCCGAAATCAGTTGTTTACTGCATTGCGACTAAGCACGCGGATGCTGAAGAGGCAAAAGCAGATTCTTGCAAACCATAACAAGAACACCATAACAAAACCTCTATAAGGATTCTACAATTAAACAGAACAAATACTTTTTGAAACAGTAACGGAAACTTGTCGCCGGGGTCCAGGTTAGATACCTCACTAGCTAAGCGTTCACGAGAGATCAAGGCTAGTACGACCTGTGATGTGCACTGCGTGTTTTAGGATTGATATCTAAAACAGTTTGTTTTCCTTGGGCAACTAAGTTAACTTTTGAACACAGGCAGAGCAAGAAGGATGGTAATAGTCACCGCCTGCAGAACCGCAGTTGCAGAATGAAAACAGCCTAGGCATGGGCACTTCGAAATAAAAATTATTTTTTAAATAAAAAATGTTTGTATCAGTTTGTTGAATCCGTTATCATCTATATATTGTCATCTAAAAGCCCGCAAGCACATAGCGCGTAAGATAACAGCTCAGCTCCAGTAACGTTAGGATGAACACTCATAAACTATATAATAGGTTGGATTTAATTGTCTGTGTACACGGACGCTGTAAGGTATTTAAGTATCTAAAATATAATCTCGGTCAGATATTTAGATTTCTTCTGTGGTCGAATTTCCCTGAAAATTACCGCTGTCGGCTTTTCTAAATAATATATTTACTTGCAAGTTCGCTCATAGGCGGATTGGAGTTACAACATGGACTCAGTAAAGCATACACTCTTATGACATCAAAAATAACCTGAGTGTTTCGAATCATATTAGTAGTTCATCAATATACATTTATCGCTGCTGTCAAAACCGAAGGTTTTTATACACGACGTATTTCTGATGCTAATATCTGATAACCCAACGCCGTGCCAGAAGGTACCAGTTCAGTTTTTAAAGCCATTAGATTCAGGTTAAATCCGATTTTTTGTTAACACTTACAGCCTAATAATTGTCTACGATCTAAATGATTTGTATAGTTAAAAAAGGGAAGGAACTGGCAAAAAAATGTAGATGTTAGAAGAAGATCTTGACTTCCAGAGACGCTGCCGTGCAGTAGGTCATTAGCAGCCTTTTAAAAAGGTTTTGTTTCAATATAAATAGGGTTTTTATAGGGGATATCGTTAATGTATGCGAGTAGCTGAAAGTTGTTTGTTCGAAACGAAAGTTCTTTCAGTATATAGGAGTGGTTTATTAAAATGGGTGAGGGCCAGTCCTCAATAGACTTGATCTTCTAATTTATTTGATTAAAGTTAACATCTACCTTTATCTTGCGCTTCACTATCAGTCCATTCGAATTCGAAATAATGCTTCTCATTTTTCGTTCTATATATCTATAGACCGGATCAGCAGAACGTTCAAATTTTAGTCTAGCTTCGTATGAAATGGTACTTTCCTTTTTTCGAACTTGTAATCTGCTATCGAGAATTGTGGATCCCAGAATACCCCTATCTTAATCTTGCAAAAAAAACATACCTCTAAGTATACTCATGAAGTATCCTCCTTCAGCTGATTTAGTTCCTACACTGAGTTAGTGCCCTTTCCACTACTGATTTCGTACTCATATTTCGAATGCCTGAGTCTCAAATTATCCGCAGTTTCTATTAGAACGTGCGTTGTTTAGCTGCGTCTGTATACAAGACACGAGAAAGTTTTTTTCAAGTTCTCTTGACATTTACCGGAATTCTCTAGACATCAGTACATAACGAGGTGTGTCTAGACTCTTATTATTGGCATTCTGGTAAAAACTATGGTGGTTGATTACAATTCGAAAGTCGCTCTTGTTTTCTAATCAGTATAAAACTATTGTAGAAGGGCAGATATTTAGTAGAATAATATAGTTAGGTATGTGTGACTAATTTTTTTTTCAATATAAACTGTGTTTTTTTCTTTATTTAGGTTATGTAAATTTTTTTACCAAATACTATTACCTTATAATTTTGAAAGGAATAAATTATTATGTTATTAAAAAATAGTATCGCTTTTATACACGCAATGGAGCTAACTTTAACGGGTTATGATTTTTGGATATTTACCAGTTTCACTAATGCTCCTAATGTATTCTTTGTGGCAGATACTATCGACTGCGTGTCTGCCAACTGATTCCCCACTAACGGTAACTGTGTTACATTCGCGTTGTTCGTGCAGACGCTACAAGCCAAAATGAAGACATTAGGAGAATATGAATCATTCGGTTACGATAATTTGATAGCAGACCTGATAGGATTATTAACTAAGACCTCATTATAAACCTTCGTTCTAATTCCATGATTCATTAACGAACAATTAAAATTTGGCTATGTTTTCAGTGGTACGGACTCTGTCAAATTGTGGGAATTGCCTATAGGCCCCCCGTTGAACTTTCCGAAGGTTTTAGCAGGATTCACGGGCTAGCACACAGTAAAAGTTTATATATAGAACATTTTTGTTCTACCTTTTACCATCTGACTTATCAAAGCATCAGTCCCGCGGCCGTCGACGAATATCTGCCTTTGTTACACGGATGTTGGCGTCAAAAAACAGATCCAGCTCAGAGCGACCGTCTCTTAATAAATGTTCGTAAGTTAAAAACTCGTTTCTATATATGTGTTGGAATACGAATCCATAAGCGCGCTTTATAGCAGAGATAGTGACCGTTTCATGTTTGCCGTAACGCCGTTACTATTGCGCAGTGCTATTTTCAACAAAATCCTTATAAATCATTTTGTTGAACAGCATTTGGTGTTTCTATCATATAATGTAATTTCGATAAGTTGTGATATGGAACAGTACGAAAGAATCAAGTACGCTGTTATTTAGACACATTCACCATGCATAGTTTCAATACGATGGTCTGTCAATGCTGGCTATTTGGAACGTACGCTAATGAATCGATCAAATCACAAGAATATCATCGCAGTTGCGTGTCGGACGTGCCAAGCAATCGGACACGTCAGTGTCTGGGCAGCGCGTGGAAACTCATACACTAAAAAGTTCAACGTGGAAAAGTTATGCAAAGTCGGTACGAGACAGCTCTAAGTGTGCAACACTTCGAACACGCAGCAGAATGACTCTAGCGAAACTCCTGCCTGACTCCTGCACCAGGCCATTGCATCGTATTGTATGATACAATATTTTGAATTAAGCTCACTTCTTAGCTAATCATAGTCGTAGAAATACGTAGACGTTCCTGGTCTCCGCAGTCAACGATTGAGCCCACTATGGACTGCTATGATGTTGTTTTGGGGACAGCGCTGACCACAAATCCAGCCCTGAACGATTGCTATGATAAATCATTGAGGGTCGATGAACATCCCATAACCCACTGACGGAAAGTGGGTAATAAGGATCATTGCCACGTACTACCGTAGTACATTTTCTCATGGATTTAATTTTGTAATTCTAGTCGATATTCTGTGTATCTATGTAAAGATCAGCTATGTACTCTGTTCACTTCTCTAAGTCCTCCAAAGGGTCCGGCACGTAGCGCTTGAGCTGAACGAACGGCAAGATCTAAATGAAGCTCGGAGCTTCGCAGGCCTCACTTCAGCAGACACAAAATGGCAGTAAATACTTCGGCTAATCGAATCGACGCCAACGAATAGGACAAACGATGAGCGTGAAACTAAAATCAGGGTAACATTAAAGACACGTTTGGAACAAACTAGAACTATAGGTACTGAGTACCATTTTTATGTAATATTCTTTTAGGAAATATAGTCAGAGAATATCCGAGTGTTTTATGTGTGTGAGCGGTAAATAGTAGAGGCAACCTCAACGTTCCGATTCAGATTTCCGTTAATTAATATTTGCACTAACACATTAACAGGAGTACAAAGGGCTTTGTTGAAACAATCCGCTCCTGCTTGTTCGGTTTGACCAGACGAAATGCCTCAATAAAGAATGACCTACCGAAAAGGTACGGTAGCTATATTAGCCTTAAGTGGTCCTGAAAGATAGCACAGACTAAGGAGTCAAGCTAGAGTTTACGTGATATAAAAATACCGAACTTGATTGTTGGGCTGGTGATGGCTGGTTTATAGTGCACACATTACGTTGCTGTAGATATGAAGCCTGGACAATCTACTGATCTACCAGCTATCGACGATAACGACTAATTGTTTTCTCTATTGGTCAAGAGTGTTACGGCACGCTTTTTTTCGTCACCATTTGTATAGATGATTCAAGTGTTATATTCCATTGTCGACATTGCTGGTAGCCAATGAAAATCGAAACGGTAAGAAAACGAAACGGTAAAATTTAAAGTACACCATTTAGGCAATTCTCCAAATTCACCGCGGACCAATATGTCTGCCCGGCAGAAGAGTTTACGAGAAGAGCTGACGGCGTATATCCCCGAACTGCAGGAGGCGGATCCATGGGGCCAGATCGTCCAGCCACAGGAGGCAGATACTATATTTATGAAGTATATCGCGCAATGGCTGCAGATTCTTCGCTCTAAATGTAGGCAAACGTTTCCAACCGCGTACGCTGCGATGGAAGCCCAGCAGTTTAGAGGATACGCTGTCACCCGCCTGCTCGAGCTAACATTAACTGGCATAGCAATGTACGGAGCAGTAATGCTTCTCGGTGGTTTGTTTAAATTCAGTCAGCCCCCTCGTCCTTACAGTTGCGGGGGCGGTGTTGTTAATGGCGGCAAGACTAGTGCATCAAGGTTTCCTGGTACTTCGAATCCAGCTTCCTATCGCTCTTATGGCTCTTACCAAGATCTTGTTTCATATTACCCCACTTGTGCATACGGTCCTAACGCCCACTACTTCTCGGCGGCTGCCGACGCCCCTAAGGCGCCATATCACTACTTTTAGTAACCCACTAAGGTAAATCGCAGCCGAAAAACACCGTCTGAACAATGTGACAAGTACCATTTCTGCGCGAGATTCAGTTTGACTGGTAACTTGGGAAAATATGTATATATATAAAAGAAATACTTAAACAAGCAGTGGCGTCCACTTGCTTTAGATGTTAGGGGAGACACTCTTGGCAGTAGATGTACAAAGAAACGGTATTTAGAGCGATAAATAACTGTATGAAATATTACGTCTTATACTGCCGCTAAGTAAAACGGATTGCATTTCATAGTACGAAGTGAACTATATTTTCTACGAGCGGTTTTCAACCAAGACCACGCTATCACTATCTTAATTGTTAAACTGGACTATTGCTAGCTGTAACGAGTTACGGATTCGATAAGTAGCGTGGACAGAAAAAAAAAATTTTGTATAACAGATATACAGGCTGTTGGGAAAATTCTGGAAAGTAATCGCTCTTTTAATTAGATATACGTAAGTGTTAAATTCCATTTGGATATTCCATTTGAATATTTTGCTAATCGTTCATTGCAACGATCATTAAGAGATGGTGCATGAGCTCGTAACGCAGCTCATGCTTGTACATATCGTGCTTTTATTATTTTGATTTAGGTTATTATAGGCAAGCTGTCCTATTTTCGCAAAAACTAGTCCGCTGTGTCCTCATGCGAACACGCAAGGTAGAAACGCTGTCTAGCCGTTGAGCAGTAGTCGTTGAATACAATGATATGTTTCAAGAGATGTGTGACGCGTATCAATCGCACAGATTAAGGAACGGAAGCGGAAAAGAAGTGAGCGTAAACCAAACAACAAGAGCCAGCAGCCTGAGTCATTGTTGAAGTGGAGGTACTTAGAACCGCTATACTATGTATTCAACAAACAGAAGAATAAAGGCCGTAAGCCCTTAATGAACTACGAGCCCTAATAGGAACTTCTTCATGGGATATACTAAATTGCGTTACATGAGGACTGAATAATATTGACTGCATTCTATGTCGATTCGAGTGGAACAGACCGAACACATACTTCACAAATACGACCATGAGTATCGTTTGACGTACGTATACTATTTGTTATTATGATATATTTTTACAGTATTACGTTTTGTTGACTCCACTGCAGGAGAAACAGTTGCCAGAGGCATGGAACACATCACCGCTTTTAGCCTGTGGGTAAAGCTTGTGTTCAGCGAAAGGAGGGAGCTGGACCTGTATTTGGCAACCGAAATTTCAACAACAACAATGTATCTCATGAAGATGATCTAGCACCCCTACAATCATAAGCAAGGCGAGCTGCCTCGGTGCATTGCTACTGACGTTAGCCGCGGTAGTTTTCATGCGATCTAGTGTCTAAAAATTGAATAGTCTGACAGACTGCTTCATAAACAATTCGACTGCAAAATACGGTGATCGATAATTTTTCTAATTATCTGTAAGCCTTTTCGGCTACCGGTTTTGTGTTTACACCTCTGGAGATCATAAATAAGGCACAAAGAATATTGTACTTGTTGACTACTTTCTTTAAAAATCCTTATTGAATTCCTTCGGGATGTTTAATACTTTGCTCTGATACGCCCAACGCCACTTATAACTTTAAGTACATTCTGAGATATTGCATTATAAATGCTCAAAAAATAGGGTTACTGATATGTAATTTTAGAATCATATCTTTCCAAAGTTAAGGTTCTCATATTCTAAAAATCCGGTAAGCAGCTAGCTGCTTCATGAATAAACTGAGCAACTAGCTTTCGTTCTAAACATAGCACACTTCGGCATAGCTATATCGTTATTTTGTTTATAATCCTTCCACAAATCGGAGATATTATTGTTAAGTATCGAAGCTCAGAATCTTGGCTACGTTACCTGCGTTAATGGCGCCTATTTTTAGGAATGTTTTTTTGATTTCACGTAAAAGACGCGGAATAATTGCCCTACTCTATGAGAAAAACCTCAAAAATCTGGCACACAACAGTATTTCGTGTGAAGTTGTATACAGCACGTTCAACGGACTTGCACTACGCAATAAGTTCATAACATTATGCGGCGATATTTTTGGGCATCCAGTGTTGTTAACACTCCTACACCACAAAGGCCTGTTTCAGGCTGCCTTTGGTCTGCACCTGAAACATGAAGGGGGCTCCATTTCAATCCTCTCTGTGTTCTCTTGGGTTATGTCGGTCTATTAATTTCTGTCACATCATTAGCTGAATGAGAAAAGGCATCCAGAGTTTTCATTTTTCCAGGACGTCAAACGTGTCGAGAACTGACAACCTGTAAATATGTCATAAGCAGGAAAAATTAAACTTTCTGAACTAACTGCTGACGTTAAAAATACACTAATGAACGTTGTGAAAGAAGGGAGATTTTAGTAAATGAGAGAATAAATTTTTGCCCATATTTGGCCATCAACATCAAGACCGTAATCTGTTTATCTATCATGGTCGTTGACACAATACGACTGGCTGGATACGGTTATATTATTGAAAAATATCTAGAGATACTACTATTAGGTTATATTTCCTGCTAGGTCAACTAGCACTGGCTTCTCCTATTAAAAATCAAATTTGAGTGTAATTGACTAGCGGTAAAGATTGCAAATCTAACGCTTTGCGGGTCGGCCTCTGAGAAAAAGGAAAAAAATAGCTACAACATTTCGACTATTAGTTTGTGACCTATCGCTCTGCAAGCATAGACGGTTTTTTTCGTGTCGAGATGAAGCAAGTGCTGGAGATATGCTCCACGGGTCAACCAACGTTGCCAAGTGGTAATATAGAAAGCAAATGACGCGTGAGGAAGCTGCACCAAAAGCCCCTGGAAAAAACCAACGAAAATTTGCTGCTTTGGAGGAACATAATGAAATGGCAGAGGCCTTCACAGAGAAAGCAATAAAAAATGTTAACGATAGTTCGATGCCTCTTGGCGGTGATTTATGGCGGTAACATTATATAATACGAAGCTTGGAACTTGGCTCTATACTAGAGCTGCATTTCATGGTCGGCATAGGGCTTAGTTGGCGAGCTACGGAATCTGGTTAGCGCCCATAGTTCCAATACAGATACTTGAAGGTTTCTTGACTATGTAATTTACGATGATTTAATTTATGATTTACGAAAATCCTCAAGGCCATGACCCAAGGCGCATTCAACCAGCACATCGTTTGAGACTATCCAAGACATTAAAGTTAGTTACGATGGCCTGATATATCGCCTATGCGATACAACGTTTTTAGCTGTGTAACTTTCCTATCCCAAGGGGGCAATTTCGTATTCATCGGCTATGAATAGCCCAGGGAACATGTATAGTCTCCGATTTCACAAAGAAAAACTATCCATTTCGATAAGACTCATACAGTCAGCTGTATCAAAGAAAAATGTATAATACTATCGACGTCACTGGCTAATTCAAAACTATCGTAAGCGGAATTTGTAGCACAGATTTAGATTTTTCTATTTTCGAACCACAGACAACAGCAAACGAAAGTAAAAGAAAACGGTGAAACTTCTGCTAATGGATTTTTGAAAAGTTTAACATTCAGTAGGTTCAAGATCAGATTTAAAGCTTAGCTTCAAACCATTGCTTGATAAATGTACGTTAGTTGACATGAGGATATTACAACTTCGTAGGAGACAGATATTTCAGGGCCGCTTCTTCTAAGGCTCTCAACTGAAGCACGCTAGGATATATTATAATTCGTGATCATGATTTGTGATATTGAAGCTGATAGCTGATAGAACTTATCATTAAATGGTTAGCTATGAATAAATTATTACTTATATTTACTCATTTTGCTACGCGGCAGATAAAGTGCTAGTTTCGTGATAGCGGTAACACAAGAAGCCGGACCTATGACACTTGAGGGCAACGCTTATGTATTATTAGTTTGTTGATTTTTCTGGAACTGAGGAGGGCTTACGACTACAGCGCGTCACACTATATGACTTTGCATTACATAGTGTGCTTAATTTTTGTTTCATTGCCATAGGCAATAAGCTGACGTGGCTAATCACGGCTTGTCCTCCGGGGCTTCACGTATGTTCTTTCTTAATCAGCCATCACATCCATGCGGGACAGATGTCGTGTTGACACTTCACAAAACGAATTGGACCTTTTTCGTACCCAGCATGATTATGCGCCTTTTTACACTGGCAGTCAGATAACCACATGCCTATAGAAGAAGCCACGGCAATTAAAGCTACCGAGCCGATAGCCATAACCCTCATAAATGTGAAACCGTTCGCATCAGTTTCAGCCACGGCAGCCCCTCCAGAACCCCTAATGGGTCCGTAATTTACTGGTAACCTGCTCTGCGGCAAAGGTTTGGACCGCCACCACATTGGCTGATTTTGATCCAAATCTACAGCAGGATTGCGCATTTCAAGACGACTGCGAATAAAATCTGTTTCGTTAGTGGCGGGCCTTATATAAGCCGAAGGTTAGACATTACGGCCTTACCCCGCTTCGAAAGGCAAAACACATGTCGTTGTTTTTCAGCGATAGCTCTGTGAGAACCAGCTAATGCTGTACACGGTACAGCCTCCAAAATAGAACGTGGAAAACACGTAGCCTGCTTGTCTGACAAATCAAATGCCGGGACAGCGGTAGGAAGTTTGAAATGGACAGGGCGGTATCGGTAATAGGCAAGATTCAGCTAGTAGATGTAACGGGCGCCCAAAGTCTCACGATCGAAATCTATCAGCACGCTATGCGGGGTATAGGACTCTACCCATAACGTCTAGTAGTGATAACTAATTTCTGTAGGTTAAAGTATTCTTATAGATAATGTTATATTAATGTATCCTTTATCTTATTTAAGCAATGGACAATGAGTCTGTATGCGAAAAGTACCATATGTGTCGAACGGAGCCTGAGTCTAAAAAGGTCAACGGAGAACACCGACGGCACCTGACGATTGCCTGCCTTCTCCAGTTGGCGAACAGCTAAGCGACAAATTTACGGCAGGCTCCCATTGTTTATTTATGATTTGGTTTTTATTGCAAATGACACGAGGATTTAATAGTTGGCTTAGGCGAACCTTGATCATTGTTTTGATGTTCGTATCGACCCGAAATTGTTAGTGTTATGGGGTGAGGACCTTTGTAATCTGCAGTCGTATATATAAGTGCATTTGCACGAGTTACATGCGCGAATATGCTTAAACATTCAGTGTTTTGGCCCATTTTCCCATGTACAAAAACCAGATAGTCGATTGATATCATACAGCAGATCTTTAATGCTATATGGTCGTATATCATTTGAACGTAATAACATTTTTTAAATTCAATTATTGTTAAGTGACATACAAATTTATATATTGTCATACCTTCTTTAGTTTGTGGGACGAAAGCAGGTTGCACTTGAACCGTGCAAAAGACACCCTGTCTGAGGAGATTTATAGCAGTTTACTTATAAGGACATTATTTAAAGTCCAACCGTAGCCATAATGAATCTGTAGGTACGTCAGCCCAAATTTAACTTCTGTTTAGGCAGAAAACTGTTTATAGCAGCCGTAGCTCTATCCAATTAGACCGACGTACACGGGATCGACAACCTCTTTTGCTACATCTCTCAAACGCGCACACAGTTGTTACGTCTATACTTGGGTTTTCGCCCACGTAAATCGACTTTTGTTACGTCCTATATATATCACCTACAGAAGAATCATGTAACAAGCATTTTGAGCAACCTGATAGTGCCTTGATGTCGATAGTACGTGGTCGTAGAATTCTTCTAAAAAGGAACAAGTCCCAGTTTAAAGCAGTTAAAGAGCTACGTACTCTTGAAAATTGGGCATTTGAAGCTTCTGAGATGTAAACATTTACTTTTGTGCTTCTTTACGTTTCTCTACGAATTTCGAATGAAAATGAATTGTGCGAAAAGTTAACAGAAAATATTGACTTTATATTTGATTCCGATCTGCTAATCTGAATCTTTTCTTTCATTCGAAATATCTGAAAAATTGCCGATTGTTCAGAAAATGAATTAGCAGGGAACAGTAAGGCAGGCTTCACTAGGATATAGAAATCACTGTGATAGACGCGTTTCAGGTGTCCGTAGAGCATCTCGTATTCAATAAAATGGCAAATTGTATTTCAGAAAATTTAATTTTACATAATTAAAAATCCAACCAAATTATACATATAGTTTTCTACAAATTCATACGCAGATACCGGCACTAGTAGAATAACTCCCTGGAAAAATCTCCATCGTACACAAAGATATACAAACACGTTTTTCTACTATATCATATTATCTTTAATAATAATGAGTTTAGTCGAAAAGTCTACGAAGAACACCCTATAGTTCTTCGACCAGTTCAGTGGTTCAGTGGCATCGATTGTTTAACTTGCAATACTGGACGCTAAATACTCGTCGCTTGAAGTTAGCGCTCTTAACTTAGCCTTTGCCCCCATAAAAAGAAATGAAACAGGTCAGTCATTCGAAGCGCGTCTCGCTGCCAAATCTGCCATTATTTTTCGCTTCTTTTTAATGAAAGAGCATTAGTGTATTGTCTATAGCCCGTCGTTCTGATAGGATGAATTGTAGCCTAGCAGGAACACGAGAAAGCCTAATAGAATAATGATCATTTAATCGTTATCATTGAATTACCATTTGTACATCTTTTATTTTATCTGTCCTAAAAAAAAAAACGCATTTTCAAAAAGTTCCTGTACAGCATGCTCACTATTTGGCTAACTAATAGTATACTTGAATTAGGATTTCCCTGAATATGCCTGGCTAAAGTGATTGTGATTCTGCCTTACCCCATATTAAGCCATTTCATTAAGTTCCATCTGTCCCCAGCGTACGCTAATAACTTCTTATGCCTACCTCGTTTCTTGTTACATCGTGTTTTTTTTTTTTTAACTAAACGAAATAGATAATGATTCGCTCAAAAAATATATATATGAGTATACGAGTTTAGAAACGATAAGTAAGCCTGCTTTGCCAGGGTTCTAAAAAATAGCATCAAATGAAAAACACGACCCTAGATAGCCTACTTCGTAGATTTCATTACCTAACATTCTCTATATTGTCTTTATTATGCAGAACTGCACCTTTGATACACTGAATATTATTAAGGCCTGAATCCTTTGGATCAAGTGATGGAAGTAGCAGCCCCGCAGGTATGGTTTAGTTTCTAATCAGATGGAGACTGAGGTGGTCTAGATTCGAATCCCAGCAAAGAAGCGTTTTGTTAAAAAGCGACTCCTTAATCTATTAGAAGGTGCGATGTCTTAGTTACGATTTGTTAATAGCTCTATTGTCATTTAAAATACATCGATACACTATCGTTGTAACGTTTTCTACTGAAGATTGAAGCGGTCATCGTGTCGTCGCACGAGGCCGACAAATAGGCTTAATCGGCCCGCCGTATTTACATTTACTAATAGACATGTATGTGTCAGCTGCTTGTCGCTAAAGTAATTACTGTTGTTGTTGTTTTACCCACAATATTACTAACCGAAATTATGAACAGAGAGGTGAATATGAAATATGAGTTTGATTTCAAAGTGCTTATTTTTTTCTTCTTCCCTCTACTTCCTTGAGGGACCTACCGTATGCTCTGATAATGATTTCGTTATGTCTGACTTAGGTGATTAGGGCCATGATGTATACAGACCAGGACCATTGCACACAACGCCTAGACGCTTTCATACGTAACGCACGCACGCAAGCTTCTACTAATTTCCTATACAGCACGAAGACAAATCCTATAAACGTTTTACACAGAGTGGTTTTTATCGTCCGTATCATAAATTAAGTGGCTGAAAGAGGTGGTTGTATCATGCAGTTTTATTAAAGAGGATAGGTTACAATTCACGACAAAGGAGCGTATCTAAAGGGACAGGCTTGCTTGTTTGCTCTTTTCGTTTTATTGCTAGCTTTAACTCGTGGCTTGTGTAACTGATTACGCAGACGTAATTGTATGCAGATGTACGAAATAACGAAAAATTATTGTATAATGCTCTGATATGTTCCAAATTTGCCTTTATTTTATCCTGTCGGCAATCTGCCAGTGCACGTCCTTCACACGTACGCTATAACAGTACGTGCTATATCCATGCAGCTGACAAATTCAATGTGTCTGAAAGGCTAACGTCAAATAGAGGTCGCCGCTCGAAGACCCACGTAACAACACAATCGACTCGAACTCGGAAGTTCAATTTGTGCTTCTTTGCCCCATATAGTAATTGAGTTCTGCCACACATTTCTAAGCCGCGTACTATACGAGTATAAGGCAACGATTAGAAATGCGCAACAACACGTCGCATAAAAATAATGCGATTCAGACGCCCCAATGTTCAGGGTTGTAATTTAGCCACACCATGGCAAATTTGGTTTCCATCCAAGTATAACCATCTTGCAGTCGAATGTTGGCATACAGTCAAATTACACCTCTTAAATAGCAGCTAACACAATTATAATAAGGTCGTCATATTTATAATCGTATTATTACCAACGGCTGTGCCGTTTTATGGCTAGGGGGGCAACGCCAGAGGGAACTGGGCGTAGGTAGGGTCGAATCTCGCAAACATTTCGGCCCTTTATGCAAATGGCGTCATTTGCTATATCGGCATTTTAGTAGGTAACGACCCCTATCTCTTACTCGTAACAGAAGTAAGCATAAAATGTCGTTAATGATAAACAACGCTGCAATGTGCTTACGCAAAAAACAGTGATGTTGGGAGAATGATGGTCCGCCCACGACCATTCAACGCAGATGCGAGTCGTGTCTTAGATACCGGTAAGATACCGGGTAATATCCCAGATGTTACCCAACAAACATCTGGGATATTCTAGCTCGTCATGTTTCGGCCAATGTGCTACAATTTATACAGATCTCAAATATAAACACATCTTATTAGAATTCGAATTATTATTTATTATGCGTTCGTCGAGTTCCAATGATTTGTCATCAGGTGCTACCTACAGAATAGTCTTTTGATGAGCTCGAAAAAAGATATTCTATCCTTATAGCATACCTTTGAAGGATAAAGTCTAATTAGTGTAAGGCTATTCTGTATATCCGCCGTTATAATATTATAGCTTCGACCTACTTTTCATGCAACCTAAATTTCTAACCACAAGAAACACTACAGGTTCCTGCTGAAACCGTTATATACGGGTCAGCAAGCATTTCGAAACTGGCTTAAAAAAATCCAATAACGAGAGTCGAACTAAGTTTTCAATTCGCGCGCATCTAAGAAAAATCTGAAAGTTTGATAGTCTTAAAATCATAAATCAACGTTCTGTTGCAGCGAAAAAGAAGGCAGACTGGCCCAGATAGGTCTTCTGTAACATAACCCAAACTTTCGCTAGATATTTCTTAAATCTATTATAAAAGCAATTGCAAAGACGCCATTCGACATGCTTATGGTCAATACTCAAGAGGGTAAAACAACTTGCAGTCACTCAAAACACGGCCGTCAGTAAGTTACATTGAAGCCTCATTGAAGTTCGAAAAGGGCTTCAATGTTACTGAATACGGTGGCAGCAGGAGTCGAGTGTATTTACGTCAGCGTCAAAGAGCCTGATTAAAGTTGTAAGTGTTCTAATAAGAACATGTGTGTATTCATGAAGAAACTAACATTGTATTAACTAAAGGCTTCTATTTGAAAGGTGCGTGTCGTCGACTCACAAAGTGCCTCGGATCAGCATACAAGGGGAGACCCAGAAAACGACGGGTTTTGACCATCGGTTGTCGATAGAACGACGAAGCGTACGGCCCGCGACCACACGTACTATACGCGGCGTTTGTGATGGTATCCAGATGGCTGTTTGGACAACTGTAAGCCGAATGGCAGAGACCTTTTACTTTGAGCAGACATTATTTTTCAGGGCAATAGAGTCATTGCTATGGAAGCCCAGCACTCCTTTTGAAGCTTCTGCTATCCGTCAGCGTATGTAGTCAAGTGTGTCAGTGGACTGCTATGAGCTTCGATAGCGCGTTTCTCTGCTGTTTGCTGCAGTAGACTGTCATTCCGTATGCAATGGTTCCCCATATTCTTGATCGATGAAACAAAATGTTTCTAACTAAAATCGATTTCTAAAACGATACCATAAGGTGATATTAAGGTTCCTATCATCAGTGTTATTATTAATTATTCAAGTCTGATTGTATCAACATTGAGTTTGGAGGTAAGAGTAGGCAAATGACATTGCGTATATGAGGAAGACAATTTACAAATATATTGATCACGCAAGCTCTGCTCAAAAGAAGTTACACGAAGTCTTGGGCAGCTTGCACAAAGGAGATCAACTCTTAATTGAAATGATCACAGTGCCATATTGTATCAATATCTTCCCTATTCAAGGAACAGAAACGTCATTGTCTCAGGTAACCTTAGCCTTCATACACGATTCGTTTCTATAGTAGAACAAACCTACACCTGGTCTGGTCCGAACTTGTGCCTAAAACATAACATTTTACCCCTACCAGAGCTCAAGCCTCAGACCATATCCGTCCTTTACAGATGTAATCTTACATGACGGTGAACTGCTATTTCCTTTTGTAGAAGGAAGTCCGCCAGGGAAGGTCCTTACCGTTTGATACTGCTTCACACCCACGAGGCTGCTTAGATCTCACTCTACTAACAATCGATTGGCATTTATGAGAGTCGATGTGGGTTTGTTATTTGGCTTATGGAGTCCTTTTCACGTTTGCTTACTAGGCCATGGACTAGGCATTGTTGCCACACACTGAACGGGTCGTTGAACAAAATCAATCCGAGGAAGCAGGAACGATCCGATTAGACATGAGATCAGCTATTGGATAACACAGACTTTAGGGTGAATTCTGTCTGGGTCAATGTTGAAGATTAGTGGGTTGGCATTTAATAAGCTTCGTTTGTGTTATTTGTGCATTGATTATCAATTGTCTGTTAAATAGTGAATTTAGTCGATTGATTTTTCGATAGATACATTCTGTAGGATTGTCAGGAACGTTTTGCCTAACTGTTGCACGTATAGTATGTACATCTCATATGTGTGACGGAACGATTGTTAGATATCTTTAAAAGAACTATTGTTCATTACGTAAACTTGGATGTGACATTAGTCGGTGAACATGATAGGTAGTAAGACTATGTTTGACTGTTACGCCAATCCTAGAGGTCGCGTAGTATCCTGTGAATTGCTAGGAAAAGAGCGATGTCGCTTGAGTCTGTGAGCGAGCGACAAAAATGGCTCGATTCGATTTATCATTGGAAAAATTGATTATCCCATATTTGAAACTTCGATGCCGTGCACTCTAACTAGTTAGACATCAGTTCACTCACCTGGCCGTTATAAAGATAACTTCACGATAGATTAAAACGGTCCGTCGGTGGTGTCTATAGACCGAATCTGCTCACAAGCAAATTTTAAACGGGCTAGGAACGGGTTGCATTGTAAAAAGCTAATATCAGATTGGCTCAGTGTTAGATTGTCCGCGTCCGGACAGACACCTCTAGAGGGCTATTTATAATAAATCAGAGGAACGCTCACCGAACATAATCTGTCGACCGATGCAAAACAAAGATCTCATAAAGTGAAAATGCCATTTACTATTTACGAAAAAAGATTTCAAAAGTCGACTCTATTAAAAATATTCTACAGTAACATTAAAGCCTATTTTAACATTTGTTACGAGATCTACTACAACTGATACTAGTTTTCAACCCAAACAAACCCAGGTTGGCTTCGGCAGAAAATGATAACTATTTCGCAGAAAAGTGTTTCCTTTTTGTCTGGGTTAAACTTCCACAGATTGCTCGTCAGATCGCGTCGGGCGCATAGTTCGCGCTGGTGTCTGCCATCTTTAACACCTTGGCCGTGTGTCCTAATCTTGTTTGTCGCACTCCGTTTTTCCTGCTTCGTATGCTGAGAGCAACGCCGGAACGCGCCGAGACCATGACGCCATGTCACCTTCAGGGTATGTTTATAGTAGAACATGCAATTTTTTTTCAAATTAAGTGAATTGTTTCACTGCGTATCGCTTCCGAAGGAAAAAAATAACGTTTGTATAATTTAGCTGGCTGCTCAGTTCTTCGTCGAAGCTGCACGCTGCGACCTACGAGCGCCTACTTCGAGAGTAAGAACAGATTGTTCGCAGCCAGCAGTTTCTAGGAGAAGGCTTCTATGAGAACTCAAAGAAGTTTTTTTAAGTCGTAGTCCTTTTCATCTAGTTGATTTACGAAAATCTTTGTTGTGTTTTGAATAAACACAACATATATATATAGTAAGGAAGCCATTTTTCACCATATGAGACCTTTATGAGGATGTACTTTTCATATCCATACATATAGGGTCTTCCCGAGTCCGTTTCATGCTCAAGTATTCTCTGATACGTCTTAGCCGTTCATAGTGCTCAGATCGTGTCTGTAGAGGAGATCAATGCAATACGAAGACATCGAATGAATAAGCCAGCAAGTACATGACATCTTCCCTTTTTCGAAGCATCATACTTCCATAGAATGACAACAAGGTAACTAACTTATTTTTGCCATAAAAGTTAATGACAGTAGCCAGATCTCACAATAGCTCTAACAGCTATTTATTTGTCATCTCTATCAGGCACTTTTTCATACAGGTACTTATTTCAAAAGCTTCACCAGAGAAGTAACCAAACGGACAGCTACAAACAGACAACAAAATTCACTTTGATATGATATAATTGATATGTGAGATTTAGCATATCCATAACAACGAGATTATAGGAAATTAGTGGTTAGAGATTTTGAGGCAGATATTGGTAACGAAGGTCGAAGAAACAAACGATAATGAAAAACGTAAGGAAGAGGCGGACAAAGCGCGCAGCAGGGGAACAGTAAGAGACCCCTATGATCTGATTGCTATTGAAGCGGAGTTGAGCAGTCAGAGGAAAAAGGACCCAGGAGTTTCAAGATTAACAGGTAGGGAATTGCTTCGAAAGATTTAGAACTGTTTTGTCTTGCAGTCATGATTCCTTCAAAAAGTTACGCAATGAGAAAATAAGTACGTTTGAAGGAAGATTGCTAGACTGAAGAAAACTGATTCTTTCTTAGGTAGTGTACTGGACCAATGATGAACTATATCAGCTGTACCACATAGAAATGGCAATACACATAGAATTGCTATATCAGCCCAAAATAACGACTCTCTATATATATACTGTTCTAGCCATCAGAGGTTTATCATTTACTCGTGGGTTTCTATGCTGTTTTCGTTGGGTCGTTCATCGTTTTCCTCTACTCGGTCGTGCGCATCTTGAATGTCGCCTGCTGTAAGTATTTCAGAGGTGCCGCGTGGACTTTAGAGGTCATTTGAAGAATCTAACATTTTGTTCTAATTGACTGAAAGTTGTACCGTTTTCATAACTTATTAGATCATAACTTATTAGCACTGCTCATTGAGACCTAACAGTAGCGCAGGACTAATTGTAATCCTCGCAAGTTTGCCTACTAAACTTAAGATGTGAATATCTGGGTTCAAAATCTAGCATAGACACAATTCGTTCCGTGATGGAAACCAGCCTCCTGAAGTCGTGCTTAAGGCAGAAGTGGACGTAAGATCGATACATATCTAATTAATGTAGCCAAGCGTACATTATATTTGTCAGGATAGCGTTGACATTTTGTGAATAGTGTACTGCATACAGGATATTTTCGTGGAAGTCGTTCATCGTTTACAAACTGTTATGGTATACCTTGCTTTTTAGGCAAGTTGACCTCACACTGATTAGAATCGCTAAAGTGATTCCTGAGTAATCCGATCGATTACATCATTTAGTTTCATAGAAGGATGGATTATTTTTTAAACGATTTGGTATATAAAGGAATCTAAGATATTCTACTGTAAGTGAACGGACTTTACAGTTCTGTAACCCCAAAAAAATGGTTTTTGTACCTCCTTGATGGAAAGTCTGGTGATTCTCGGTTCCCTATAGTTGGTAGCTTCGTTTGTTCAGAGACCGTTTATGTGACACTTATGGGCAAATCTAAGAAAAATATTTGCGCCTCCATTTTAGAGATAAGGCAATATGCAGACAGGAAAATTGCTAAAACTGGAAAACAACTACCATAAAGAAAGCAAAGACATACATGTGGTCCTTGTTGCAGCCACTCTTGGCGCCGTGAGACGCGATTCAGGATACGTGCATAGCAGTACACTTATGGGCGATCTATGTCAGAAAGTTTTCATGAGAGCTCTTAATATCAAGAGCTAGTAAATGCGTATGTGAGTAAATAAAAATGGCTTATTTATATTAAGCTCGACGTTTGGAGTAGGCCATAATCTGAACTATATACAAGACCAAAAACATCATTTTCTATTTTCAAACGAATGTACCTAAGTAGTAGTCTACATCTTGTTTATATTTAAACAGTTCGAGCAACCTTATAAAGCGTCTACGGCTCGGGCAACCCGAATGCTATCTGTTTCACAGAGTCTTTTATAAAGGAGGCATACATAAAGTATGCTTGCAAATTAAACTTCACGTGACTGTTAGCTCCTCAGAGTTTTTTGTGAGCATTCAACGACGTTTAGGCCTAATAGAGTAGGATTCGTGAGTTTATATTAACAATCGAAAGGTAACTAGTTTGCGCAGACTTATGCAGTCTGATAGGGCTAAGGCTTAAATTTGAAGGCGTACGTTTGAACCTACCGCCAAATACGTTTACTACTTCACGAAAACTAAATTGAGCAACTACTACAGAACCCATCGAATAGTTTTTAAATCGAATAGTTTAAAAATTTCAAGTTGCTCATCAATCAAAAGCTGTTAGAACTGTGATTCGAAGATAATTTATTTACTTTTCAGATAGACAAAGAATTGATCAGGAGCAGAAAAATAGGCCATCGATTCACGATGCGGCTACCGTTTAGACAGTTTCTACAGTTTTGCCTTAAATAGATACTGTGCTAATTTTCGCAGAAATTTAAAGTTATAAGGCTTCTTACTTCGAAGCAGAATCAACATGAGTGTCGCCGGATGAACTGCGTCCGGATGTAACTGCTATGGCTTTCCCCATCTAGTTCGTACAGCAACTTGGCTTGCGTAGAAGGTAAGCTACCAAACGATCCAAAAAACGGTGCTAAAATAGGCTGGCAGAAATTTTTTAAAATTGTTTGCACGACATTTCAAATGATTTGTATGCACGACCAAGGCAAATAACGGTTACACTGAATTACCCCGAGAGAGATGTCCTTATCAACAGGTGCAGAAAAAATCAGCCGAAAATCTGTTTTCCTAAGGATGCAATTTGTAAAGGAGTGATCTTTTCTATGTCAATTTGATCCAAACACTCTGAATCCCGATGCATTTTGATTGTTCTTAAGCAATACAATTATGAAATTACTTTAGAGATAGCCCCCATGTATCCTTGTATGCTGTAGCTTTAGTGCACGTTGCTTGTTGCCTGTGTCGGATCACAATAAAATCCTAGAAATAGTGTATCACCTTATAAAAAGGTGTTTCTTTGAACAGCAAGATTGAGTCCTGAGCTCATCTATTTGGATACATGATTGACTTCTTCCAATGCTAAGTGATGATTTTAGAAGCAGTGTTGAATACATTTCTAGATAGTAGACTTCTCTGGTGACAGTAAATTCAAATTAAGCTAACTTTCATTTCGACAACGTAGTATCTATGTAGGCTTTTAGTTTATGTCCTTACGATTGAGGTGTGTGCTTCGCATACCCATCTCTATTTGGTGCTAAGTATTTCCACTATATATATAAACATATATATGACAGCTCCTATACATCGTATATTGGGATGCAACTAGTAATGATAATGATATGGCGCTGCACGTGAAACAGGCTTCATACTTAATTCTGGGATTTCCTTTCGCTTAGCGTCACTCTCGATCTGTAATGGACTATTAAGTCAAGTAAATAGAGTATATCTATGTCAGGGTCGCTTAGTGATAGGTAGACATTCAAATTCGACGTGGGTTTTTCATTATGAAGATTTGCTTTTGCAAATACGGCATAAATAATATTCCCAAAAGAAATTTAGAGAGTTCAGTTATCTTGGGGACAAAACGGCAAATATAACGTCGAGGATAGATAAAAATATCATAGATAACATTGAAGGACTAAAGTTCAATATATAGAAACGGGCTTGTGAAGCGTTGCACCAGATGTCTGGTTCTGGGCGGAGATAAATATCTTTAAGTTCGGAATATATATGGTGTTACGTTCCGTTTTGAGTGACGGGCGCGGGCTTGAGTTGGTCGGCATGTGGGCCCGCAGATATTAATACTGGAATTACCTTTGTATAGGCCAAGTTAGTGCGCATATATATATATGTTGACAAGTGTATCTTCTAAGAGGTGCCACTCGTCATTATTCTCGCAAAAAACGTATATATCCTAAGATGGTATTTTTGTTTTGCAGCGTCCACTTGGATCTTATAATAGTTCTCGCGAGAATTGCATGGACAGTTTACGATATTTCAGTATGCCATGGCTAGACGACGGTAAATACAGGTCATCTGTAGCGTATAGTTAAGCTTAACCCCTTGATTTTTATTGTAGATTGAAGGTAAATGATATATGCGTATTTTTTTCCTATATCCAGGCTTTATATTCTGCAAAACGCTAATTGAACACTAGCCCCAACGAATAATCAATTTGATTTGTCAAGATTATTCACTTTTATCAAAGGCTAAAATCTTTACTGCTGACGCTTGTTTGGATTTTCTCTTTTTTTTTTTGTTTTTTTTTTTTTTCGGTTTTAGGTGCTAGGTTAACTCTAGAACAGAATCACTCTTCGGTCTGCGTTAAGCAAGCAAAAATTGGCCGGTACTCATACACGCGTCATTGAAGGTATGTATTAGAGCAAATGGGTATGAACCAGTTGTGGGCTTCTTCGATTCGGGTCACGCTGCCATCAACCATTATCTATTCTGGTTAGTGGTTTCAACGAAGTTAGGGAAAGCGTTTGCTTAACGAAATACACTATTATCGCATACCCGCGAAACGGGCCTCGCGGTGATGCATAGCAATTCGGTTCTAGTATCGTTGCTGGAGGCTATTTGCGTTGTGTTCCGTGCGTTCATGTTTTTCTATGCTTCAAAGTTACACTGTGTCAAACATCAACTTTCCGAGCTACTGCCGTCAGCCTACTTGAGCGGCGGCCCCTGTCGCCTCGCCTTTCACAAGGCAGACATGAAGGAAACATGCTACGACTTATATTTTTGCGGAAATGCTTCTATCTAAATGGGTTTAATGTGATTGTATTCGGTAATGAAATGTGATGCTAGCGTTATGATAGGCTATACAAACAACGGGCTAAAAACCAGCTAGCATCAGTGGAAAGCTTCCAAATTACGTCCAGATTATGTTTCAGTGATATTTATATGTGATATATGTTTTAGTCAATTTGATATGGTTAACAGAAATTTGTGCGTAAATAGCAAAGTGTTCTTGATAAATAGGATGAGTGTATTTGTCTGAAGATGGCAGCGGCAAAGCTAAAATAGCGAAGGCCGAAGTCGCACGGGTCCAATCGAGTATCTCGCCGGCTTCGATACTTATTTACAGCTACAAACAAGTTGACATGTATATGTTTCGCATATAGGCACGTACTTCACAGAGAATTACATTTATGGGACGTTTTGTTGTTTGTAATTCAATCTGGGTTTCGTCTATTGTTATTTGCAATTTGTTCCCATACGGAGCCAGTTCGTGAATGAAAACTTCCCCTTTGCTTTATGTAAAATCAATATGGTTAAATGTATGGCGCAGTCCATGCCGGTCCTAGTAAGCACAGCTGATTCTGTATGTGCCTAGCTATCCTAATGTTTTGTTAATATTGAGTCGCCTTAAGCATGACCTTCTGGAAACGAATCCTGTTAAGTGAAGGAATTTCCATTTTTGCTGAATTTATGTTAACTCATGTTAGTACCTTGATCGCTTGATCAAATATGTTGAACGTTTAACAATGTGCGGCTTCAAAAAAAGTTTGTCCCGATAGTACGTATTCATATTTAAGAAAAACTTGATTCATATTCTAATCTTCAATACTTCTCTGTCGTGTATATCCGTGACAATCGGCGGCAAAGTATTCGAGCACAAAGCCCTTATTACAGCGTAATTTTAGAAACAAACATTATTATCAACAGTGGGTTTTCTTTCCAGCCCATTGTTTCTCCTCTACTGACGTCTACGCCAAGCTTAGTCAGGCGTATTCAGCCTAGCGGCAAAAATTTGTCAAGTTTCTGCACTTGTTGGCCAAAGGACGTATTATTATTATTATTGGATCCTTACCCTTAGAAGCGGTGTCAACGATACCCGGTCACGTATTGCTGGTGATGACATTTCAGCGTTTCGAATAATGCGAAAGCTACTCTGCACTTTCTCTTTCAGCATATCTAGTTTGATTTGTTTATGGAGTGTTTCTGGCTACTATGTAAATGCCAAAAGCGCAACAACCGGTAAAAGTACGGGGCGATTTCGTAACTAGCTTTTCTTTCTCAAAGGATTTCATCGAAGGTATAGAGGGGCGGAGGGAAAACGCCGAAGAAATGTCTTATAAACTTATATCTTAATCATCTCCTGTCATAAGGTTGCCTATTCGTATTGGCGAATGCATTGTTGCAGTAGCGTGAGGTTGTACCAATTATCTAGACAGGCCTTAATTGATATTTATTAGAATTATATTTGACGACCTTCATTATTTATCATAATTATCACAAAGATTCGAATGTGGTCGGGTGTGTAGCCGATAGCTCACAGAGATACGGCATTAAGCACTTATGCAGACGTAGGACATTTACATAGACATACACGTATTTGAATCAGTCAGTTTCAAAGCAACTTTGATATTAGGTTAATCAAATCAATGTGAGAACAAATTAAAAGCGACGAAGTTACTAAGTAAAGCAAGTTAGTGATACGACCTATTCGAGGCATACGGTTAGACCTGACAGCAGTACTGAGTGACAAATATCGTTGAGTAGCCTAACGCTGTGTCAAGTTGCAGTAAAAAAAAAAAAAAAAAAAAAAAAACAAGAAGAACTGACAGAGGTCGCCTTTTTAGCCTAGCAAGCAATCTTCATGAAAGAAGAAGAAGAAGAAGAAAAAATCGTGCAGGATGTGCAAGAGCTTATAATAACGGACACTTACGTATCGGTAGTAGCGTTAAACGAAAAATGACGCCGACGCAAGTAGTGGAACAATGGGCTAAGTTAAACAAAATAGGTGTGCTTCCTTTGGTCCCATACGGTCGTACTCAGAGCGGTGTTGTATCTACAAAAGAATGATGTAGATGAATTCTCATCTACATGGTGAGAAATCAACTACATTAACCAGTTCCTTTGGAATTAGTGGGTTAACTATGGACAAAGATATAATTCTATCGCAGTCATCTTTGGGGCTGTAGTGAAATTCCCGCAGGCTGTTTATTATTAAATAAACTTTCAGTATGGCCAGCTATATAGCAGCATGGAACTTGTTTTCTTTTCTGTTAATAGCAAATGAGGTAACGTAAGTTCGGCGTACCTGGTGCACGAACGTACAATTTGCGTAGCTAACATACAATTAATTAAAGTTTAGTGATTAAAACCACAGTACTAATCAGTCTGAACAGCATTTAAGTTCATCGGCTCATTTGATTAAGTATTCATGGTAAAAAAAATTAGTAGCATGTGACATGTACCAATGAATTATTAGGATTCATTTACTTTCGAAATGGTTGACAACGGCGATCGCGCGTGCAATTTCACTTAATCAACTATTTAAATGCATCCGCTCGTAGGTCCACAAATATGTATAGGAGCCCATTTTCAACAGAGGAACAGATGAGGCAAAAAAGTAAACGGAAGCAAAAAAAACGCCCAAACCTTATAAAACGGACACCTTTCAACATAGTGGCCATTACAAAAAAACAGCTGCTTTTATTGAATTTCGTAAATTTCTGCCTATCCCCCTGCTCTGGTTCGGCTTTATCCAACAGCTACTCATCATTCGTGACAAATCGGTGATTTTCGCTAACACTACTAGTGTGTTAACTGAGATTTAACTCAGCCCAATGGCCAGTTTGTCGTCGTCCACTGCTGGGCTTGGGCCTAAGAAACAGACTTCACTGTTGTCAACGGTTCACCGCCGGTCGACGTTGACAGACAGAGTTAGTGAAGAGTTTGTTGGTGTTCTCCTCTGAACTGATAAAATGCTCGTAATGGAAAGGCCAAGTTAACAACCTGCAGACAGACAGCTAGTGATGAGTTTGTTGGTGTTCCCCTCTGAACTGATAAAATGCTCGTAATAGGGAGGCCAAGTTAACAACCTGCAGACAGACAGAATGGAGGCACCAGCGGTTTGTCGTCGTAACCTTCATTTGATCTCTATCGACTGACCGAAATCCAATTGGCTGCATATAAGGACCACTAGACGTACGTTTACGCAAGCGTCGGCAACGGACTGGGAAGCGACCGCTAAACTGGGTCGAAGACAATGGGGAAATTGCTGTACGAAAAAATGCTATAATTTTCACATATCAGGGGCCTAAGCTCGGTCATACATATTTGATTTTGTTTAAACTCTATCCACAAATGTGTATGAAATATTTGAAATCATTCTTATTTATATAGGTCTTGTAGTGTATGAACTATCTCAGGTACAAGTTTTTTAAAATGGCCTATTCTTATAAAAAAAAAAGGTTTTCCTTGTAATTATAAATGATTCATATTTCAAGTAAATCCCCAGGAAACAGCACAGAATGGTTCTGGACTTTAGCCGAAATTGACTTGGGCAGTAGCTAGTGCTTATCGCTGGCTGTTACGGGTAACACATTTCTAACATTTATAGTACACCTCATACAACAACGATCGCAAGTTGAACTTCCGTAACCATAACGGATCATTCGGTGTTACACTCAGCGATACCCTACTTCCTCAGAACTATGATAGTCACTCAGATTACCCCTTGGCTACTTCGGAACTAATATTATCCTCAAACGGTAATACGAGTGGGGCGTTGGTCCGTCCTGGAAAAATATTTTAGCGCTTTATAAACTGTGTGTAAAAAGGTTGCTCATGTAAGGCATACTTCTTGGTTTTCTCAGCTGTATCATCGACAGATGATGCATTAAGCTTATTCATATGGACAGTTATGTGTACATCGACTGCTCGGTATCCGTTGTGTCCGTCGTTGTTGCGTACAACAGTATAAACTGCTTTTTTTTTTTATAATGTAATTTTTCAATGGATTCGCGCCACTAAGAAGACATAAACACATTAATATGATAGAAGGAGACAGCACGTACCAGAACCTAAAAATTTGTGCATGCCAGATAAAACAATCTGGATGATTACAATTGACTTACTTCACTGCGAAGAACGAGAGATGTCATGCTGAATATTTCCTATTCTGAAATTGCTAAACCTAAAGTGGCCTAGTAGAATTTGATGATTGGCCTCCTATCCGTTAGTTAATCTAATGGATCTACTAACCTAGTTAAAGTTAATTGTATTTTTACTTTACTTCAGCTTTTCATAACGTTAGTGACAGAGCAAAAAATTGCGTCCGAAAACTATTTTAGCCATAGCTTCAATAAACTGAAGAACGATTGAATGTTCTAAATAAATAAGCTGGCTAATGCTTGGATTTGCAAGATAAAAGGGGCGAAAACCCTTATGTGACGATCAAACCAAACTTATCATACATTTATATCTGTGTTGAAAAAAAAAAGTTATTCAATCACATGCATTCAACTTCGATTAAATTTTTAAAGTAAGTTTTTTAAGTTTAGAGCCGAAGATCATGCGCATTCTACATGTGAAGAATTAGCTAATTTCACATAAAATTTGGCGATGGTTAAAAACTTTTCCCTTAAGGGCCACAAGACTATTCTTGCTTTCTTCCAGTCAAAACATTCAGTTTTAGGAGACTTAGCAGACGTATGCGTAGTCGTACTACTGCAACAAAGAAAATATTTTATAATAGTAATCTATGAAAAGATACGCATCTGCGGCATAGCGTTTCATAGCGGTTGGCTCTGTCAGACACCCAATATTTTTCGGGGAGTGGTAGCTAACCTATTCAGCGAAAAGCGTGCCACAAAATATGAAACGTTCCTGGCTGGGAAAGCTTCCTTCACGAACTTGTTTATTGGCGTCGAATTTCTTAGCTCCTCTGGGTTGAAATAACGGGTTTTAGTGGTAATACCGCCCCAGATGGCATGTCGTTCTTTCTTGCCACGTTTCTATTTTTGGAAAAATGAAAGCGTGCTACTCAAATTCTAGATAATCTCCTTCCTTCAAGGCCAACCCACGTTGCTAGGGGATATCGGCCGCGAAATGAGGACATCCTATAGAGAAAGCGTGACCGAATTGTAATGAAAGAAATGTACAACTAATTTATGGTTAAATATATGTCTGCGGTTATATAAGGTCAGAGTGACCGGATAAGGCCTGCTAGCCAACGACAAACTGAACCAGTGGGCTTTCTAATGCCAGTCTGATGAAAGCCTGCACCGATTATCTATTTTTTTTAATACCGAATCGGCGTGGATCCTATACTAGAATATAAGCTATTTTTATCTGTGTCCCCTTCTATCTTTATTAAGTTCTTTATACGCGCGGGTTAGTGGTCGTCAACATGCTGACATAAGGTAGAATGGTGATTACAAAGAGAAAAAGGGACGAGTACATTGATGATCACAGAGGATATTGTAATACGACATTGAGTCTTATTACAATATAAAAAAGGATTAGCAACGATATTCGAGGGAAATTAGACAATATATAACCCTCGACAAGCTTGAAGAACATAGGCTGGTATAGGCATGTATTTATCCCAGCGTCAGAACTGCATCACCGTTACGTCCAAGCAACCACAGCGCGATCTACAAATTTGCATATTCTAACGAAATTATTATTTATTCAGGTACGTGGGAAGTGGGGTACATCACTCTTCAGCCTTACACTACTTCCCCTACCTTTTTTATACGTCTTTCCTACCATTAACCCGAATTTTCCACATGACAATTACATGATTTTTATTCTATAAACTATAGCTATATCATAATATCTCAGTGGCAATGATTTTTCTACTAGCAAATCTGCTCAACTCCTTTTGGCATTTGATAAAAATGCGTTGGCCATATACGGCCCTAAGTGGCATTCCTCCTGAGTAAGAGCCTATTCTTCGAGTCTAAGTGTTGCATCTTTCAAGGAAGTCGAAGCCGGCCTTAACTTCGCGTAGTTTATTTGAAAGACCAAGGCTATGTTTGTGTGTATCATAGTTTTCTGCCCGTTAACTCTGGTAGGTATAGGCTTTCTATTGCTCTTAAATATTTTTTACACACAAAACACTTTCTTTCATTAGTTGTTTGCGTGTCCATAAATGTGTTCTGCTACACAGAATGAAATATTCAACAGTGGAGTATAACTATACAACGTATTTTAGCTTAGCGTCAATACCGCTAATCAAAAATATTATCACTTCGCAGTTGATACGAGAAGATCTAGAGCATTCGCGTAATTTCTTCGAAGATTAGCGTCGGCCTTCCGCTGGGGATTACATACAATTACATGGGTGTCGCCGAAATCCGTTTCTCAAAAGGTAACTATGTAATTGGTACAGTGAAACATACAATTACTAGGTAGACGCCAATCAGGGTGTCATTCAGATGTTGGATGAACGAAATTCATAAGATACTACATCAAATAGGCGACGGCTCGTACGTCCCAACCGGTACGCGGAGCCAGCGTAAAACATTGACAATTAAACACTGTAGGTGTCAGACTGACGTCTGGTCTCCCCATCAATATACAGTCGCATATTCTGCTGATTTTTTTTCTCATGTCTGTCAGCCTCGATATCGAGCAGGATGAACGGCGCTGCAGGTCAGTATTTTTTATTCCGCATCGTCAAGCAGATTCGATGATGCTATTATCAAGGGCATAACTTAAGGAGACGATCTCAGATACGCGTAGCTGTGTCAGCATGATGGCTCGTCGTTGGTCCAGAAAATTTTGTTTTTGCCCTACAGGAAGATGGATGGCTAGGACCTAGCGTATAGCGCTAACAAGCGATAAGGAAATACGTGCATGACTTGCAGAAAAAGCTTACATAAATCTCGTAGTAAAAACTGTTATCACTTTGCTTGCTTCGAGTGGCAAGTATGCTGCATGCAATATCTGTAGCGATACATCTTGCCTTTACCATTACATATACATAAATATTAGAAAGGCTCCTATTGCTATGAAATACTATTATAATATAGAAGTATGTTTTTTTATATAATATATACAGATATTTTGTGGAAAGAACATTGAAGAAGAATGCCTTGCTGAATAAAAGCATTTGAATGAAAAAAAAATTGAATTATGTAATCCCGTGGGGTTCGCTAATCATAGGACAGGGTATCCTATCGGTGCCGTTATACAAAAGCCTATTGCTATAATTTAAGTTTCCTCTCGTAGCTCCTAAAGCATTTCGAATATCAAGAGATTCCATAACTCTTTAACCATATAGATCGTGTATAATAAGCTAAACAAATCAAGGTACTCGACTTCACTGCGAAACAATCTGTCTACAAACTTCATAAACAAAATGTCGCGATCTTTTTCCTTTTTATCTCAGTCGAGGCATACGCTTCCCTTATAGATGGATACTCGTTGTCTATGGTTACTAAATCGAGTTGCTAAGAATACGAATTGTATGCTGAATATCCGGTTTTACTATCACATAATGACTATCGGAATCGATGTCCTCATAAAAAGCGTAACTTGGTCGTTGATTATACGTTATCTGTTTGCCTTCTATCTTCCTAAGACCAAACTTTGCTAATATAGTATTCTCTAGTTCCAGCTTAGTTCTGTCCGTAAAGGCTACTGCTGGCTGTTCAAGACGCAGAGTATCTCGAAAAGACGCTTTCTCAAACTTCCTGTAGATGGGCTAATCATTCAGTTATATGCACGTTATTCGAAATTATGCCTCTTATCCTTCATTGCCACTTATATATGCTATTCATTCATATGGTAGAGCTTGAGGCACACTGTCAGACGGCTGCTAACAAGTAACTGCTAGTTCTTGCCAATTTATGTTATGTATGTTATTCTTCTATTATGTCTACGTATGTTTTGCGACTAAATTCTCCTGCAAGTTAGCCATCAATACAAATGTCATATCCCGTCTCGGAAAAAAGTATGTTAGAAAAACAAAGGTTATTAAATGTATGAAGGGCACGAATATTAGCGACACACGTTCTCTTTTGATTAAAAGATAACACAAGCAGATGCTAGCGGGCAGACAATAATGAGTTTTGTGACTTCCTAATACTTATAAGGGCATATTATTGAAACACATATTTTGGGATTTATTTTTAGGACGAATGTTGACCGAACGTAGTAGAATGGACAAGCCGTATGCTTAGCAATCAGGAACCTTCCATCCAACTGCACCGATAAAAAGCAAATACAATTGGAGGCTCAACAGACGATTGAAATAAAAAATAACAGTATAGACGCTTAAGCTGATGCAAAGCACCATCAAAAATTAGAGAATTCAGCAGCCGCCTCAGCTCCAACAGGAGACCTTAACGGTTCAGAGTTATGTTCGATTACGTGCAATACCGGTTTGCACGGGTCGTGTACATACACTTGATTTGAGAGTTGGTGGTTTATACCCTATAACATCGATACAAGACATCGACGGATAAAATAATATGCAAATCGGACAACGGCCATGTTGAGAAATGGGTTCAATACGCCAAAATGCTAGACACATGATTAATGGTTCTTCAACTTTACCGTCTGCGGTCAATAGAGTAATTCGATTGTTCCATGAAGAGGTTTAATAGGTACAGCGAACCTTAAATGAACAGATAATAACACTTGTAAAAATTCGATATAGTTTGGTACATCTGTACTCGAGTTTAGGAAGCACGGGTATATGTTACAATTTATAGATTATAGATAAAATGGGGTAAAAAACTTTAAACAGTGAGTGCTAAAGATTTTCAAATCCTGCCTACTAGCAAGTACGCGTTTCATTCGAGAACGGAGGTTTGAGATATTTCTTAATTTCTCTTAGTCGCTAACTCGAATCGCCTAAACCATAACTATCGAAATTTGCCCCTAGCTCGATTATGTTAATTATTGAAATAAAATAAGCATGGTTTTCCTCGGGAAACTTGTTCAGCTGCAACAGAGTACCAAATACGATTTGTCTTCCTAAACTGATACACATTTATAATGACATAATATTTCTAATACGGTAAAAGCTGACCTTTCAACATCGGGTAGACTAGCCAAATTATTTAGGTGTATCCGGCGTATTTCGTTCTAATTCAACTTGTTTGTGATGTATAACGAAAAAGCGGAAGCACTTATATCGAGTGCTTTGAAAGTGAGGCAGGCTCCCGAGATGACCCCAAGTTGTACCCAGTGTTCGAGGCAGGATCCAGCCCCACGGAAAAATAATCGTTTTTTTGTAGACCACTTCCTGTAGAATCCTTGTCGCTTCTTATTCCTTTGCCTTCGACAATGTAGATTTTGGGTCTCGATGGGCGTAGGGCTGAGGTAAAGTTACGTGTATTTGGCGTTCTTTGTGTCTGATCTCTATCGTGGACTTCTCCAACAAAGCCTAAGGTTAATTTTCGACTTGCAAAAATTAGATACCGTTATAAGCAAAGAGCGATAAGAACCTATCCACCTGACAAAATCGGGATATTTGGCCCCATTTTGCTTGTAAGGCTACGAGTTTCAACGCACTTTCAGTATGTTTGCGATATGCATTACACTCGCAAGAGTAGGAAACCAAAACGAGTAACTTCATCTAGAGAGTACCAATATACTCCGTCATGATTCAAAGCGAATTGACCTTTATGTTAATTACAGCGGGCCAACAAACTCGAATAAAAGCTTCAGTCGTCGCTTTTAGCCTGTTGTTCATTAAGCGCCCCAGAATGGCCCGACATAAGTTGCTTCGTCTTCTCATGAAATGGTAAACTTTACCATAGGACACTGTTATGACAATTAATATTTCCTATTCTTGGTGAAGCATTGAAGTAAATTTCTAACGTGTAGAAGTCAAAATATAGTACATGATCCTTTTATTAACGGCAACCATCGGCGGGATTACGTACGATGCGTCAAAGGTATAGCTATTAATTGAGAGAAAGCCAAGCTTTTTCAACGAAGTTCCTTAGATGAAATGCTCAGTTTGGAAAAAAATTGGAAGTACATAGACTAATGTGTATAATGAGAAAAAGTACATGGACTTCCTCGCGTCAAATACTTTCTGAGTTTGTATCCTAGGAAACAAACGCTAGATCGAAATTCATTTACTAAGTTGCTTGGTTACCGACGATACTAAACAATCAGTTTCTATTACTTGCACCTTTCCGAGGTAGTTCTGCTGGAGGATAACGCTTGTACCGTGCGTATCGTAGAAGAAAATAGATGAGCCCCGTAAAATGTGCACTATTTCAGCGGGACGATAAAAGAAAAATCGACGACAAATTCATTTCGTCACATATGATTACTTCGCTATTCAACGGAAGAACAACATCGGAGAATTAATAATTTGACGAATTGGAGTTTGCGTAGAAAAAAGGCCAAGTCTAGCAAAGATGGTTGCCTGACAGATAACCGTGCTAGAGCAGTGAGAATTACGGTGTGTGTCTGCTCGTAGGAAGTGGCAGATTTTTGAGTGCTAGAAGGAGCCTGAGGACGGTTGTTGTTACATTTGTTTCATAAATGCTGCTAAGAAATAGGTGACGGTCAGGAAAAAGAAGCAGTGATAATGGCAGAAAGGATAAGGGTTGCGTTACAGAAAATAAGTGTTGATCGAGAGCTTAAGCTAGACAGTGTGAAATACGCCTGGTTTGACTTTCGTTGTTGGTAAAGGAAAAACAAATCACCAATAATGATAGATAAAGGGAAGGACTGATATATATGTTTAGCAGAGTAGTTTCTTTTAGCTGTGCCCATTTATTGTTATGTACGGACCTAATAGATTGTTTACAAACTTCGGACACTCGATTTTCGGCGTAGCTTAGGTCAAGCCGTATTTCACGTTTTGAGTGTAAGCTTATAAACAAGAACTGCTAGAGATTAACACATTTCTAGCAAACTCAGTTTATGTATGGTTCCTGATTTTTTTTCCCCCTTATTACTAAACGCTTCGCTAACAATGGCTTCCTACGATACATATATATTAGTGTAATGTGGGAGGAAAGTCTTTCATGTATACTATCAGATTTCTGGGAACATACATTCATTTTTGTGCCCTTCGCTTCCGACTTTCTACTAGAAACCAGTATAAATAACCATTAGTTACTTTTACACTTAGTCACATAATTAGCTGCGGTATCGAAGCAATCCCATGGTATGGAACACGCATAAAAGAGTCGCTAGGAAGTAGGGTAACCACGGTTTAAGGTAACAATCGGCCCCAGGGCACAAACCTACTTCAGCGAGTGCTTGCTTTGAGTGTGTACTCTTCCCTATAGCTTTTCGCGTGCAAAGTGCCGTGTGAGCTGGGCCAAAGGCTGCAGAGATAGGAATTGTTATTAGCATAAAATTTCCCTATCACTCCGGAGATTTCCCTGCGTATCCATAAGAAACGCCCCTGGCAACGCAAAATTTGTATTTGAATACAAACAAAAAGGACGCTCAAAAAAAAGCTAGCTAACTAAAGACAACAGAACCATTGTCAGGAGATTTCAATAGATGCTACTATATTTAGTCACGTTTGGTGGTCAGCCCTAATGAAGGAGACATTTCAGTCGCGCCAAATACGCCATTTTCTCCTACACGAGACGTAGTCAGCGATTAATTTGACTGGCTTGGGGTTACGAATGATATTATAAACGGTATAATGAAAATTATCTGGAACGAAGTCCCGCAATTGACACGATGTAGAATCTTAGGCGAAAAGTAATTTGTCATATAGATGAGAGCGGTCAGCGTCCGATTTTACTGTACGCTATCCAGCCCAGTATCTTCTGTCTCCTAATAGTAGTAACATAACCAAGCACTTTATTCTCTTTTTGTACTAATTATCTAGTTCTAATTTTATTTGCTGCAGCCATGTATTAAATTCAGAATCCATTACTCAGATAGGCGCATAAAATTAACGTATTCAAATAAACCTTTTCCGGATAGGGCAAAGAATACTATTTGCTATCGAAAATCTTACATTTCACCATCAGAAATTCATCGCCCGAGAGGCGTTTGTCTGAGGACGAAGAAAACGGCGATAAACGTTGGACGTTTTTTACATTTAGTCTGTGCGTAGAATGAGTTACCTACAGAGCTGCATTCGTTTGTATCCATCTGGTAAATCAATTATCCGAAATACGTGCAGAGACTGCGTATACAAGAAGAACACACTTGAAATCCGCTAAAGTTTCCAAAAGCAAAACATGATTTGCCGTTCGCCGCGAGAGAATCGCCTATTGATATACTGGAACTGCTTCTGCAACTGATGCTTTTACCAAACAATATCTAAATATCCATAAATATCTAAATTGCCTTCAAGATTCATGTCATGAAAAGTACACTTATTATAGATATTTTCTTTAAACCCGTCCACTCTTTACTAGCTTCTAGTCGGTTTTTTTTTATAGACACATTTGCTCTAAGTTCCCAATATACCTTTAACTAATTTTAACGTTTCAATGCCTTTATAGCCATCCTATACTCCATCAGCAGCTTAGTTCGTATTTTGTTGTAAACTCTCCTTTAATACTCTCTCATCTGTAGTCGTCTGAATGTCGCAAGTCTGCCAGATCCCCAAACATTTCGGTCCACTATTCTCTGCCAGTCGACCGTAGTATATCATTCAACTATAGTCTTATTCCTTTCCCACCCTATAACATTTTAGCCACGAAAGCTTTTATTTACTCAGAGATCCCATCTGCTCTAATATTGCTTCTGTCGGATAGAATTGATGCTTATACATTTATACCACATGTATACTGTTCGATATCTGTGCTTAAATGATACCCCAGAACCCACGTGCTCACACAGCCAGCGTATTACACATTAATTCAGCCGTAATTTCACATCATGAACCGTTACTTCAGGATGTGTCCCGACATACTCGCCTGAATGGGACTATACCAAAAAAACATACCAGGCTCAATAGATTATATATATCGAACCTTTACAATCATTCCTGAAAATATAGATAGATATAAATAGATAGAACATATATTGATATATTCTAGACAAGGAAAGTTGTCTTATCTTACATCTGTATCGCAGTCGTTTTCTTTCCCACTAATTAACGTATTGAATTAGGCCTTTTTGAACAATTTAATACTAATAATAGTAACAGTTATAATTGAATTAAATTGAATTTATTTTGAAAATAAATGGTCAGCAAGTAAGATATGCTTTAGCAAGGAATAAAAGAAAGCTATCACCAGAACAAACTGTAATGTATTAGGACATATATTGTAACTATTTCGCGCGAAACAGAAGACGCCAAGCAAACATGATAAAGATTTGTAAAATTCGAAACGCATTATAAAAAGAGGCATGTCATAAAAAGCCATAAAGCATCAAACATGAAAGAACACGTAACAGGAAATATAAAAAATATGCTAGGATAGTGGCGAGGCAGTAGAACAGTGCTCCCGATATCTGTAGGACTCGTGTCCTATCCATAAAATCGTGTACTATAAAACGCAGATAGCGTTTTTATCACCTTGTGGACATTGCACTACTCGTGACGTCGTCTGCGGTCCATTGCTGGGGATTCTGATTTTTTTCGTTCAGCAGAAGCCCGCAACGCAGAACATCGACCGAAAGAAATTTTACAACGATGTTGTTACGAACAATGTTAGCTACTGCTCAGCGATGTTCAGAAGTGGCTACGCCACTTCAATTCCGTCCACTGTCAGAGAGCGTACTGGCTATTGGGCTATTGTTCTGATACAAACCTGCTAGGGGGGAGGTCAGCCGGGTGTAAATCCGTTACACAAATGCCCCCATCGATCCGGCTAGCGCAGAGCATATATGTCAGATTGGACGAACGCTGCTGGGGACACATGGCTGTCAATGTGTACTTTACTTTCTGTAGAATATGCCTATATATTAATACTGACTTCTAAAGCGGATGGCGGCAACAGATTTTGCCTTTTTATAGCAGACATTGCGCCAAGCACGCCGGAATTTGTTTCAGGTTCGTACTAGTTAAGGTGGGCCGTTAAAACCACTCGATGGCGGGGTGCTAAAAAAAATATAGAACAGTGATAAGTGCATTAAATCAAAAAGAAAGAACTGAGGTATCAGTAAATATGAAACGTAGATAGAGGATTACGATTTACAAGCATGACGCGCCAGAAGCAATACGCGATTTTGGTATACCTGTACGAAATTTTAACATGTGATACCACGAGATATTCTTTTTGATATGGATACAACCACATAATACAGCATCGAGCTGGACGTATATGGACTAGCGTTCTATCGTTTGTATCCGAGTGACGAAACAAATTCGCAGAAGAAACTTGCATGCAGCCGCAATATTAATATTGTGGTACCCGCTCGAAATTGAATGTTTTAGACATAATCATGGTTCAGTTAATGTCAAGTCAGGATTTTTTTATCTTCGGTTGCTTTTTTTCTAGAATGAACATTCGAACAATTTAGAAATAAGTTAGATGTAAAGTTGACTAGACATTATGATGCTACACTGCTCGGCAGAAGTTTAACGGCTTAACATACTTAATGAGCAGCTTTGTATCCGTTCAGGAGCACTGATTATATTGGTATAAGCAATCTCTTATGTATAGTTTTTAACGTATTCGATATCAAAGCTTTTACTATTTGTATAAAAAGAAAAGGCTTCTCTCATATATCGAGATACCACGAGAGAATTGTGCTTACCTGTAGAATTTTTTTTTAAAAATCTAGTTAAGTGGTGCGCGCTAATGTAATTTACTCATCTTAAAATTATGTGTGACTTCGTTGAATAACAGACTTCACCGCACGAAATCTAGGGCAGTCCATGTAGATTCACTTCTTGTTTATACGATCGTACCCTGTGAAGCATATGCGTATCCCTGATTAATTCTCAATTTTTAATGAGCTGCTTAAAGCATATTTCATACCACAGGATAAAGGAGTGTTTGGGAAACATGCTAACATGCATTTTCCTAGTGATGTCGATTTCGCTCCGTTTTCCTTAAATATATCTGGGTCCATATAATTCCATTATGAAAACTACAAAATGTTTGTTTGTATGCTTTCACCACTCATCTAGCAATTTAAAACACTTCACCGTAGCTTTATCAATTTGTGGTGCCTTGCGTGGTCTCTTAATTCGTTATTTATGCACATTTTAAGATCTCAATTTACATACGTAGTATGAAACAAGTGCTCTGTATCGATGAACTTCTATTGTCCTATTTGAGAATATGGCAAAGAACGCGCAGGTGTCCACCGATGACCTTCAGTAGGAAGTCTGTCCTCTGTTTGGTAGCATCCATAAGTGAAGTATACTGATTATTAAATTGACAGAGCTTACAACCTTAAAGACATCGGCCTAGGCCGCTGCTACCGCTCGTTGAACCAGCGATCAATCGCCACGACGAGCTGAACATTTAAATTGCTATATACAGAATTGCCTAGCCGGATTGTACCTGAGCCTATCAAAGAAAGAGGTCGCAAAGCACCGAGAGCGCAAAAAACGCACGTTCTTTTTCGTCGAAAAGAACGAGCGCTTCATTTAACTGACAGCGACAGGTGGCAGAAGACATGGATGGGCCGTTGAATGCCTTTGCCTGATGTTCGACCAAGAACTGCCGTGAGTGGGCCCGCAGCTATGAGTTTCGATTCAAAAAGAAGAACTGAGCAGCTGATTGACAAAGAATGTAGTCGTCTGTTTGGAAAGCCCAGCCCTTCGAGAATACTTTGAGATGGTTCTAGCTAGCAGACGCAACGAGGCTCGAGCGTCTGCTATCGTTAACAAATAGCAAGACATCTCGACGATGGATGCCCGTTGTCGCAATATCGCGGACACAAATATCTTGCGAATCGATGTGGGAAGCTTCTGCTGAATCAGCGCCAACTGCTATCGGAGCTGATGTGCAGGTCGCCAAGCTGTTCCTACTCTCGTGGCCCCATTGTTAGAGGCATACTCGTTTGGCCTTGACGGCTGCTTCCAGTGACAGCGCTGGGGGTGGCATATCAACGAATTTAATACTCAATTGACGACGTCTGCTTTTTTGATACTAGCCTATGCTAGCTCGGAAGTACATCTGCATTCACAGTGACAAACGACGAATGAAACGTATGAACGAAACTTTAACCGCGCACACGTCTGCGCTTTCATCACCCGTCGCCTAAGTAACAAAGAGACTCGGCGGAGAATCGGGTGACTCCGTCAAATGCTGGAAGCGGGATCCTTATTGCCTTGTCATGTGGAACACAGCAGTCACGCTAAGAGAGCTTGGTCGCATGTTTCCAGGCATTTACCAGGTTGGACGGGTGGCTCCAGAACCGTGACTGTGATTGGGATTCAACCATAAAAGACGAAAAAGGTTGATTGGTACAGTTTTTGCAATTAGCGTCGTTTATTAGTCTGTAGACGAGCTCGTATCGTTTAGGTATACTCTCTGCCTGAAAACGACAGATATCGAGTCTTGGACGAATGCGCTCAAGCCTGTTGTCTCGTTTAATATCCATTTGGATCTGTTTATGACCACAAAAAAATGAAAGCTAGTAAATGCCACGTAATGGAAAAGTGTCGTTTCATCGCTTTCAAATTCATAGCTGTAGATTACATTTTCGCAATTAAAGACAACATGTTTTTTTTCCGCTAGCATTTCTCCCTACCACTCAAAACACACGGCTAAGGAGATGCTTGAGCAGCCGTTGGTTGCGGAGGCTAACAGAGGGACATATGGAAAACTGGAGAAAACTCTATTCTTTGACAGAAATGGTTTCCTACGGATAAAATGCGACACCTATTTCCAAACGACACCAGACATTTCCGATCAGTGAATGTTGCCTCAATGGATCAAACTTTTGTTGGCAAACATTTCGAAGAGTCAAATAATTAACCCCATAGCATAGACCTTGTCCAGAAGATGAGTTCGCAAACGTGATTTCAAATATATTCCGTATCTGTCGAAGAACCGTCCTTCTCGTTGGTGTCAAGCATGTTTATTATTAACAGTTGCTCTTTAGAGCAAGCGTTAATAATAAGCAAGTGTCAGAAAAGTTACCACAAAGAAAACTGGCTTGTGGCGGCCAAACGCTCATAGCGACGTCGTTTTTTGATCCTTCGGTGTAAATTCTCTTTTTCATTGCAAAACAGAATTCGCCATGTATGTATTGAATTATTCCCCCACTTAATACGGAGCGTAGCTTGGCCTAGAGTACCGTCACGCAAACTGCTTTATTTTACCGTTTGCCTTTACGAGAGTAACCGCAGATTTAGGACGATATAATACGTCAGTAGACAATCTAGCTGCGCCAGGACACGCAATCGTGCCGAAATGGTGTTACATTGTTTCCTTTTTCATTGAAGCAGCACCAAATAAAGAGCGGATCATCGTCTCACGCAGCTACCTTAGAGTTCTAGCCTTAAGGAGTATTTATGCAAATATTAAAGGTAAAAATCAAGCGTGGTAAATCAAAAGATGTAAAACTTAACATCTAACTTTAGTCATCTTTAACTAATTAAAATTGTTAGTAGAAACAGAAGAGTTACCCGGCATAAGGGGCAGACTCTCCTCTACATACGAGTACTGAAGAAAAGTGTTTCTCATGCAATCATATATATATATATTCTTTCTTCTAATTGCATACTTTCCGGGCTTGTTTAAGGGCCCATCCGGTTGACTGGGTGCATTTCGTTTCCAAACTGTCAAAAGTGAGCTTTGGGTAACGTGCCCCAACCTCATTCCCTTTTTTGTGCAAATCTTGCTTTCTGTTGCAAATTTTGCTTGATAAGTATTTCCATGACAAAATAGACGAAACTACACCACAGTTTGTTCTTCAAGAGACGCGTCATTTTGTTAGCCAGAGATTTTTAGTCTGTGTTCCGTATTGACTCACCGTATGATCCCTACAAGATAGTTGCATCACAAGCTTTAGCTTTTTTAGGTTTTAGAGGACATAACGTGAACGTATCAACTTCCAACATACTATCCAGAGAAGTTACATATACTAGCTTACACGACCTCGGGTAGGCAATTGCCTATGCAGCATCCTATATGATATGCTTCCGGCTAAGCACGAAAAGCTTTGCCTGTTTAGGGCAAGCAAGGTTTCGTAAGTCTGCAATGTCCTGTTGTAGTTAACCCATTTTTTGTGCCTCGCTTATCACAGCATTACAGATTCGAAAATTCACCAATAAGACAAAAAAGTGTCAGCTGAAGACCGTTATTCTTGAGATTCTTTTCACTAATAATAAAACAAAATGAAATGATCTAATGAAGTTACTTGGAATATGCCTTATATGTTAGAACCCGCCATGTTCACTTTCAAACAACGATATGCATGCTAAAAACCCATTAGTCGCAATGATTTGTATCAACATTACTAACTTAAAAAAGTCATTTAGTCCACTAACTTCTAAAAATAACCTGAAGTATTATGAGTATTTGCCCTCACAGCGATTTTGTCGTCGTTCGCATTTAATATTCTATAAGCTAAACGCACGTAATAACACCGTACTCGTCGTTAGCGTATATATAGAGAAAACTTCTATTTGGAGTGAAGTATGACAAATCTCCAGAAAACAGCGCGATCAGTTAGGATAATCTAGCCGGCGTTTACTGTGGCGGTCTGCGAAGTTGAAACCTAGCTGCTTCCCTCGCCTCCACCAACAGGACTTCAACGGTAGGTCGTAAATCTTTGCTTTATGCCAAACACGTTAGCAAGCCAAATACGAAAGCTAATGTCTTAACGGTTCTTGAAACCCCATTTATGCCATAAGTCATCTGACTTTAGGCTCACATACAGATGTATCAGTATTTCTTTATCTGAACCGCCTGTGCCTATGTTCCTACAGACGCATCGAAGGTCCCAGCTCATTTCTAAAAAGCTAACGCATCACTGTAAGATGTAGGCTGAGAAGAGCGTCCGCGAAAACTTTCAGTGTTGATTTAGCACTGAACTGCAGTTGATTTGTGAAATTATACGACGTTAAGTATATATCTACGACGAAACAGCCTTTACGAATACAAAACATAAAAATCGCACACATTATTTTGTCATTACACCTAAGATTCAAATACGGTTCAGCCATTGATCCTTTATTGTTATGCTAGTGAATCAAGCTTTATTTTTTTAATTCGAATAGTGCCAGGAAATATAGTTATACATTTCGTCCTAGAATAGGCAAACTTCGTTTAGTTTTTTTAAATCTATTATGTAGATCGAATGTAGCAGACCGAATATCAAGGAAGGAAGTAATACTTTATGTCGGCCCACACGTCGCTTTCTCCTACTACAGTTGACTACCAGTACTACTAGTACTAGGACTACAGTATACCGCGTATCTATATAAGATATGTCTTCGCAGCCAAAGACCACTTGTTGTGCTAAGCGCGATCTAGAACGAGCTGGAATGACGAAACTCCTAGTTCACTAAGACGGATGAGATCCGATTCATCACAGGTACTGATAACGTATCTTTTCTTAGATGGAAGTTCTGGTATTTCTCATGTATATCTCTGTTATAGAACTGGGTAGTGCCTGCTGAAACCCCGTCTGGGCACTAGGTGTCAGGTGTGAAATGGGGGGTGACCCAGCCGTGACCACGGAAACTTCTCTGCCATTTTATTGATTTACGAAGAGTTGTCCTTAATATATCTTCTCTACAATTCCAACAGATTTTTCATTCAACAGTTTAGAAGGCGCTGTTGTTCTAGAGATGTTGGGGTTAATAGATTTTGTTAATAGCTATTAACTGTATTGCATCTATTTATTGGCTAAAGTAGTTTGGACAAATTATATTTGAGATCTTAAGTTTTTATTTATTGAACCGGCGCTGAAACTTCTCATACGAACTAAGGGATAGAGAATTTCTGAAATTAGTATTTCCAAGCTACTTTAATTTTTATTTAGAGGCTAGTTTAGAAATGCTAAGAAAATAGCTGGAATATACTCGAGTACATAGTAGAATACATGAAGTATATGAAGCACTTGAAAAGTTCTAACAAAACATCTACAAAGGTAATATAAGTCAGGAATTTGCATAAGCTAAAAAGTTTTAGTTTCTTTACTGATGGGCAGGGCAGAAAACTCAATCGTAGGGTCCTGAGTTCGATTCCTATTTTAGGCGTAACTATTTTTCAAAGAATTCCAGTCGATTTTAAGCTGTTTTATATTTATACTTCGAACTTTTATTGAGTCCGGATCTTCATGACGTGTACTACAGGCCGACGAAAGAAAATCGATTGGCTCAATTAATCTGGAGCCACCTTCCGGATTCTCCATTGCTCCTAACGTGGTGTGTTCGATCTTTTGTTGTATGGTCTGCGCCAAATCTGGCTCTTCTTATTTATTCGAAGCGTTCTCTTTCTTTGGGTACCTCTACAGCGGTCGTGGAGTCTATTTCCTAAACCACTAGTGATCCAAGATTGCCTTTTAAGATGGCCGTCTATCCTTATTGCCATTTCTTTATAGTGATGTTCCTTCCGCTTATTTGATTACTGTCGACCGGCCTCTGTCCCAAAGGCGCTTTCGTCTCCTAAGCCTCAGATCCCTGGAAAGTCTCTCAGCTAGCATTAACACTGCAGATGTGCTGACTGTATGATATGCTTTGTAATACGAAGCGCAGCTATTCACTGGGCCTTGGCAAAGTAAGTTCCTGCTTTTTTTTCGTATCTGATACCTACTTCGCCCAAATCGGGGCTCCGAACAGGGCGACCGATTCCGTGATCGACCTTAGAAGCCTGCGTCTCTTGGTCGGTAGATATATCGTATCGCTCGCCATCAAATTTGTTGGCTTTTCAACTCTAGCCCTAGCATTTTTTATACTTGAGCAACTTTGTTCATAAACGCTTTCAAACATCTTGCACCACTTACTATTTCGATCTGTTAACTATTCAGACAGAGGTTAATAGGCTGTAGCCTTTTTGTTTCAGTGAGTAGCATTCTTTTTGGTGTCTTCTTTACGCTTATTTATTTATTACGCTTATTATATCCACTTCGAAACAGCATGCAGTTTGATTAAGTTTCCGAAAGCGACGCGATTAGAACAGTAATAATTAACTCGCCTGCGTACGCCAGTCTCTGTCACCTATTTGCCTAAGAAAGCCCTCGAGGCAAAGAACATTGCTGTATATTGTCCTACAATAACGGCCCGCGAATGGATCCTTGCAGGCGCTCACATTCATATACATACAGGTTCCCGTACGTGTGATCTCCCTGCTGTGTAGGTACTGAAGTGCCCATTATATAATTATGGTATCCAGGGTTACTTTTCACGGAGACCTATTGAAAGCGTTTTTGGCAGCTAAAAATATTGTGTGTAAGTTTGCCATGCAGTTAAGTTTGATCAATGTAGCTACCAGCATATCGCTTCCTCTATCCCCAACGTGCTACAAATAGTACTGTCCTCAATGGGGATGTTAAAACTGAACAGCAAAGGACAAAAGTTCAGTGCCCAGGTTGCCATGTCAGGTATCGAAAAGTGGAATTTTTTGTTCTTGCAGAACCGTTTTAACCCTAATATGCTACTCTTATAATCCCGAAATATTTCATTAATGGCTATGATATAGAATAGATGAAAATTTGATGTGCACGTTTGACGTACTTATAAAGCACCACTGTCCCTGGTCTAAAGAGGATCGTGGACGCCGTATAATTTCGTTGCGGACGGCACAGAGGAAATAAGTATTTTAAAAGGGTGACGTCATCCGGTGCAAACCTGTAATCTTCTAAAAAAAAATCTAAAAATTGCCGTAACGATCTAGGGAGAGCATCCATAGCGCCCGATGAATTCTAATAATGAAAAATATAAGAGCCTGCAATTCTGCAGCAGGAGAAGTTCTAAAGTCATTTTTTTCAATATAAGGCAATATTAAGTTAAGATTTTATTGGCATTAGCGCTAAATAGCCTTTTCATGTATGATGACATAATGTTTCGTTCGGGCACACCCATAAACTACGCTTTGGCAGAGACGAGACGCAACTTTCGACACCAGGCCTTTTAGCGAAGTTTATAAAAGACGCGATGAATTTTCAATTATACCAAATATAATAATTACTATAATTCAGACCTCGCACAGTTCCGTAATAATAGCATAACGGGTAGAGAATTAATGGGAAGTCATTTATCATAGCTGTTTATATAAAAGCTGTCAGCGGCTCGTCAAACAAGCGTACGGTTCGGTGTTCGTAGAAGTCATTAAAGTGCAATTACTTAATTTTCTTCTAGGAATCATTGACCAGTTGATTTATGACGTAACTAGTCCGGCAGGACGGAACTACAACATGGCGCCGCCGCACGTGAAAATACGGATATTCAATCGATAACAATTGCAAAAGCGAATTTATCAAGGGGACCACCTGATGCTTGTAAAGAGGGGAACAAGCGATTTTCGAAGGTCGGCGTGCTCGGTTGTTCAATATATTGATGTAGTCGTGATATTATCCCGATTGAATAATGTAATATTAACGATCTTAATAATATGCGTCATAGACATGTATTCGAACTTGCGAAACAACCGTTGCGCCTAAATTTGCATACTGAACCAACGTTTCGCTTCATCGGTAAGATATAGTTTTACCGTATCGCCGTAGATCATGCTAGCTGCTTATGGACCACCTTAATGCCACTCGAGATGATATATTATTGCAGCATATGCCCCTGTAGGACCGTTCCATCATAATGCATCTTCAAAACAATTTTGAATACATTCATTTCAAACTTAATACTTTTCGACCCGCTGTACTAATATACAATACGATATAGGCTTTATAGACGTTTCCTGCCGCAGTTCACATTAGTTCCGCCATATTATAATAGATATATGTCCTTACGACGTAGCACACACGAAACATCGAAGGTCTAAGTACTCTGTCAGGTATGTTATTAAACTACCGTGATTAACTTACGATTCACCTTAATGCATAACACTGGTTTGCCTAACTCGTCAAGTATTTTTTTTTGTATTCCTAACAAGGCTAGCCGCGAAGATACTAATGTGCACCTGAAAACCGAATGTTCTACATTCTCTGGCACTACAAACTACTATGCCTCAACCTCTAGGTTAGGCAATGAAGCCTTGGAACTGCTTTCGCATTACTTCAAGACAGCCATTCTTCTTTGCCAACATCTGTCACAGCGGCCTTCTACCGCAACACTGACTACCAATAAAACAGCTGCTTAGCATAGCTGCAGACTTAGCCTGGTTTTGATACGCACCGGGAGTTCTAACATTTATCACGTCTCCTGGTACGCATTATCCCTAATGGGTGTTCCCCTATCCGCAACTTGGGGCGCGCCGGGTAGGGGTCCAGCGACCGCTGCCCTTTGAGCCGTCGAGCATCCCGCTCCAGCTAGTCAACAACCTTTATGTTTCGAGTTTTGCGTCCGGTATCGCCGTTGGGCATGCCATCGGGCGGTTGGCTCCCAGCACGAAACGAAGTACGTCTATGCCCGGGCTCGAATCTAGACCAAAACATGTGCCTAAGATTAGCAAGCAAATACACGAGTTCAAGAAAGGATCGTGTTCAAGTCTCTAACCTGGCCACTCTCCCTATTTATTATAACCTTGTTGTTCTTAGCGTCCCAAAGCGCAATTAGACCTGCCGACGCAGATCAGCGCACAAAACACTATTTAGCGTATCATGGTTATTCTACGACCCGTTGAAACAGCGTTTCAGTGTTTAACGTTTGTAAACTGACATTACCATCTAGCCAACAAAGGTGGCAACTTCTCTGTCAATGTGCTCTAGTTGTGCGGATTCTGTCTTTTTTATTAAATAGAGTTTCAGACATAGGCACCAATATGGCTGTAATTCAGAATATGTCTGCGATGCCAGATGATCCATCGCTCTGCGATGAGATAAAATACGAAATGCCTTCCTGCGCTATGACGTCTATTTTGCATATATCATGAAATAGATTATTTCCTTGTTGAGTCTCTCATGTTGGATTGCAACAGGTACTTTTTGGCTAAGTAAGTTTTCTAGGGGTAAATAGTTTATCTTATTTAGTCGCATATTCCTAACCGAACAAGTACTGTAAATCTAACGGAGGATTAGTAAACAGCTCGCAAATCGAATCATTGCTTCAATGAAGATTAATCTCTAGATAGAGCATTTTCGTAGGATTAAATTGAAATACCACTCTCGAGAGTAACAGCCGCTAATCCTTATAAAAGGCGTACATGTCCTACGGATGACCCATCTCAACGATTCATACCTGCAACAATGAGCTCAAAGGTTTTAACTGTGAAAGGCTTCTGCTGGGCTTTGAAGAAGACAAGTAAATGCAACGTACACAATGCGGAACTCCTGGAACCCTAAATGAATCAACAAATGTCAAGTATAAAAAAAAAATGTGATGTTTACCTGAAAGTACAATAGATCGTTATCTGTCCGACCAACTTGTCTATAACTGGGATCTTTAAAGCACGGTCTAAAGGGAAGGATTTCAATCATTGACTGAATCGGTTATTTAATAATCTATTATTGAGCGATCAAATGGGCGATCTAATCGTGTTCTAGGTGCGATAGCTAATTAGTGATAGAAGTAAGTGTTCTTTGGAACGATTCATTCAAAGGCAAACATTTTCAAACGAATCGCTTGTGTTTAAGCTACAATCTCGACTTTAAAGGTTTGTTGTTTGTTTTTCGAGCTAGGAATATTGTCGGTGACGTAGTGATGAGTGTCCAGAATAAAAATTCAAATCATGCCCACTCAGTACTGACTTTAATTCGCTTTCAAATGATCGATTATATATTGATCTTGTATATAAAAAAGATCAACTTCAATGAACAGGGCTAGATAGCGGGATTTTCCGCAGCCTTAATATGTCCTCCCGACTGCCGCTCTATGTGAAGTCGAACAATATGCCATAGCGTTTTCTCTTACCAGGCATTTAGCTAGTTTCGATGTATGTATGTGTACTTTGCAGGTTCCATTACCGCCATTGTAGGTGCTACAAAGCGTTAGCGTAAACTAATCCGACCAGAAAATCTAGAGGGCGCAGTGTAAATGGATGTTAAGACCTTTCTCCTTAGTAGAAAGGATCAATACGGGCATCTGCGTTGACAATGACCAGATAGTCCACCTCGCTAAATACAGCGCATTATCGTTAGATGTTTGTTTATTAAGCTTGGTGGCATTCATGTCCACGCATCGATGTATCTCGCTAAGAATCAGCAGTCTCAAGTAACGTCCAACGGTTTAAGCACAAGACGTAAAACTCGAAGCGATTCTTTTCGTACGTGATGACGGTAAGTCATATTACGTACTGATTCTGATTTACGTAAACTTGAAATTATAAGGAGACACAATGTAATCGTGAAGCATCGAGCAAGAATTTCCTGTACTTTCTTTCAAGTCAGTCGTATCATGCCATCAGACGTTGTTTTGATGAAGCTTCGTCGTAGGAAAACTTAATCTGCTTGGAACCTTAGAGAGCACCTGCCTCCAGCGAAATGCAATCACTTGATTGTAACTAAATAAATGTCTTAAGTCACTACCATGTTGTTGACTATTAGTATGTAAAATAATGCTCAACCATTGATTAAGATAAATCTAAATATGAACAATGATATCATGACGGGACGCTGACCTGTGTACATGGTCACTGTTAAAGCGTACCCACATTAGCTTAACCAGTTTCGAACGAATCACACATTTCTTCTGAAAGTATCGATGATTGTCTGGGCCAAGCCCTCAAACGGCGTTTTTACAACGGATTTCCGAAACGCGCGATCCACTATATGTCGCATGTCGCGCACACCGGCAAAAAAGATGGCCACCTACCGTTACAGAGAACCGGAAGCGTCCATCCTCGCCATCGACTTCCTTCTATTTCCTGGATTAGCAGCATGACGAGATATGCGTATTCATAATAGAATCTCTGTTGTCCTTCTCCTCTGCATACTTTGTTTCCGTTGGCCACGATTACGTCTAGTAGACAAACATTGGTCGCGTTTTCGTGTATTGTCGACTCTATTTTGTGTATTGAATTATTGATAAGCGACTGGGCAACAGGCGGATGCGTGTTATTACCAAACGATATGCAGTCGAACTTAGGACCATATAGTAATATATATAATATATTGCGTATATTAATAGAATTGCTGTAGCTATGTTCTTATCGTAACCTTCCGACAACTCTGTAGGAAAAGGCAGTAACAATTTCACGCGATTTAGTCATACGTAGCAAAATTGCTATGAAAAAGAACCCTAGAATTTTCTGCAGAAGACAGAACTGGACGATACGTGGTCAGGCTATCTCTTCAATTAACTTTCTGTTGAATTCAAATTTATCAGCTTCAATCTTCCTCTACTGACTGTATATGATTAGCACGAGAAATGTGAGTGAGTCATTTTGAACCGTACAAATACTATACAGGCCATTTATAACAAGAAAAATCCATTAGGTAGCCAAATACATTACTAAATTTCAACGTATTTCTAATAAAGACACGAACCCTAAACCCACACCGAACATGTAGTAGTAGTAGAACCACTTGCGAGCCTATTGTAAAAATTTGTGGTTTCTGGAATTTCTGCACATATCCTTTCGAGGCAAACGAACAAAACATAGATTGCGTAATTGAGGTAAATCTACTTTGATAATATACCTCCCAGCTGTCTATGTCGGCTACCACTGCATAAAGAAGAACTCAGCTAATGAGGAGAAACAATGCATATGATAGAAATATAACAATACCGAGTAAGTGCGTAGTAATTACAATGTTTGAAAAATTCGACACTTTACTATCGTTAATGTATCCTGACTTCAGAAACTAACTATATATTCTCCGGGGTGCTTCACTAGAGCCGATCGTTTTCTGAAACGAATAAATTTTTTCTAAGTGCGGACCTAAAACTAATTTCAGGTAATCATCATTAGCTCGCCTAAAAATCCCTCACGATTTACTATATCATGTAGTGTGCTCCTTCACCTAGCTAGGAGGATATTGAAGAGCGTGAAGTAGCGGTAAGCTGTTATAAATGTTTATCGTGGATATTAACGATTAGAGCTGGGACCTGGTTTAATTTGAGATCAAACATGGCATAGGTAAAGCAAACAAGATTATATTGGCATTATTCCTGAGGGAGATCCGGAGTACACCGAGAAGAGGAGACGTGACTGTATAGAAAAGTAGAAAAAAAAAAAAAAAAAAAGTAGAAAAAAAAAAGAGACAATTTTGATTGTTGCCGGTTGATAGGCATCTGCAAAGATAAAAACCTTCCAGAAAGAAAAACGTAACAATGTTTTGTAATTATACAAATAAAAAAATAACGAAGCAGGAAAAGGTAATGCCGTAGTCGTACTTACAATGCCACCGAGAGTCTGAGATAGGACATTCTATTGAACCACAGAAGACATGCAACCCGTGCATGCACAGCTCGAAGGCAGACATCGACAGTCAAGCTTTTTAGTTAGCCTTCAAATCGTTTGAAGGCAGATGAGTTTCACAAGGTGTTCATTGGTAATAAAATCTCTTGAGGTGGCAGGCCTTATGGAAAAAACGTTGGAGCTAAAATAGCTCTCTAATATGGCGCTTAAAGCTTAAATAGAGTAGTTCGTTTTTGTAACGAACTGCACACAAGTTAGAACAGCCTATAGAAAAATAAGAAAAAGAGGTTATAGCAAAAAGAAAAACCAGTAAGAGAAAAGTGAGCGAAAAATTTGAAAATATAGATAGGGCCATACGCATGATAAAATTGAGCAGTGAGATAAAATATAATATATGAAGATGAGTAAACAGCCATAGGCCCTGGGTGCGGTTAGACGACAAAGCTCTGAAATATTAGATTTCACTGAGCCTCTGTGTTGCATTAAAGAAAAATTTTGGACGCCCTGTTTAATATCATTGGCTCCCTGGAACGGCGGCATCGCAGGCATCTGTAAAAGATCAAAAGGCTAACAGTTCAGATTTGATAATTACAACGTTCTTCGGATCATAACTTCATGTTTTGAAGGACTTTTGTACGGAGTATTGCCTTGTTTTACAGGTTTCATTCGATAGAAACGGGTTATACATACCTGGAAATTGCGGGCATTTCCTCGTCTAGGACGCCCTGTGCACGTAAAACACGATGTGCTTTTTTTTATGCTACTGACTAGATATATCTCGTACTTTTAGTTAGTCGAAATCTGAGGCACGATCTTTATCAGTGGCATTCCCAGTTGTGCTGCAGCCATTGTATCTAGGCGTTGTTTTCCGTTCGCTAATTTTGTCAGCTGGTGTGATCATAAAGACACGATTGAAATAGTTACGCTTTTTTCCCTATCTCTTGCTCGGCACTCTTGTTCATAGTATTCCGATACTATGACCCTGGAGCAAGTGTTACATCCGGTAGCGTCACTAGCATGACTTCAGACGGCTGACCGACAAGATGAAGTGCATCTACACACACACACA